>NW_011888863.1:3513755-3579868 GCF_000151845.1 Pteropus vampyrus
GTATGCTCAGAACCTGGATAAGAAGAAAGGAAATAATAACCCTAGTAGCCTGTTTCAGTGAAGGGATATAAAATCTACAGGAATGAATTTGTTGTAATGGGGTAGCTATCACTATAGCATTCTAGAAATGAATAAGTATTTTTTAAGACTCGGAAGGTTAACACAAATATGAACAAAAGAGAATTATGTGCTTTAGCAATCTCCGAGTTTAGGAGGGCAAATAGAGAAATATGTCCCTTGGAGCCAGGCAAGTAGTTTGTGATTACTTTAGGTCTAACTTGATGAGTTGCCCTAGACCATCCTTTTTTCAATAGACAAAGCTGAGGATCATGACCAGGATCAGGTCATGAAATCCTAAAGTGTCTGATTATTTGGCACTTTTAATTCTGAGTCAATCTCAAAATTAGCAGAAATTACAAAAATGCAGTTTTTAACAGAGCAAGTGACAATATTGATGGTAACAACCCATGAGATAGGTAGAGTATAAATGGAGAAGATGGTGTTCTTGACTGGGTTCTGACCTGTTAAATCACCATAATAATTTCTATCATATGTCTATATTAAAAGAAATAGATATTTATTCAAAATACCTTTTAAAAAGGTTTTTACAAAAAATAAAAATACTCATAATTTAGGGAGTTCAAACATGGAGCATGTTTTCTTCAGGGCTGCTGGCTATTCTTCTGGGCTCTCAGCATGCAATCCATTCCCAGCACCCTCTGATCCCTGCTGCTCTGACTGGCTTCTCTTCTCATGTGTGCCTCCAGGGAATGTTTTTTCAAGCTTTGGCAAGCAAGGTACATCTAAGATTGTATCCCATATGTGATCACAATTATCTGGGTTATGCAGCATCTCACTGAGACATCCTGGCTAAAGTTAAAGCTGTTTTCCCTTTAGGCCTCTGTTAAACATCTATGAAAAGTGTCCACAGACATAGGAAAACAAACGGACCAAGTCAGTAGAATTCTCAACTGAGAGTGGCCAATGCAGTGTGATAAATGAGAGAGGCACTTTTAAGGAGATCCCAACTACTAGTATTTGTTTGAATTGAGTGGAAAGAGGTTTCTCTGTTCTATTATGAAAGTGAGTTAAGAAAAAATAAGTGGCAAGAATAATAAGGACAGCATTTTTTTCTTGATCTCATGTAACCCTTTTCAAAGTAGTGGAGAGATTCTTTTGCTAGATCTGCATCCTGTCACATAGCTGGCTTTCAATAAATATTGAATGAATGAATGAATGAATGAATGAATGAATATGGTATGCTACTACAATAGGAGCTGGGTTTTAGCTTCTAGGGACCTTCTATTCTCGATCCTTCTGTAATTCAGGGAACTTTGGAGTATACCTGTGATCAGAATAATTTTGTAGGCTCAACATGTATCCCTCTTCTCACTGTAGAAGCTTTACTTTTGGGGATCATGGTAATGTGCATGAAAATAAGGTGAAGAGGGGTTAGAGCCCACCTTCCTTGTTCAAGTAAGGTGTCTAAAAGAACCTTTTAGGAGACCCTAAAGAAATCTGTCAAACTCACCCTGTACGTATTGGCCACGGATGCACAATGAGGAGGTACTGTGTATGCATTAACGGCATGACAGGACAGCCACTGTATCTTGGCAATAGGTATTTTGGCAACAGATACCCAAATACTCCAAGGGAAGCTCTCTCAAGATATTTCTAATGAGACTAGCAGATGAAAGCACTTTGTCATCTGCTGCTCTTGCCAGCATTTCAGATGTAGTACATTTTTGGATTGGTGACTCTTAGGGGCTGGCCTACTACTGTTGATTTTTCTCACTCCAGAGCACTTTTTTTAGCATCAGTTGGCTTAAGAAGATGCTTTCTGTCTCTGGAAAACAAGCACTGAGAAAATTAAAACTCAGAAAAACAAAACCCAGAAATAAAAAAGTCAAAGTCTTATTTTGACTACATCTGTAATCTTGACCTGGAAAGTACAGAATGTATTCAGACTTATTCTGAATTTTAGTCTTTGATGTGCTTTCTGGCAACGTTGAGTAAACCGATGTCTTTTCCAGGAAAGGGTCAGGTTTGGGCTTTTGGGGTTTAATGAAGTGTGCGTGAGATTTATTTTCCCTCTGGTTTTCTTTTGTAGCAGAGATGGTGAGATTTTGGAATCAATAGAGGACTTCCTGAAGAGGTTGTCCTTGTTGCCTTGGCATCTTATTTACTCTTTTGAACTGCAGTAGAAATTTAGGAGGGAAAAATAACTGGGCTGTTTGTAAGACTGAAGCAATGTCAGAGGTGCTATGGTACATAGGGCCACTGGCCATTCAGAAGGGATGCTCCAGTGCCCTTGAATGGCAGCAGAGTTGCCCTGAGATCATTATTTACAGCACAAGGGGAGAGCCTCACTGCCCTAATTCCTTCACATCTGATGAGAGGACAGTCGAGCGAAGAAGCACTACCTCTGAGAGGTGGCTTGACTTCCAGCGTTGCCGGCATCGTGTTCTTTGACTCTGAACAGTAGAGTGTGAGATACCTTATTGTGATGTTGGATGCAAATGAAATATGACTGTAATATTTCTGGCCAAAGAATTCAAGTCTTGTCTCAATCTCTCCTCCTCCTGTGGTATCTGTTGGAGAGCAGGCAATAAATGTTTGTATGTGGTGGTAAAGATATAATACGTATCAGGACATGAAAGACCCTTGTGTTAGATATTTCTCTTGATAGCTAGAGATAATATTTCTTTCTGTAAATTAATTAATTTTTTTTACGGTGACATTGATTAACAAAATTTGGTTTCAGCTATACATTTTAACAGTAAGGGATAATATTTAATTAAAGGAGCTTTGTTGGACTGCATCTTACTTTTCCCTTTCTGATACTGAATTTTTAAAAATAGAATTATGAAATCAAGAGTCTTCTGTGTGTGAGATACACATATGTAGCCAAGTCTGATCTGTTCCATTCAGTGTGACACTTGCTGCAATGAAAGTTCATCTGAAGCTGTAACTGGCATATGAGTGGACAAGTAATTCCAGGAAGACTTCACAGGCCAAGCTCTAACTGAGGCGGACCTTAGGGAACGAAGAATGAGGAAGAAAGAGTGGGAAATACCGTCCATGCAGAAGGAATAGAATTAGTGTGTGAGAGAGCATGCCGTGGTTAGGGAGGTTTTGAATGGTGTGGTAGGCAGAGCACAGGAATTGGAGGAAGAATAGAGGTAGTAGTGTATGGAATTGACATCTTTCTACCATCTTTAAGGCAAAGATGACAAAATTGGCAGAAATATAAGTAAACGTGCGAATAGAGTAAACCTTTACCTCCTTGAATAAGTCAACACAGAGCTTTAAAACTGTAACTGTTCCAGTGGTGGCTCTTAACCTTTGCTTATGTTCTTATAGAGACTTTTAGTGTTTTAAAAAAAATCACACTACTCTTGAGTCTTATGAGCATTTGTGAGTAGCAACACAGTATTGAGAAAAATGAGCATTTTCATTGTGAGTCAATTTTTAGTATTTGTTTTTCCTTTAGGGTAATTTTGTAGCACCAGTCTTGGAACGTCTTATTTCCACATCTTGTACAGTCGCTTCATGCAACACTTCTAGAATCTGCTGTAGAAACATTTCTATTCCTGCTATAATTTCCTTCTGTCAGAAGAAAGACGACTTTTGCTTTGTGTCCTCACTGAGCAGAAATCTTTTTTTCCTACCTGATGAAATGTATTTGTTTATAAAACACTACTTGCACGAGGGTTTTTTTTTTTTTTTTTTTGCATGGGGTTTTAAAAGCAGATGCCTGCCTGCTCATGTCCTTAATCAAAATGAGGAATTTAGGGCTGTATAAGGCCAGTCTCAACACTTTCTTAGATTGAGAACATACGTTCTGCATACTGGCTTTTTGCCAAAAAACTATCTGCAAGAAGTTACATAAATTTTATTTTTCTGAGTAGTCCCCTGGGGTGGAAGTCATCTAGATTACTCCATTAGACTCTTTGTAATACTTGTTGAATTCTGGGTACTTCAGTTTACACCATGAGCAGAATAATGCTACGGTAGGGGCGCATGTATGTGGACAAGCAGCTGATGTTAAAAATTTTATTTGCTCTAAACCCACATTGCACACTTACTATATATTAGCTTCTGATTCTTTTGTGGCCTTGTGGAAAATAGATCCAGGGTGCATAAGATTTTAGAAGAAACATCCTGTCATTTTTGTTAAAGCTCCTTTGTGTGTGTGTGTGTGTGTGTGTGTGTGTGTGTGTGTGTGTTTCACTCTTCCCAACACATGACTTTTGTTATTCCCAAAATTTATACTGGAAACTGCATTAATTGGTAGAATAATAATATCAGTTAATTCTGGAAAAATAGTAGATGTCACTTGAGGTATGTCTGTGGCAGTAAAGATGTACAGTTTGTATTTTCTCTGATTTTTAAATCTGAACTTACTTGCTTTTCCATTTGAACTCTGGATGGCCTCATCTAACCATTTTGGCCTCCACTGGCTTTTATTTCTGTTGTGTTTGAATGATGAATCAGGAAATTCTATTGGGATTACATACTATATAATTATGGATTATTTAAATGAGATAAAAAGGGACACATCACATACATTACGATATTTCAAAATGATGTTTTTATGTTGTCTGCTCTCTATAAGCCTTTTCATGTATCTTCTTAATGACTTGCACGTTATATAAGATGACTGAGGGAAAAGATCTAACTTGCTTTCCCCATCTATACTTCCTTTGACATTTATATCATGCATAAATATACCCAAATTTGATAAAAAGCTGATGAGAGGGGCAGGAGGTAGGGGAAGGAAGAGTGAGCACTGAGCCAGATGCTGTGGAGATTACAAGATGATACCATTTTACAGGCTCTGCCCAGGATCTTGGCATTAGGTTATATGAACAAGCAAACTCACAAGAAGTTAGTGAATTCAGGACAGAACATTACAAATCGCCAATGAGCATGGCTAGTCAGTGCTGCCAGGGGAATTTACTGTGGACTGAGTGCTTAAGCTTTTAGGGGGAGAGAAAACGCTCCAAAGAAGAGAAGAAGATTTGTCCCACGACTTGGAGACTTGAGTAGCAAGAAGAAGCCTGTGGTGTAATTTGCCCCTGCTGGCTCTCATTTACAGTCCTGGATTTGGGACTTTGGGAAGAGAGAAGAGGAATGAAAGGGCATCCCATTGTCCCCATCCAGAATTAGTGGCATTGAGCATTTGGGGTGGGGGGAGGGGGAATAGGGTTTTGTGCCTAACCACACACGCAACAAAGCTGTGCATGCCCAGGTGTGCATCCACTATCAGTGACTATTAGTTCCTTTTGGGTCATTATTTTCTGCTTGATAAGAAGTCGTTTAGTTTGGTGAAAACATGCCTAAATGCCTAACGTGCCTGTCTTACCTATTTTGAGGTAAATGAACCAAGTTACATTCTATATTTTCTACAAATGGCAGTAGCAGCTATGCTGAGTTCAATTCAGCTTCCTTGGATTAAAAGCAGATGCAATTTTTTATTTACCCACAGTAGTTCAATTTTAAAGAGAGACAGCCTTACCCATATTACTTCCTTTTTCAGACAAATGGACACCTAACCGGGAATGGAGATGTGTATCAAGAAAGGCTAGCACGTTTAGAAAATGATAAAGAATCCCTCGTTCTTCAGGCAAGTGATTTTGAAATGCTGTTCTTTCCTCATGAAATACTTACAAAGACCATTTTAAATTGGGATGGCAAATTCAGGAGCCAGGCTGCTGATAAGCATAGTGTAGCAGGCCATCTGTGTACGACAGGGAGTGGTGAGAACTGCGGCAGAACAGGGTGTGCATACCCAGTCTGGTGCGAGCAGCTCAAATCAGCCTCAGCTCTTCTAGGGCCAGTGTCATGACAAGCACAATGCCATCTGATCTGATTTTCTCATCTGTCATCTGAGCTGATTTTTTAATATGTAGCAGAAATTCCGATTTTTGAGCCAAACAAAACAAAGTGAGGAGAATGCTGTTTGTAGGCTTTCTTCTTCATAATGTTTTAACTCTTATTTATTTACTTATTTTAATGTATGGTTAACATGCAATATTATATTAGTTTCAGGTGTGCTTTATAATAACTCGACACTTACATACGTTATGAAGTGATCACCATGGTGTCTAGTAACCATTTATCACCATACCATGTTATTACAGTATTATTGACTATATTCCCAGATTCCGTATACTACGACCCTGTGATTTATTTGTTTTATAACTGGAAGTTTGTACCTCTTAATCCCCTTCACCTTTCCACCCATCCCCTCACTCCCCTCCCCTCTGGCAACCATCAGTTTCTTCTCTGAGTCTGTTTCTGTTTTGTTCATTTCGTTTTCATAGATTCCACATATAGGTGAAATCACATGGTGTTGTCTTTGTCTTATCTCACTTAGCCTAATTCCCTCTAGGTCTATCCATGTTGTTTTAAATGCTTGACAGACATTTTGGCTTTGGTATTTTGAGCTAAACAAAGTATGTTTACCAGGCTGGTGATAGCTGGGGAAAAGCTCATAGATTTGCAATAAGCACTGAGGGTGGAGGACAAATGCAGTGGCTTCTCTCGGAATTCAAGTCACACACTGGCTTTGAGCACAATTGTGGACAGCATGGTCATGAGAGATCTCGTGGAATATGAATTTTCTGAATTTTCTTTTATTCTTCATGAAATAAACTTGAATAGTCCTTGGTAACTTCTCTTTCAAACATTAACTCTGGTTCCTTTCTTAATCTCTAATAACTACTTTCCATCCCCCCACCCCCGCTCCCTCCCACCCCGCAAAAAAAAAAAAAATTTGTGTACATGCTCACTCTCTCTTGTAAATGGTTGAAATGGTTTTAACCTATAGTGTTGTACATCCCTGATAAGCCCTAACTTTCTTAAAAATCGAATCAGACTTCTTGGGTAAACAAGCATTACATAAATAGGAGTGTGAAGGACTGCTGTGTTATTAATTCTTGGATTTTTTTTTTTTTACAACCAAATGAGTGGTGACAGCATTACAGTTTTTGTTCTATTTAGAGAAATAAAGTTTGCAGTGGGATCCACATTCTTCCTAATCCTTTGCAGTATTTTGTTCTGAATACAGGTAAGTGTGTTAACAGACCAGGTAGAGGCTCAAGGAGAGAAGATTCGAGATTTGGAGTTCTGTCTTGAAGAGCACAGAGAGAAGTTGAACGCCACAGAGGAGATGCTGCAGCAGGTATGTACAAAGCTGGCCCCCAGGTGGCATTTTCCTGCTGAACTATTTGAGAGGGTACATTTATAGGTTGTGTTCACTTCCTGTGATGCCCCAGGAAGTTTCATGATTCACTTAGACTGACATCTTTTAAGCAAAAACCTAGAATAACAGGGTCCAAAGAAACATAAACACAATCAGAAGTGTTCATGTAATTAAAATCTGGAATAAAATATTAATTGGGTTGTAGGTAACTTTAATTATCTTTATTGTTTCATATGGTTTCCTAACTCGCAACCAGGAACATATTTTTATGATTAAGAAAAAAGATAAGTACCATATGTGACCTTTATTGAAAAAATACTTGTGTGTACAAACACACACACACACACACACATGCACACAGACACGGTGCTTGCATGTGAGAGGTCCTGTAATGTAGTGGACAGAGTGTACTCTGGAGCAGAATTGCTTAGGTCTGAGTCCCTGCTCTGCCATTCCTTTGCTGTATGACTTTTGACAAGTTCTTAACCTCTCTGTTCTCACTTCATCTGTTGAATGAGGATAATTCCTGAGTTATCTTTATGAGTTTTTTCCTCATAAGGATTGAGGATCAAACCCCTAACTACATGTCAGAACAGTGCCTGGCACATAGCAAACATAACGGTATCATCGTCATCAGTGTTATGATCAGGCTTTAAGGTTTATATATGTGTGTATCTATTTAACATATGTCTCCCCGTTAAGCAGACATGTGTTTAGTTCTGCTCAATGAAGGTTAACTAAATTGCATCTATTTGGTAATTAATCTTCATCATATCCTCTACTTGATAGTTACTGCCTTTGTAGTCATAAGTGCGACACATCCACATGTGGCTGTTTATAATAAAGCAACTTTCGAATGTATCTCTTAAATTCTAATAGGAGCTTCTGAGTAGGACATCCTTAGAAACTCAGAAGTTGGATCTGATGGCTGAAATATCTAACCTGAAGTTAAAACTGACTGCCGTAGAGAAGGACAGATTGGATTATGAAGATAGGTTCAGAGACACAGAGGTAAGTGGCACCCTCTCTCTATATACTATACATACACATGTGTGTGTGTGTGTGTGTGTGTGTGTGTGTGTGTGTGTGTGTGTGGTGTGTGTATCACACATATTTTTGACTTTTAGGACATTTGGAACTTCTGTCTTTCTGTTCGTACATCTGTCCATTCATTCATTTGTTCATCTATATTGGTTCCTTCACTGTGGAAATCATGGTTTTAAGTATGTGATGTTGTTTTTTAAGCACACTGATTGTTTACTATATTATAGATTTTTTAAAATATATATAGAAAACATGCTTTCATTATATAATCATAAAAATCACAGATTTTTAGAGCTCATTTAATTTGGCCTTCTACTTTTGGTCTACTCCACCCAGAAGTTATTCTGATTAAATAAAGCTCACTATACTTTTGTGATTCAGGGCAGATTTTACAATTTGAAGTACTCGTTTTATGGCTAAACATGCTTTCTTGTTTGTTCTACCTATTTTATTGTTAATCCAGGTGTTCTAGTTTGTTTATTTGCTTACAGTTTTTTGGGGGTGGCATTTCCATTTGAATTTATTTATTTGAACAGAACTGTAAAGGGCTGTAGAAATTCCTTTTCTTTTTTCTCTATTTTATTTCCTCAGTTGGGGTGTGGAGAGGTGTCAAACTGGATTAGAATACGGGTACCAAGGAGAGAGGAGAAGAAATCTTTTTTCCCCTCTATCTTCATTTCAAACATTTATTTTACACTGACTACATGTCCTTACCATGTGAGGTACATTACATATATTATCTACTGTATGAAAGCCCTTCATAGATTTGAATTGAATGAGGCTTATTCCATTGCTGTTGTAAAAATTCAATTTTCCATCAAGATATAACTATAATGGAGAGTCTTGATATAGGTACTACTTCCTCAGTAGCAAAAGGAAATCCCCAACTTCGTTCAAGTTTTAATCTTAAAGTTCTTTGTCAGTCACCTGTATGAGCATGTTTCTCCTTTGATTAAGACTGGGACTCAGAACTTAAAAAGTTACCCAGTTTCTTTAAAATACTTGCCTTTGTACTTTCCTTAAAAATCTGTTTGGATATTTTCCTCTTTGTCCCTTACTGTCTTTCCTGGACCCCACATAATACAGCAGTAGAATTCAGTCACCAGGTGGACAACATGGCATGGAGCTAACTCTGATGGAGAGAAAGAAATTACATTATTTAGGTATCAAGAGTTGGCCCCCTACATTATATACATAAAGTTCAGGGGATTTCTTAACCTGCATGACTGTGGTTAATTTTGATACTAGATGTTAACCGAACATCGGGATTAAATTGAAGTAGATGTTTCATGATTTTTTAAATAAGACCACAGAATATTTACATCTCTTGAATTTGTCTGCAGTTTTATAAATTTTTTTCCTGTACTTCCTTGCTTCAGTCATGCGTTCTCAATCATATGAAAAGTGATCTTGTCGTCAACTTCCAGTAAATTCAATCTCTGATAATTTTCTAATGAATATTTAACTCTGATGGTAAAATGTAGTATTAACATGCCCAGAGATTATAGGATGTTTGATAAATGTTGTTATATATGAAAATACTTAAAACAGTCTTTAAAATTAAAATTGAATATGCTCGTTTCCCTATTATTATTCCCTTGATAAAAAAAAACAAAAACAAAAATGTTTCCTTGGCTGTTTCACAGATCTGAAATTCTTTAACTTTGAGAATTTTAGATTATTTGGAGATCAATTTCTAAGAAAATATTGGAGTATAGGTACTTCCAAAGATAGGGGGTTAAAGTTTTGAAACCTTGGAAGATTGCGAACTTGCCTGTTCTAGGAACTTCTGGTAGGAGGACATGGTTAGCATCGTTCAACAGTGCCCCCTTCTGGTAAGAGCACAGATGTCAAGTTGAATTTCTGTGGAAGTCAGGAGTTCTGTGGAAGAGAAAAGGGAAAGGTAACAGGGATTTTCTTTTTTAAAAGGACTGATCTTCTGGTAAGAAAATAGTTGGAAAAAACTTGTATTCCATTTTTTAAAGTCTCATATTAAGAAGCTATTTCCAGATTTTCCAGCTTGAGTTATTATGGGAAGGTACAACTTCTTTCAGGTTAGAGATTTACATTCATATTTACAGTGTTGGCACAAAGGATAATTGAAGAGCTCTTTTTAAAGAGAAGAGTGATTTCAACTTATAATTCTATTTACTTCAATTGTTCATAGCTGTTTCTTGACAATGAGAAAGTGGGAAAATATATATTAAAAAGATCAGATTGAT
This sequence comes from Pteropus vampyrus, assembly GCF_000151845.1. Classification (NCBI taxonomy): domain Eukaryota; kingdom Metazoa; phylum Chordata; class Mammalia; order Chiroptera; family Pteropodidae; genus Pteropus; species Pteropus vampyrus. The sequence goes on from NW_011888863.1 coordinate 3,524,232, forward strand.
GAAGGAAAGTCACTAAGAACTCATTATGCAAGGACAGTTAATTAAATGAGACCTATAAATAGGGGAAACGACTTTTTCTTAGACTCGAATTCTGAGCTTGTAGATGAGAAGTCAACTAAAATGTTATTAAAAGATGTCATTTGTAGAAGGACAAAATAGATGTCCTCTTTTTAACACATTATCCATAATAATTATAATATAAATAAATAATATAATAATGCTAATTAATACTTTTCCCCATTTTACAAAAAACCACTTAAAACAAAAATATTTAAATGCTTGTGGTTTTTCTGGGAAGTGTTATTTCATTGTAGCATCTCTTTTCCTAGCCTTTGTGAGGTTGAATCATTATACTTAAAAGTTTAGAGTAATTCATTGTTAACAAAGTTTTATTTCTTATAGCATTGTTTTATTTTATTTTATTTTATTTTTATTTTTCATGGCATTCTTATATAATTCTGTCCCGTCAACCGTGAATTTGTGGCTCAGGAATAAACATCTTGTAAAAGAGAGGAACAAAAACACGTTACCCATTGGTGGGGCCTTCACGGCTTATAGTAAAAAAAAAAAAAAAAAATCGTCTCCTCCACAGAGTATTCAAGCCCTTCTTTTGGAGAAGTTGGTATTGTTTGGCATTTTCATTTCCTTATCCTATTCTCTGGACTCTGGACAAAAATGTCAGTGTTTCTCAGAATGTTTAGACAAATTTTACAAACAAATTAGTTTGGTTTTTTTTAAGTGGCAGTAGAAAAGGTGTCTGATTATATTTGTATTATGAAAACATTAGGATAACTTTCTATTTTATTTTCCAAATATAAAATTATGATACTGAATATATTTGTAAATGACAGGGCCCTCATCTATCCTCAAGTAGAGAATCTTTGGTTTGAAGGATTTAAATTTCGTTCCATTCTCCCAGATTGGGTTAATAAACAATCTGTATTTTGTAGACAAATGAAGAGACTAGAAAAATATTTTTATGAACATCCACCATATCACTAAAAAGGCCCTAAAAATAATTGATTTTACTAAAGAAAATTCCTCTGATTTATTTTAAAAGATAGAGTTCATATAATGAATTTTAATCTAGATATATCTGATCAATGATAGTAAGTGATTAGCTACCTCTCTTAATCAAAATCAGTCACTTTTATTTTCACAGTCCCGTCATTTTAGGGCAGAGGCATTAGGAAGTTAAAGCAGTGTTTTAAATGGATAGATGCTTTGGTTCTCAAGGAGAAACATACATATGACTTTAACCAGGACTTAAGATGTTGATTTAAGATTTCTAAGCTGCTATTTTGGTAATGATAACTGTGTTACTGCTTTCCTAATGTATTTCCTTGGTTCTTTTTGGACAGGGGCTAATGCAAGAGGTCAATAATTTGAGGTTAAGAGTCAGTGAAATGGACAATGAAAGACTTCAGTATGAAAAAAAGCTTAAATCAACCAAAGTAAGTATTCTCAATGGCAAAATTTTTTAAATAAATGGCTCCACTACTTATCTATGATCAATATAAATAAAATGTTTCCTATTTAGTATATGATAAAGAAGATGTTTTACAAGTGAATTAAAATTTCTCTAAGCTGGAGAACTTCTTGATTTAAGAACGGCTATTCTGAATAAAAATCAGAGCTTAACTAATGTGATAGAACATAACCTGTCATTTCTCTTAATTATCTAACCTCTTTTATAAACTGATGCTGTTTTCTTGGTTATTTAGCTTGTCTTTTTCTATCTATAGTTTTCTTTCACTCCTCTGTCTCTCTACCAGTCTTTAATGGCCAAACTTTCTAGCATGAAAATCAAGGTGGGTCAGATGCAGTATGAAAAGCAGCGGATGGAACAAAAATGGGAGTCACTGAAGGTGTAGTAGACGTTGGATGATGGGGTCCATGGCTTGTTGCTTTCTGGCATGTGTCATTTTGCTGTGATGGTGTTTTTAGTAGTTTGTGCACTCATTTTGTGTATGTGTGTCACCTGTTTTTTAAAAATACATTTAAAGCTGATTAGGGACAATGTGATCCCTAATTTGTTTTCAGAAACATAGTACATAATTAGTGAAAAATAATAAACAGGTAAATAAAAAAGTATTTGTTTATAAATTAAATCTTAATTTATTTGTTTATAAATTAAATCTTGCTCTCTTTGACTATATGAGATCCAAGCATGATAAAATAATTTGTTTTCAGAAACATAGTACATAATTAGTGAAAAATAATAAACAGGTAAATAAAAAAGTATTTGTTTATAAATTAAATCTTGCTCTCTTTGACTATATGAGATCCAAGCATGATAAAATAATTGTGAAAGTTCACCCATGAAAGAATTCTGTTTCGTATTAGAAAGAATTCTTCGTGTCTTTCTTGTAGGTAAATGTATACAGCAGTTAACTATGTCATGGCAGTGAATAGAAATTACTGATTAGAAGAAGCACAGAACAGGGAGGCACTTCTTTCCAATGCTACTGAAAATTTCTTGTGCTTGTTTTTCACTCCTACCGTAAATAAAAACTATAGGGCCAACTCTTTAGCTTCACCAGAGAGACACATCTTCTCATAGTACTAAATGTAATAAATATCTGTAGAGACTAAAAATAAAATGTGTTAACGAAAATAAATGTGCATTTATTAGCATCACATAGCTTTATTTTCTGTGTGAAGACAGCCAGCAAAACTCAATTTGCTTAAGTTAATTCTTTACCAAAATTAACTTTAGAAAGTGGATAGAACATTGGACTTGGAGTCTTTAGTAGTTGTGTAGTTAAAAAAAAAAAAGACTTAAAATCTGTTTTCTAAATTCATTTTTTTCCATTGTTGTAGGAGATTCTGTTCTATTGTCTTAGTGATAAGGATGAATTATTTAGTCCCATGATTTGACTAAAATTGTTCATCACCTACTTTCCTCCTAATTAAGCTCTGCCTTGTCCAGGGAACCAGAGTGCCATCTTGAAATGCTGAATAAATGTCAAGCAAGTCTTAATATATTTGTTCCAATTTGCATCTCATTTTACTTTTGTCACACTAAGCATCTAATTCGATTATTATTTTTTTTTATTAACATGGTCAGATTTTTTGTTTAACACAAGGTACAAGCTTAGGGTTACCCTGGTCCTAATTATACTTTAAAAGATTTTAATTTGGTCACAAAGAAACTTGAAATAATTATACCATAATTATTATAAATTGGACTTTTATTACTTGTCTTATTTCCTGCTTATCATTGCCACTGTCTGATTTCTGAAAGTTGTGTCTGAATTCTCGTAGTTTTTTGTTTCAATCACAAAAACTAATTATTGGCTTAAGAACATACTTTTGAATATTCTCTTTTAGTCATAATCTACTCTTTTTTAAATGAATTTATCACTTGTAGGATGAACTGGCATCTTTAAAAGAACAATTGGAAGAGAAGGAATCTGAAGTAAAAAGGCTACAAGAAAAATTGTTTTGCAAGATGAAAGGAGAAGGGATTGAAGTTTTTGATCGAGGTAAGAATATATATTTAACATTGGTTATCCTACTTTGTTAAAATCCTCCAAGATCTTTAAAAGAAACTAATGTTAGTTGATGTATAGTTTTAGCCTCAAAGAAAGGGAAGAGTAGAAGCCATCCAGGCCCAGGGCCACAGGGAATCCTCCGACTCTTGCCCGTGCTTGGTGATCTGTGAACTTCCTCTTCAGCAGCTGGAGAAGGGCAACTCTGTACTTTATTGAATGTTTATTCTTAGATTTCTAAATTATAAATTATCATTATGAGACAGTTCTTGTCCAAACTGCAATATAAGTGAGTGTCAAAAAGAATTAAAAGGAACCATTACTGTGTCCCAAGATTCTTTCCCTTTAAACTGGAATTGAGACAACATAAAGACATTTAGAAACCTTGTCTGCCCTGTTGAGAGAAGAGGGAAAGCCTCTGTATTTGGAAAATTAGTGAAAATTTCTTATACATTGAGCCCTCAACCTTCTAGAAAGCAAAAATAGGCTAATTCTGTTTTTCGAAAAGTGCATGAATTTACCCAAAAATTGTTTTCATAACTGAGGAGGTTTGTCCTGGATATTACATGAACTATAATTAATAATAATGTAGGTTATACTCAATAGAAGAGAACTTTAATGAAATGTATTTTTTGAATTATATTTGGAAATACAAATACTCATAACATCTGACAATACTAAATCAAAATTTTTTTTTATTACAAATGATGACTGTATCAAAAGCAACTTCTTACTCCTTGGAAACAGAACAAATTCCATTTAGTGTAGCTTTGGTACATTTTTATCTCTTATGTAAACCTTGATATTATTGTTGTCTGTTGAACAAGGGGCTTGAATTAAATTACTGCTAAAGTCTTCTTGGCTCTAGAAACCCTGGCTTTATATACCTGTAGGCATTCCCTATCCATCAGAAAACTCAATTTGTCAAACATTGAGAAAAATGGATCATTTCCCCTCCATAATTTGGCATATGTAGAATTGTATGTTCTTAAAGGACATTCACAAACAGGTCATGCTTTTAGGATTCGAAGAAAAAAAAATGGAATTATGGGACATGTAGGCTAGCGGATGTACAGAGTAGAGCTACCCTAGGTCCAATGCAAGGACTGGTACCACCAGCCTGTAAACTGCTTATTACCTACCAGTGCAGAACCAGGTAAATACAGGGATTGAGAGTAAGTGTTTAGAAACTTCATGGCAATCTGTCGTTGACATAACATCTAACTGCATGGTCAGTGGGCTCATCTCATTGAATAGGAAATAGACCATTTCAGCGGTGAGTTGAATGTGACGTAAGCAATGTACTAGTCACGTTCAGGAGGGCCGTGTATCGAACTGTAATAGAAATGTATAAAACAGCCAGTGCAACATTAACTGGCTTTTCATCACATGTAGTGTAAGAAGCTCCACAGGCCTCGTTTTAATATGAGAAAATCAAGATTCATAAAGACAAAGTAACAGGGGTAGTAACTCAAATTTAGTTCTTCTGATTAATTACATTAGATTCTCTTTTTAACCTCACATAAAGCATTTAAGTAGTATAGTGCCAGTCCTGAAGTCATAAAATAGTGCTTAATATTCAGTCTATGAGGTTAGACTTTATATAGGTAAAAGAAGATGAAATAATAGTGCTTTAAAAGTATTATTTATTGTTGTAATGTATGCTAACTTCCAATTCAATGGGTTTTCCTGCACAGATGAAAATTTTAAAAAGAAGCTCAAAGAAAAAAGTAAGGTTTTTGGTGTATTTCCATCAGCCTTTACATTCACCAAAAGTACTACTTGGACTGTTCTTTGCATGTGTTTTAAAACATTTCTCTCACCAAAGATGTGAAGTTGCTTCATCAATAAGCTGTCCATTTCTTCAGAGTGTACAAAATAGAGCATAAACAAACAGTAAAAACAAGGAGTAAAAGACCGTTTTTGCGAATTTTATCTGATTCAGCCCTTTTGCTCCACAGGATACAGCAGGGCACCCAGAGTGCTGGAGGTGAGAAACCATTTTCTCTGTGGCCCAGAAGATACAGGGTCAGAGGAGAAAATAATGTTTATACTCCTATGGAAACCTCTTTTTAAGGTTTACCATAGTTGAAAGATTATTTTGAACTTTGCTTTTGCTTTTTGATGTTTCATAGCCTATTTTTTCACTGAGGTCTACATTAGGGGGGCGGTTTAAACATAAACCCAATTGGGATTACAAAAAAGGTTGTACCCAGGCTGATTCGTGGAGTCTGGATTGTTTAATGCAGCATAAAGATAAATCCTTAATGGCTCTTTCCTCCAGACATTGAACTCTTAAGTCAAATTTCCGTAGAATATACCTTAACTGAAAATGTTATATCAATGCTGAATGATGCATCGCTTTAAAAAATTATCTTTGGTAATTTTTTTCCCCTCAAAAGCAGGCAACTTTAGCTGAAATTTTTTTATTTCCTATTTTTTAATCTGTAATTCATCTTGGTTGACTTTTTATCTTAAATTTTTTTTTATTATTAAAGTAACATGCTTTTATATTTGAATATCAAATTTTAAGGAAAATCATATTCATTTTTCTTTGGCCTTTATGTTTTAAAATAGTATTGGAAATGAAGTTTATAGATGAAGCAAAGTACTTAATATTCTTCTGTATGGAACCCACAGCCAGCTTCTTAGCATGACTACTCATGTAAATACCATATTTCATCAGGCTCTTACCATTTGTGTCTATATCTCGGTTAAAACTGAATATCATTTTCTCTGCTTTTGTCATTATGTACACCTTGTTCATCGCTTTTACCCACTGCTTTATAGGTTTCTGTTTTGAAAACTGTGTTTTTATTGTTACAGCACTGAAATTTTACTGTCAGTGTTCTCATGAATATTTTGTTGTCGCTTTGAGAGATGGTAGTTAACTTTCGCTTATTCTTATTTTTTTATCTGGAACGATGACTATTCAGGTGAGAGAGATAGAGGTGTTCATTTTTTAGATTTTCCCTAAAAGAGAATATGGATATAAATGTGCCCTTTAAAACAAACCAAACAAATGATTAGCATCTTTACCTTAAAACATTTCAGTATGAAACGTCAGTAGCTTCTCATTACTGTCACACATTTTAACTGAATTAACTGACTTCTGATTTGATGTGATATTTGCAGATATTGAAGTACAAAAAATGAAAAAGGCTGTGGAGTCTTTGATGGCAGCAAATGAAGAAAAGGTATCCAGATGAAATTTAAATCTTTACTTGGTTGTGTTATAAAGCCGTTTTGATCATTCCATGCATTTTCTTGAGATATCCCAGTTTGAAAGAACATACCCTAAACACCCCTGACATTGAGGGACACTCGTTCTCCCTTCCTGCCTGCATATGCTCAACCCTGGGAGTCACGGTTGTAACTGGCTGTGTGCACAGGAATGGAGACCAGTAGCTCCACTGAGAATTTGCTGTCCCCTACCCCGCATGAGTTTAGAAAATATCTGAGCTCTCAAATCGGTTCTTTATATTCCGGTGACAAATGAAAAGTTATAGTCCATAGCACATCCTTTCTGTGGTCACTGGAAATTCTGGGCTACCATATGAGCTCTGAAGGAGGTAGCCCATGACAACTTTAGTTTCATAGTCATGTTGATTTTCTTCTCGTATATATGTTATTTCATTCACACTCCTGGCCTCTTTCACATCTGGGATTGTCTCTGCTCTCCTGAATAGCAAGATGCCAGAAAGCAGAGGCACGGAGTGAAATCAAGCATGGCTCCAGGCTTTGTTTTAGCTGTGTTGGCCTAATGCCAGAGTCTCCGGGAGTTCTTTTCCTCTGGTTGTATCTCCCCACTCCATCCTGCTAAAAGCAGAGATGCAGTTACCCTACTAAAGAAATGTGTTTCTTCATGGTTTACCTGACCCGACGTGTATCCAGCAGGAAGCAATGGCTGGGTTCAGCTCCTGTAGTCAAAACTGCTCTCTCCTCATGTCCCTCAATGAATAGAAGAAGGAGGCACTTTCTCAAGAAAAGAGGAATTTCAAGGAAGTAAAAAAAAATGAGCAAATGCCAAAGAATTCTGTCTTGATCTTTTTCTCCCATTCTAAGTTTCTTTCTCTCATTCTTGCCTACTCTGGTTTATTTGTCTATTTATTTTCACCTTTTCTTCTCTTTATTAGATCTTTATTCCATGGAAATAAACTCATTGTCCTACCAACCCATCCATGTATCTAGGTTTCTTTTTGTTAGTCTTTCTCATTATTGAATAAAAATAAGTTATTAGCAAGCTGTCCACAGAGCTTTTATTTGGGGGAAAAAATAACCAAATATCATTTTAATTTCTCCCCTTCAAAAAGCAATAATAGAAAAAAAAAAAAAAACTCCCAATGTTGACTGGGGGCTTACTAGATGCTCAAGTAGGAACACCAAGAGTGATATAACTTCTTAGTGGTTTCAGAAGGCTTCAAAGAGGACATATTAGAGCAGATTCTGAGGAAGAGCAAGAAATGTTTATCAGGAAAAATGAAGTCTTCTAGGCAAAGGATCCATAAGAAAAACATGTTTTCAAAACCAAGGCTTGAAATAGCCCAGTGCATGCTGGGAAAGTTCTGGAGCATGAGATATAGGTGGAGTGGGTATATGAGGCTGACAGAAGAGCTGCAGTGAATGATAGCCAACCTCGTATACTAGATCTGGGTCTTTATTTGTAGAACTTGGATGGTGACATAATTAAACTGCCATTTTAGAAAGCTAACTCTGGTGGCAGAATGGAGGCAAGAATAAGGGAGGGAGAGCAAAGACAGGACAAATTAAGAGGCTGTTAAAATAGTCTGAGTGAGTAATGAAGAGGAGTTGAAGTAAGGCCGTGAAGTGACAGTGAAGTGGTAAGGAAGGAAGAGATTTTAGAGAAATTTACAGGTTAACAAGATTTTTAAATCTTTGGTTTCGAGAGTAAGTTTTTGGTTTGGGCAAATGATGGTGCCCTCAGAGCGTTAAGGAATCCAGGTAGAGGCTGAAGTCCTGGGGGCAAATAATAAGCTTCATTTTAGATATATTCAATTTGATGTGTTCATGAAACATTTAAAAGGAGATTTCTCATAGAAAGTTAGAAAATGGATCTAAATTGCAGGATAAATGTAGAAGTATAGATTGGTAGGGAGTGAATCTCATCAATTTTAGGAGAAATATATAGAGTCGTAGATTGGTGGGGACTAAACTGTGGTTGATGTATCAGTTACTTTTTGCTCCATGACAGATCACATTTATTTCTTCTCATACTTTTGTGGTTTGGTTAGGTGGCTCTTCTGGTCTGGGTTGGCTTAGCTAATCTCTATATTTATCCAGTGGCTGGGATGGGACTGGTTGGTGTAGGAAGGTGTGACTCACATGATTGACAGATGGGTCTAGGGTTGGCCTCAGCTGAGATGTCTCTTCTCTAAATGGTCTCTCATCTTTTAGTAGACTAGCCTATGCTTCTTAATATAGTGGCCTTAGTGTTCCCTAGAGCAGCAAGAGAGGGCAAACTGTAATGTGCAAATACTTTTCATTCAAGCCTTTGCTTGAACCACATTTGTTGATATCTCATTGGCCAAAGCAAGTCACATGGTCAAGCCCAAAATTAGTGTGGAAGGGGCTGAGGAGCTCATTTTTTAACTAACCACAGTGAGGGCATGGGAAAAGAGAAGAGAGTAAAGGACACAACCTTGAAGCTCTATGTTTTGAAGTCTGTGTTGGGTTGATAGTGGGGCTTATGAAAGTAGAATATCTATCTGGTTGAGGGATTAAGAAATCTAAATAGAAGAAAAGAAAGAGTGGAAAGAAAAGTAAAAGAAGGAAAGAGTGAGGTCAATCAAGTGCCAAATAGAGATCATATTAGAAAAAGGATAAAAAGGTTTGTTGTTTTTAGTAAATAGAAGGTTTTTGATGACTAATTGAAGCAACTTTGATGGAGTGTTTTGGGAAGAGAAAAGCCAGGTGGTGATTAAGAGCTGACAAAGACAGAAGGTGTAGATCTTTTTTTCAAGACTTGACATATGAGTTAGAGAGGAGAGTAATTAAAGTTGATTTTTTTTTTCTTGTTTTGTATCTTATTACCTTGTTTTGTTTTTGTTTTTTAAAGATGGCAGCTGAAGGATAGGATCTCTAAATTTAGAGGTACTTTTTCTATATCTCTGATATACGTAGGAAAAACATTCTAGATATTACCAATTTTACTAAAGTTTAGAAATATTCTTTGAATAATGTAAATAATTCACGTCTACTTATTCTTTGTGTCACAATTACTTTTACTGTTTAAAATCATAGTATTAAAGATGATAATTCACTTTATTAATAGGATCGGAAAATAGAAGACCTTCGACAGTGCCTGAACAGGTACAAGAAAATGCAAGATACAGTGGTACTGCCCCAAGGTAAAAAAGGTAGTGTAGCCCTGAAGGCTTTTCTACTTAACTTGGTTTTAAGTGGCTATGAACTTTTACATTTTGGCCTCAATTTCTCTCATGGGAGCATATCTATTATCCAAAATTAGATAGCTCCATTCATTCATTCATTCATTCATTCATTCAATAATATTGTTAGGCATCTGTTCTCTGCCAGAAAGTGTGTAGGCTAAAGAGCATACCATAGATTAGTTGGTCATGGAGAGTCTCTAAGGAGCTCATTAGATAGCATTCCAGAGAGGAAGAGTACAACAGCACATGCAAGAGCTTTTCTTGCGGCGGGGGGAGAGGGGAGGACTTAGTGTGTGTAAGAAGTAAAGACCAGTGTGACTGGAAGGTAATGGTCAGGGGGAAGAGTGAGGTGGGATGATAGATGTGAGCACCAACCAGGTCATGCAGGTGAGGAATTTGGCTGCTACTTGGCCCAAAGAGATCCACTGAAGTGTCTCTCAACAAGTTGAACCATAGTGGGAGGGAGCAATGTTGGAAGGAAGGAATGCCAATGAGGAGGCTCTGGCAGTATTTCAAATGGAATGATCGGATGACATTGATTGGAAATGTATTTAGGTGTTAGAATTAACACGATGGTGTGATGAATTAGAAGACAGTAAAAAAAGAAAAGCAAAGAATCAAGAAAGGTCAACATTTCTGACTAAAACAACTAGGCAGATGTTGCTTCCATTTACCAAGGTGGGAGAAGCCTAGAGAAGGAACATCAGGAATTGTGTTCAGCTTTGCATGTCTTAAGTTAAAAAAAAAGTAAGATTTCTAAGGATAGTTATGCATTTTATTGTATTTATTATAATTTTATATGTATATAGGCCAATTGGCCATCCTCAAATGTAGAAAAGCTTTGGAGTCATTCAAAACAAACAAAAATGTTAAGAACTTTGAAAGTTCTCTCGTTTATTAGCAATGCATAGATGGGGTTATTTGATATAAAAATAAGCATTAGAAATTAATAAGTTTTTTGGAAGGTACTTGTGAAACACTCAAATTTTGAAATTTTAAGTTTGATGACTTCACAAAGAAAATCCTGCTTTGGATTAGAATATTTGAAAAAAAAAAATGGATCTTCATCTTTTTGTTCACAGGGCCTGACATATAGTAAGACTTTATAAATATCTGAATGAGCAAGTGTACCTCTAATTATCAATATTGACTTATGGCAATTCTCATCACTCTGCATTTCTATATCTTCAAGAGTCTCTCTTTTAAGGAATATTACAAATTTGGAATAATTAGTTTTTACATTAGTTAAATCATTGTTTGATTTTATAGAACCTCAATACTGTGATTCTTATGTGTAAATACCAAGAACAGATTAATTTCTATAAGTTTGCCATATTGTGAAATATTTAAGAAGTAGAGAAAAAGGGTAAAAATCACTTACAATTGCACTGGGATGATCCCTATTGGCATTTTCATGTATTTCTTTCCAGTCTTATTTTCTATGTACATAAATATGTAGCTAAAAGAGATAGTTTTAACCCATGTAGAGCATGATAAATTTTCATAAACCATTGAAAATTATGTTTTTTTCAAAGAAAAGTTATATAAACAGTGATTTCAAACTAAGATTTATATTTGTTTAATTAATTCTCATACAATTCTAATAACATCTAAATCCTAATAGTTAGGATAAAAGTCTAGTAAAAACTAATTTAAGAAACTAAGTGTACATACTTGTTTAATGCCTTTAAGCAAGTATATGATTTATTATATTCTATTCAGAGATTAGAGTTTGAAGCATCATTCTTTTTGTTTTTAAAAAGGAATAGCTAGCTCTGCTTTGATCAACACTTGAATCCTTTACATTTCTAGAAATGTAAAAAAATCCTGAAAGTTGTTGCTTTGCTGGATGTGTGGTTGCTTTTCCTCCCTGGGCTGTTCTTTCTGCTTTAAAATGAATGGAATAAAAGGATCCTCTTGAGGAATGAAAAGGCCATTATCTTTTTTTCTTTCCTTTTGATCTTTTTTTTTTTTTTTCAGGAGCACAGTGGTGATGAAAACTGAGTTGTTTAAATGGTGATTCTGTTGCCGTTCAGAATCAGTTTATTGTGCCACCACTGGTATTCCTCAGCTTGGTTATTTCTGAACTGAAATTTGTAAAGCCCCAGATTCTGAAACAAAATGACAAGAGTGTTGTTGAGATAAATTAACTTTGAATTTCTATTTTGTGAGTCCATGATTGCATCTATTAATACCACTGTAAATTAATACCTCTATTAATACCGTCACTGGATACTCAGGTAGCCCTGGTGCTCAGGTAGGTGCTTACAGTTTAAGATGTTTCCTAGGTCACATGTTTTTCAAGTGATACCAGGAGATGTTGACTCTTTGAATTTTGAGGATCAGAAAAATTGTGACATTTAACATATTTGAGATTCTTATCTTTTTCCAAAAGTGAAATATGAGTGAAAAGCTACTGTTGTCCTCTTTTTCGCTTTGTCTTTTCCAAGGCCAAGATGGTGACTATGAAGATCTGCTCACTTCTGGTTCTATCTCCACTCTGCTGGACACGCAGGGTTTTAGCGATCTGGAGAAAAGTCTGTCGTCTACACCAGTAATGGGATCTCCCAGTCGTGACCCATTTAACACAAGTGTTCCAGAAGAGGTATTTACAGACTCTCAGTATTTTTTTCATGGTAAAGAGACTGTCATTGAAAGTCAAAGAAAGTGCTGTTGATAACACGAAGCACATGGATTCTTTTCTCAGTTTGATTACTGACTTAGTTTGTCCTGGCAGTGTTTGTGTCCTACAGGTCTTTATTTGAAATGTGTGGGGTTTCTTTTCCTTTTCTTTAGTAAATAAATGCCCCCCAGGCAATGTCAAAATTACATATATAATTCAGGAAAAACTTGAATCCCTTGGAGATAGATGTCATCTAAAATATGAGATTGCAATCTATATATTAAATAACAAGTTGGGCATAAATAAAGTGGAGATAAAGTGAGATTGCATAAAGAAATTGATTTTAGTCACTTCTGATCGTGACTCTAAAAGATGATGGAATAGAATTCCCCTCTGACTTCTTTAGATTTGGAAGAAGCAACCGGAGGTTCAGAATAAAAGTCTTAAATTCGTTTACTTTCACATCAAACAGCCACCAATACTACTTCCGTTATCTATTGTACACCACCCCAAAACTCTGTGGCTTGAATGATGACATTTATTTTTGCTGACCAATCTGTCATTTGGGCAGGGCTCAGCAGGAACATCTCTCTCTGCTCCACTTGGCAGCAGCTGGAGTGGCATGAAGGCTGGGGGCTTGAGTCATCTGCAGCCTGCTCGTTCATCTGTCTGGTGGTTGGGCCTGGCTGTTGGCTGGGACCTGGTGGAACTATACTGTATGTGCCTGCTTGGCTTCCTCACAGTATGGTGGCTAGCCCCTGAGGAGGAGCATTCCAAGAAGAGGACTAAGCAGATTTTATCACCTTTTATGACATGTCTCAGAAGTTACATAGCATCTCTTTTCCTGTAGTCACAGGCCTATCCAGACTCACAAAGAGGGAACATAGGCCTTACCTCTTGATGGACAAGTGGCAGTATCATATTGTAGGAACATGTGGGAAGGGATATATTGGTGCAACCATATTTGGGAACTAAATCTACTCCTCCACTCGGGCTACAACAGTTTACATCTCTCTCCCATGCAAGATACACCCATCCCCTCTCTGAAGACCCCTCAGTCTCATTCCAATTAGGTATCAGCATCCCAGGAACTTGTCATCCATATCAGGTCAAGATGCACGTGAAGCTCCTCAGGTGCATTTTCTTGGGCACAGCTTCTTGAATACCATTCCATTCAATTTTAAGAGCCGGGAACTTAAGGGGAACTTAAGAAACGAGCGGTCTGTCCCCCATGCACCTGACATAAAATAGTGGGATAGGTATAACATAACTGCTGTAGGCACTCTCATTAAAAAAAGAGGAAAAACAAAAGATGCACAGGTGTCACTAGTCTGTAGCAATTACAAAATCCAGCCAGGCACATTGCGTCAGTTCTTTTATTAGGGTAGGGCTCAGTCCTCTGGGCTCTTGGTCTTTCTGAGTCATCCTTTTCCATTAGAAGAAGCCCATATTTGCAGATAGCAGTTTTCAGTATAAGTGTCCATATAGATCCAAAGCTGCCTTTTCATTTTCTGTGATTACCGTTCCTTTTAGTTTAATTTGGTATAATATTTTAAACATTTAGATTTCTTATCAATTTGTAGTTCCTTCTATTAGATAAAAGCATATCCCCAAATGCCTTCAAAATAAGTCCTTCTCTACCTTATTTAACAGTTCCTTCTTTGATCCTCTCTTTCCTTGTAGGATATTCCTTTATTTTTAGTTTTTTATTTAAAATTTTTTAAATTACAGTTGACAGCATTATATTAGTTTCAGGTATATAGTGTAGTGGTTAGACATTTATGTAATTTGCGAGGTGATCCCCCAGAAGTCTAGTAACCACTTGACAGCATACATAGTAATTACAATATTATTAGTTCATATATTTCCTTTACCGTATTTTATATCCCCGTGACTATTTTGTAACTGCCAATTTGTACTTCTTAATCCCCTCTCCTTGAAGGATTCGATGAGACAGCACCACCTTACATTGTCCTGAGGTCTTAACAAAGCCACACACATGGCTTTAAGACTGTTTTCCTGATAGCACCCTGAAACCATTTTTTAATTATGTTGTAACGTGCTGTCTAGGGAGACTAGGAATGGGATGTAGTTTTGTTCTTGAATGAAATGAACCTGGCTTCTTTTTATTTAACAGTTCCTTCTTTGGTTCTTTCTAACATTTTACTATTGGTAGTGAGAAGAAACCAAATGGCGTCTTTACTTTTTATGTATGTTGCTGCTAATTACACAATGAGAAAATGAAATTTGAATCGAATGAAAATGGAAATGAGTTTTCTTCTATGATTAGAAATCCAATGAAATTTGAATTGAATGGAAATGAGTTCAAGGAGAAAGCAATTAACATTTCCCTTAAATGTAAGAGAGGGCTCAAATATGTCATTAACAAGAAATCAGTGGGTGGGGAGATTGGAGGAAGATGGTCAAAAGGCACCAATTTCCATTAATAAGATAAAATAAGTACTGAGATACAATATGCCACGTGACGACTATTTAATATTGTTGTATAGCATATATGAAAGTTGTTAAGAGTACATCCTAAAAGTTTTCATCGCAAGGAAAAAAACATTTTTTTTTTTTTTTTTTAATTTATACGAGGTGATGGATGTTAACTAACTTACTGTGGTAATCATTTCATAATATATGTAAGTCAAGTCATTATGCTGTACACCTTAAACTTATGCAGTGCTGCATGTCAGTTATGTCTCAATAAAATTGGAAGGAAAAACCCCTTACAGATTTAGTTAAGGAATAGAAATACTTCAAAGGAAAAAAAATACCCTAATTGTTAAATATATATCTATACTCAAGGGAAAAATTATATTTGATAGCCAATGAGTGTGTTGCATTTACAGAGAGGCTACTGTTATATGTAGGATACACCCAGACAATCTCAAATCCTTTAAAAAAAGGAAATCAAGGAAATCGATTTGCCGGTCAAGCTGTTTTTCTTCTATGATTAGAAATCCAATGAAATTTGAATTGAATGGAAATGAGTTCAAGGAGAAAGCAATTAACATTTCCCTTAAATGTAAGAGAGGGCTCAAATATGTCATTAACAAGAAATCAGTGGGTGGGGAGATTGGAGGAAGATGGTCAAAAGGCACCAATTTCCATTAATAAGATAAAATAAGTACTGAGATACAATATGCCACGTGACGACTATTTAATACTGTTGTATAGCATATATGAAAGTTGTTAAGAGTACATCCTAAAAGTTTTCATCACAAGGAAAAAAACATTTTTTTTTTTTTTAATTTATACGAGGTGATGGATGTTAACTAACTTACTGTGGTAATCATTTCATAATATATGTAAGTCAAGTCATTATGCTGTACACCTTAAACTTATGCAGTGCTGCATGTCAGTTATGTCTCAATAAAATTGGAAGGAAAAACCCCTTACAGATTTAGTTAAGGAATAGAAATACTTCAAAGGAAAAAAAATACCCTAATTGTTAAATATATATCTATACTCAAGGGAAAAATTATATTTGATAGCCAATGAGTGTGTTGCATTTACAGAGAGGCTGCTGTTATATGTAGGATACACCCAGACAATCTCAAATCCTTTAAAAAAAGGAAATCAAGGAAATCGATTTGCCGGTCAAGCTGTTTTTCTTCTATGATTAGGAACCCAATAAGATCCATAAACTTCAGGAAACAGGGATAATGTCTAAATAAGTTACCCAGGATGAATCAAAGATTCAAACTGGAAAAAAAAGAAATAAAGATATTGAAATAATCTCCTGTTTTATAATTATATGACTTGTTAAAGAACAGATTTTAACTGAGTAGATTTTAAAAATCTTATTGACTTTATTTAGCAAGTCATGAGTCGAGCAGCATCCAGTCTAGGAGATAGAAAGGAGATATGAAAAGCTCTTCAAAATAAAAGACTTTTTTTTTTTTTTTTTTTTTGGTAGAAGGGAGCAGAAACAGACATGAAAATCATATTTAGCATTTTCTGATTCTCCTTACCTGGATCAAAGGGAAGGCTTGGAGCCGGGTTAGGTAACTTGGAGGAGCGAGCAGGTACTGACATACATGGAGCTTAGCATGAGCTACTCCATCGTGGGCCCAATCTCGTTATGGAGTTTATCGCTTACTTAAGTAGGTGAACTTCGGTGGTCAAGGACATTCTCTTCAAGCTGATCATAAATAGGGTTTTTAAAGATGCTTGGGGCTCAGGGATTGGTGGACTCTCAGAAGCAAGAGTGAGTTGACATCAGCCGTATATGGTTATGAATTTGAGACTGTTGATTGATTGGTATTTGGAAGTGTGTTCTCTCGTGTGTTTGCTGACTTCCAAAAGTGAATCACGGATTGCTCGACTTGCAGAAGTGAGTCAACTTTTGGAGGTGAGTTTTGTTTATTTTTTTACTGGAATATTTTTTAAAGTGTTTCATTTATTTGTTCATGGTGTGGCCCACAATCTAACTGCTCTATGGTTGTCAGAAATTATTGAAAACCAGAGTATAAAAATTCTTTCACAGAGTCCATCCTTAGAGTATACTAGGCATTTGTTTAGGGAAGTACAGCCTGCATTTTTTTTTGTTGTTGCTATAATATTGTTATTATTAAGCAAAGTGTTTAAGGGGTATAGCCACAGAGTACATTATAAGTTATTTTAATTATACTTTTCATCAATTCTGTTCATTGCAGTTAGTCAACTTGTTCACATACAAAATAATAATTAACTGGTTGACCAAAATTCTGTTTTAGACAAGTGGTAGAAATTAAAGTGAAATAGTACTTTGTTTATAAAGTACTTTGTTTGCTTCACCCATATCTCATCATAATTCATTGCAATCCTGTAATGGAGGCTGTGTCATTTTCATTTTTCAAGGGAGAAAAACGATTTCTAGTTAAGTAATTTGCCTAAGGTCACTTACGGTCAGTTAGGCAAATGTGTCAGAACCAAGATCTCCACCAGGACTTAAACTTGTTAGAATTTACTATTAACTTATTTAATGGTATTTATTATGTTTTATTCACAATATTCAGTGTCTTATTTAGAACCAAGTTCAAAGATTACCTCTCTCTGGTATGTTTTCTCTGATTAATACTTCTAGATATTTATCTTAAAACCATTTTATAGATATAAGAATAGAGTTCTGAACACAGGTATATGAAATTTTATTGATAGACCATTTAATTGTCTTATTTAATTTTTGTTACTCTGTGGCTTGTGTTTTGTTTGTTCAATGGATTAATTTTTGACTTTTTATTCTTATACTACAGTTCCACACCAGCATCTTGCAAGTTTCAATCCCTTCATCTAAAGGCTTGGAAACTTCTGAAAAAGGAAAATTGCCTCCTAAGCCAGAGACTTCGTTTGAAGAAAAGTATGTCATTTATGACCTAATGTTGCAATATAACTTTTTATAAAAGTAGATCAACCAAAAGCAAGGCTGCATTGCACATATTTATAGACACAATTTTTTTACCCAGAGAGCAAGAAACAGCTAAATGTGTGCCAGGGAACCCCCATACCCAGTTCTGTATTATTGAAATAAAAGGTGTGAAACTGAAAGAAGTTGGAAATGAGGCTGGAGAGAAGTGGTGGTCAGGTTAGAGAGGGATTTTAGGGAACTTGGGTTTTATATTCTAGATCATAGGTGGTCATCAAAGTGTTGCAAGCAGTATAGAGACCAGTCATGTGCCTGAGGCTATTTGGACAATAGCTCTGAAGGAGACAGGACACTGATACGATAGTTTCTCCATAGGCAAATAGAATTATGGGGAACATAATCTCAAATTAATTGCCTATTCTTACAATTAGAAAAATAAAATTAAAATCAAAGAAGAGAAAGAAATGGCTTTCCTTGCACAGTTGTTTGTTTTTGACAATTCAGTTCACTTAGAATATATATGGCCTTGTCTTCATGAAGTTCATAATTTTTTTTTCTTTTCTCATTTTAGTGATGGAAAAATGATCCTTGGTGCTGCTTCTGAAACCCAACTGTGTGACAGTCTTTCGTAAGTTACAGTTTATTGAATGTTGAAAATGTGATTGATAACTTGGGAGAGACTAAGCTTCTGTTAAACTAACAATAACCAGTATTATAAGTGAATGATTATGAGGCCGCAATAAATTAATGCAGCTGTAATGATTGAGTTGGGGTGGAGGTGAGGGTTGTAAGTTTACAAAGAAATATTTGCTCATTTATCATTGTCTCGTGCCAAGTTTCTGTAGCTCTTCAGCCTTCACTGGTTTCATTTAAAGTTCGTGCTTTTAATTTTATTTTTGTGCCGATATGTTTTGAATCTTACAGAAAAGAATCACAGAGGCTGATGTGATGGCTAGAAAGGCTGCAATGGTTTTTTGTACTTTCAAGTTAATAAACTGACCTAATATCCATGTTTATCCAAGTTAAAGTCTGGATTAAATTAGGAAAATCTTTTTTTAGAGCAGTACTCAAAGATGAGATCTTTTCTCACCATTATCTTTTACTTTATTTCGTATTCTAACAACTTATTTACACATAAATACATGAGAAATGCCTTTTAAAAGTTTGTATATTTATATTATTCTGTTTCTTAGAACAAAGGTATTACTTTTTTCTTTTTCTTTAAACTGGTCACATATTCCCACCTTCAGATTTTGGGTGAGACCAGCCCTATAAAATTAAATGCTAATTATGTGAAAGAGAAAGTCTCTGGATGTTTACAGCGGCACCTTGCCTTCACTAGGATAGCAAATGAATTATTATGGGCAGCAATAGGGATTCTTCTATTATTCTTTGATCAGAATAATAAATTGAAGTGCTTTGCCAGACTCATAAAATTAATTTCTTTGTGAATTGAAAATTAAATTTTTATTCTTTATTTTAATAAGAAGGATTACATAAAAATAGTACATGAGTATTTTAAACGTTCCTAGTGTAAATATATATACATGCAGAGGATCTAGCACTAGACCATGGAAAACACTGGTTTAAATTTTTAAATATTGACATCGCAAGGATATTCCTAAGTATTTTTCCAGCTACTCTAACATGTGCAGAACATTTAGAGTTATTGGCAGGACACTTAACCACCCCTGCTTTTAAAAGAACTAAATGTTATAATTCGCTTAAGCACATAAGTGACTGCCTGAATCCAGATTTTCTTTTATGACCAAGATTCAACCCACGCACAATTTTAGTTTCTTTCCAAGATATTCTACTTAACAGTGGCACCAGAGCCACTTATTATTAATTCTAATTATTTTTGTTCTTATTTTTAGAACCTCAAGTCTGCAGAAGTCTAACAGCTTGGGCAATCTGAAGAAAGAGTCATTGGATGGGGTTGGTTCTGTGTTTTTCATGTCTGTTACCCTGAGAGAAACTATTTAGAGATCTTCATCTTTTCTCATTTTGCAAATAAAACTCGTCAGAAGAACTTGCGGTTTCTCTAATGGAAAATTATTAGAGACCACGGTTAAGGATAAATATCAAGAAGTATGATATGAAAGATTGAAAGTAGTATGTAAAACCAAAAATAGAGGCTTTAATAAAGCATTGTCGAAAATGAATGAAACTGAGATTGTGTAGCTTGGAAGTATATGTAAATTTATGGAATTTTATGTGATAAATTCTGAATAAATAGCTTGCTGTAACAACCTTCAATATTGTTGTTTTGAACAGGAAAAGGAGTCTGTTCAGAAGCCTTCAGAGGTAATTTTTATTTTCAGATTACAATGTAAAAATGTTTTAGATTTCTAATACATAGGATTGCTTAAATGCCTCCAATAAACCAAAACTCTCAGAAACATGCTAAATGAAAGATGCCAGACACAAAGGGTCCCATTTATATGATTCCATTAATGTGAAATATCCAGAGTAGATAAATTCATAGAGACAGATTTAGATTGGTGGTTGCCGGGGTGGAGGAGGGTGAAATGGGGAGAAACCGCTTAATGGTTAAGGGGTTTTACTTTAGAATGGTGGATGTATTTTGGAACTAGATAGAGGTAGTTGTTGCACAACATTGTGAATGTACTAAATGCCAGTGAATTATTCCCTTCAGGATAGTTACTTTTATGTAATATGAATTTTACCTCCATAAGTTATAAAACAGAAATAAGACTCAGTCATACAGTGTGACATTCTAATGACTGTGACTGGAATCCCTTCAACCTCACAGAAAGCCTTTCTGAGATCACCAGCAGCTTCTTTTATACAACCATAGCAAACATTTTGCTATTTTAAAGACATCATTGACTCATGGGCTCAGATTCTTCTTTCCTCTGATATTTGATCATTAACTTTGAAAAGATTTCAGTCTGGTAGTCAGGCTACTTCCAGATGCAGTCCCTTGACTGTTGGGTCTCAGTGCCTTGAGCCATAATGTAGGTATAACTGATGAAGCACAGTGGACACAGCTGTGATTAAAGTCATCCTCTGTTCTTTTTGTCTTGCCAGCTCAAGAGCTGAATGATCTTGACATCAGTGTTAAGACATAGATAATAGTGCCACTAAGTTATGGCATCCATAAGCTTTTAATTGCTATGAGTAGTAGATACATAAAGTAAAAGAACTACCTTAAAAGCCTATATCCCCTCACCCTTCCCTTCACCTCCACAAAAAAAAGAAACAGAGCAAGAGATGTTAGAGAATTGAGAACATCCAAACAAAAGCATCATTGCATAATACTGAAACTTTATAACAAGACCATGTTACTATAATTGCCTATTCAAATAATGAAAAAGCTAAAAAAGATAAGCAGTATTTAAAAGCATAATTTAATCACAAATGAAGTTTTTGATAAGGACCTTGAAATACTGTAGAAATCGGAAGTAGCTTCTGAATCAGCCAAGAAAAATTTAATTATAGCAAGTTGGGTTTTAATATTAAGTATATCTGAATGTATGTCTTTGAAAATTGGTGGTCCGTGTTTGGTAACTTACAGGCAAGATACAAAGATAGCCCAGAATCCAATTTCAAAAAATATTTTAAACAGTTGCTGATTATGCTTTCATTTTATTATTAATTCTTTGAGGAGAATACTTAAAATAATTGGAGTAGAATCTCATTATACTGCTGGTATAGGAGCTTGGGGCTAATGTCTACTTTGTAGAATAATTGTATTATATTGGGCTTCCATTAATGTAGTTATAAAAAATGTGAACTCTGTTATAGCCAAATCCATGTCATAACTGTTAGAAAAATAAGAAATCTACTGCTACTATAATTTTTTTTCTCTATGTCTTTGGGGAGATGAGACAAATAGAGTTTGAGACTTTCTATATCTATCCTAATATTTAAAGTCCTAAACACATGGATTATAGGTTAGTGGCGAACTTGTTTTTGTTGTTGCTGTTGTTGTTTCTTAAGTAGCTTTTAGAATTGACTTTTTAAACTTCTAATATGGCACTTGATATTCATAATCAATATGTTAGTTCAGTTATTCTTTTAAATAAAATCACGTGCATATTTAGTATTGCACCTGGCATGTACTGAAAATTGTGAGCATTAGTGCTGCGTTTCAATTACTTTTACTTCTCTCTCAGGACAAAGCTCCAGAAGCAAGCAGCCCGTTTCAGGGCCTCCCTCCCAAAGCTCCAGGACACAATGCCTCCGTGGACGACAACCCCTTTGGTACTCGTAAAGGCAGATCTTCCTTTGGCCGTGGCTTTTTTAAAATAAAAAGTAACAAGAGGACAGCAAGTGCACCAAACTTGGGTATGTATGCCCCAAATGCCTTTGCCTTGATTCTTTTAGAATTAGGAAAAGATCAATCTCTTCCCTTTCCTTATTCATCTATTGACATACATTTCTGTTTCTCAGAAAAGAAGGTGAATGGCTTAGAGACAAAGTAAAAAATGCTTTCATGATTTAATTCAGTGGTGTAAAGATAGCTCTGTGTAGACTCTCACTCTGCTCTCAGTTCTGGGGTGTAAATTTAGAGGAAAGACCTAAAACCCTGATTCTCTCTAACTTCATTATAAACAGCTTCCCATCTATTTCTCAAGTGGATAAATTAACCCCATATTGACGCAGCTAATGGAGCCTGTGTGCGACGCTGGAAGCACAGTGCAATGCTTACCTTCCTGTCCACTGTGTGTATTTTGGGAGAAGGAGTCTGATTTGTGTTTCATTTTGTCATTCCCCTGTGTTCTCTCCATTGGGCTGCGTGTGATTGTGTGCGTTGTTGGGATATCTGAAGATCGTAAACGAAGTGCCAGTGCACCCACCTTAGGTATCGTACCCCCTGCATGCCAACCTTTGCCAGCGCTGCGTTCCAAACCGAGCTAATCCCTGCTCTTGGCATCTGTGATCTCTAGAAAGCGAGCTGGCAGCAATAAAAAAATGTAGTTCTGTATTCCAGAGTGTTCTTTCCACCCTCTGCTAAGAAGGACTCTCTGCAGAGTCTTTGCTTCTAGGCATAAATGCTGTTTTACCCAATGCTAATGACACCTTGCAAGTAGCTCTGAGTGCAGGGCAGGAGTGTCCTGGCATTGTAAATTCTTTCACCCTTGAGCACAGTTCCTCTCACACTAACTCCCATGTCCTTGCCATTCCTTTTCTGTGTTTACATTTTCTTTCCCCAGCCTCCAAAAAGAAATGTTTTTAGCTAAATTGAGAGGTCTGTGGAAGACATTGAAAATGATTTTTTAGACTTCTCTTAGGGGAGCATTCTTCTGATATTTATTGCCTTAAACATAGAGGTAACATTTAGTGACATAACTTTATGTGTTATTTGAGGAATCACCCCCAAAGTGATTTAGGAGCTCAGTTTTCCTCTTCAAAGGGCAGGATAGAGGAGGAAAAAAAATCCTCAAAATGAAAATGAGGTGGGGGGATCATTTTATGAACTATATAGATGTTTAACCAATGTACTGTATATTTGAAACTAATTTAAATAAATAAATTTTTAAAATAAACAAAGACATAAGAATGAAGTACTTTTAAAATGAAGGTGGACTAGGCAGCATTTCAGGGATAGCCATACTCTTCATGGCTGTAGTGTTCGAATGAAAATGTTCCTTTGGATTTTCCTAACGGATTCTCTTACCTTGTATGGATATCCACATATCTAGTCCGTGGATCATCAAAGGTGACTTTTCTTACTTCGTAAACTTAAATATCTAGAATGAACACTGGATGAATAAAATAAGCTGATCTAGCCAAACAACTATTTTTAAATATTTTGGCATCTTTCTTAGAAGAAACGTATTGTCAGTGCTAAGAGGCAAATGCTGCTTACTATAACCTAAAACCACAGCTCTGCTTTGTAGAAAAGTCAACCTCTGCAACCTTTATATCTTGCTAAGACACTGTTCCTGTGATTTTTGTGCAACTTTTACTTTCCTCTACAAAGTGTGAAATCTCACAGTGAAGAAACAGCAGTCCTTGTGTTTGCTAGCGTGGGATCATCCATCGAAGAACAGCTGAAAGAACTAAAATAATTAATGCTTGGAAATCTGGAGTAGCAAATTTGGATGTTATTTTTTTAAGCCAAAATCAACAGACACTAATTTTATATCAAAAGAAAAATTTATTTATATCCAGTGCACTCTTCTTTCAATGCCTAAGACATAACAGATTATAAACACTAATAAATTTCTTGAATAAAGAATTGCCAGAACTTGGTAACTGATTTGAAGTAAATGCCAAAGGTGAAGAAGGAATGAAAAGAAAATGACAAAGGGTTTGAAATGGAGTATAGGGAGAATATTAATTAATATTAATGCAATATTAAGTAAGAAAACTTAAGAGAAGACTCTCAGGAAAATTGGATGGAGTTTCTGAATCCACCAAATTGGGACTATATACAGCAGTCAGATACTGAGGCTGAGGAGAAAGATTAGAGTTTGATGCCAACTGCTTATCAATATTGAGGGCATTATTTAGTGCAGAGCATAGAGTGGGCGAGCTTTTCAAGAGATCCTGCAGAGGGAACTTAGAACAGAATCTTGGGTTGAAGCAGAGCTCAGGAAAAAGATAAAATAGGGGTGCTCCAGCAAAGAAGGAACTGTTAGAGGGCTCATGGAGGAGAGTGTCATGACAAGAAGCTAAAGGAGATGGTCGTTTTGAAGGATGTAGGAGGAAGTCAGCAGTACAAAGTGGTACGGCAAGATTGAGAATAATTTCATTATCATTTCAAGTCACTCAAGGAAAGAATATGGCAATCCTATCACACCTTCAAATCTGAAAGTGGTTGTAATTCCTAGGTTAATTAACTTTATACACAATAGACTGTAGAGTAGAACATACATTTTTGGTACATTTTTAATATTCACAGGGCGCTCTTTGTAAATCACTGATTTATAAACGAACAGAAGAGGAATTCTTACCAGTTGCTAAATCCAAGAAGGTTAACATCTAGTCATGTTCATTTCGTATTTCAAAATTCATCAAGTTTGTATTCTGTTCTTTGAATAGCTGAAACAGAAAAGGAGACAGCCGAACACTTAGATCTGGCTGGTATATCTTCTCGGCCAAAAGATTCACAAGGGGGCAGTCCCTTCCAGATATCTCCACCATCTCCAGATTCCAAAAAGAAGTCCAGAGGCATCATGAAACTCTTTGGAAAGTAAGTAGTAGAGTGAACAAGTGGAATGGACTTTGTCTTATATGTTGTTCTAATGTAGGAATAAATGGAAAATTGGCTGAAAATGGGTACAAAATTGTAAAGCTTCTGTGTGCCTCTTATGAAAGGAAGCTTGTGATTTGGGATTCATTAATTAATCGGGTCTCAAAGTTTAAATCCAAATGTCTATTCTAATTACATACAAAGAGGAGTGGCTCAAATGTATGCACCAGTTAAAAATGTTCTGATTAACTTTACAATATGTGTAAACACAAGGCAATACAGGTCTAATACAAGGCAATGTGTGTTGTATCTTCTGTTCAGACTTAGGAGAAGTCAGTCGACTACCTTCAACCCAGATGACATATCTGAAACTGAATTCAAAAGAGGAGGGACAAGGGCAACTGCTGGGCCCCGATTGGGTTGGTCTCGAGATTTGGGACAATCTAATAGGTAAGAACAGCCAAAATTAATGGACTTTTGCATCTGTACCCAAGCACCAGTGCCTCGGGAGCACCTGCAATGTTAGTATGGTCCCTGGGTTACAGAATGGAATCCATTGCTTACTTCCGTGCCTAGTGGAAGGGTTTATAACCTTTAAAGCAGTGTAATTTGTCAATGATTGATAAACAACTGTACAGAAGAAATGAGCTAGGTGAGAAGACAGAGCTAAAATATCAGCAGCATCTGTACTAGAATGACTCTTGGACTTATATTTTCATAGGAAGTAATTACAAGTACTCTAAAACATAGCCTTGCAAAGATGGAATAGTGTAGTGTTTAAGAGTAGGTTCTAGAGGCAGACTGCTTGGATTTAATTTCTGGCCTTACCACTTCCTACAAGTTGGGCAACCTTGAGCAATTATTTTCATGCTCTGTGCCTCTGTTTCTCATAGAACAATTAGTATCTACCTCAAAAGGTGGTTGTGAAGATTAAATGAGTTAATATGTGTTAAGTATCTGGCAAATAATAACTGTTCAATAAATATCAGTAACTAATGGAGTCTGCGAAAGCACTTAAAGATGTAAATCCTATCAGAATTCTTGGATTTATCAGAACTATGTAATATTATATCTGTTAAGACTCTAAGAACTTTCCCTACACCCTTATCATAGTTCAGGGCTTGTTTGGAACTACAGCACTGACCTACTGAGCATAAAAAGAGTGGGGTTGGCAAACATATAGCACAAATAATTGATGTTAATTCTTTTAAAAGTGATAATGGTCTAGAAACCTTTTAAATATAGTCCTACCTAGGCAGAAGACTGGGCACAAGTTTCTTCAACAAGGAAACTCTCTTTGGCCTTCTTCAAATACCGAACAGTCTCATTTGCCATATGTTCTCTTCATACACAGTAGAGGACTGCCTTGTGCTCATAAAAAAAATAAGTCTTGCTTATCTGCACATTTCTTTTTCAAACAAGAATACTGTGTGTATGTCAAAGTAAAAGAAAACAGAAATTTGCTTTGATTACACTTTCCTATACTCAGTGATGGCATATTGCCCTCCTCTCATTGATTTACCATCTAGAGAGAAACCTTAATTCTGCTAAAGTTAATTCAAGTTTAACTTGAGTTTCTTTCAGTCTGACCTAGTGTTTTCTGTTGAGAATTCAGTCTTTAAACAGCATCAATTGAAACTAGTACAATGATTTGACTTGTTGGTTTAACTCAGTCTTCTACGGAATGTGTTTTTGCTAAATCACGCTGAATCTTTTGTGGTTTCATTTGAAAGGAAGACTGGTCTGACAAAGTAACTTTCAACTCTAGTGGCCCTTCCTCTTACAAATATGTTCTGACGATTAAGCTTTCCATGGTCAAATATGTGTCACCAGGGAATTCCCATATCGATTTAATATATAGTTCTTCAACCTTGATGATAAGCCACAGGACTGGCTTTGAATTGTTTTTCATGCAATTGTTCCTTTTCCTGTAGTGACTTAGATATGCCATTTGCCAAATGGACCAAGGAGCAGGTTTGCAGTTGGCTTATGGAACAAGGCTTGGGGTCCTACCTGAATTCTGGCAAGCACTGGATTGCATCTGGCCAAACACTTTTGCAGGCTTCTCAACAAGATCTAGAGAAGGTAACTGCTTCTCTATTTTGGTTACACAATGGATACTGAGAGAGAGAGACAGAGAATATGAATGTATATGATTGTTTTCTACTCCAGAAAGAGGAATGGATGGGTTCAGTATTCTTGGAAAAGTCTGGGTTTCCTGTTTCATGCTTATTTTATCTCAAGGACTGAAAAAGAAAGGACTTGGTCATAACGATTCCTATGGTACACTTCAGCCACTAGGCATTTTAATGAAAAATAATTATATAGCCTTAATAGTAAATCTTCAGCTCAAATTTCTCAAAATAATTTTGCAGCTTATGATTAGCCCATCTCCTCAATGTAACATATACAGCTCAACTTCACTTTGCAAAAGGAAAAAAAAAGAGCCCTACATTTTATCTTCCATTATTTAACAATTCTTCTCAATTATTTCCCAATTATTTAACATTTTGTGCAAAATAAGGTTAGATTTCCTATTGTTTGTCCTATAGTTTCAGTCTTGCAAAGGAAGGAGCATACTCATGAATGTCTAATACAGTATTAAACTAACTGCAATGGTCTTGGCTTTTTAGGGGCCTTTTGTTCAGCAACATTATACTAGCCTGAGTTAGTATTCTGATTTAATGTAATTGTTGGCTCTTTAATGCTATCTTCATTTTGGAGGAATTTGTATCCTTTGCCAGTGGCATCTAGCCCATGTTGACAGAATTATAAAGCCAGTGTTTCTGTTTATTATTTCAGGAACTTGGAATCAAGCATTCTCTTCACCGAAAGAAACTCCAGCTGGCACTGCAAGCTCTGGGATCTGAAGAAGAAACCAATCATGGAAAGCTGGATTTCAACTGGGTCACTAGTAAGAGGTTTTAAATTCTTAAATTCCTAACTAAGTACGTAAATGTATAAATATTGCTGCTTTTTCTTTCTAACCACAAGAAGAGGTGTTCTGTGGCTCGTTAACGACACAGATTTCTCTCTTTTAGGATGGTTGGATGATATTGGTCTTCCCCAGTACAAGACCCAGTTTGATGAAGGACGAGTAGATGGTCGAATGCTCCATTACATGACTGTTGTAAGTGATTCACTCCTGGGGTTTGGGAAAGTAAAATCATTTCTCTCTGAAAAACACATACATAGAGTTAGCAAAATACAGTGTTTTCACAATGATTCCCCCAGAGTTTGAAGGTGTTTAAATTGAGGAGAGGGGCAGGAATATTTCCAGTTAAGGTGAAGTTGTAGGATTTCGTGGTTGCAACAGTCTTGGGAATATTTGAGACTCTGGTTTAAGCTACATGAAACCTAATTTAAACTAAACTGTCCAGAAAGTTGATTTTATCTATATTCAGTAATGAGGACGTTGTAGTGTACACTTTGAATAGGTGAACGTTATGGTGTATGAATGATGTCTTATAAAGATGTTTAAAAAATAGAATGTGGAGTTTTGAAGCCCTGGCAATTTCTACATTATATATTCCTATATGAAGTGATGCTCAGAAAAGGCTACCCTTCTGACCTGACATCCACAGAGACATGAAAAATTAGAAAAAGGCAAAAAGCCATCTTCTCCTTTCCCATCCACTTTTGCGAAGTGTTACCTGAAACCCTCTCACCCTCCTCATTTCAGCCCAGTTCTGCTAGGGCTGGTGGTCCCTGGGGTAAAGAAGTAGTAGGGAAGGATGGACTTTCACTCTGATTCTTTCATTATTATTTATTTCATATGTTCAGTCTTTCATCCAGTGGGTAGAAGGGCTTTCCCCTACTTTACAACAGTGGGGAGAGATGGATTCCAGGAGAACATGTTCTAGCGTCCTAGTACTATTGTGCTCTACCTCAAATAGTTTTATATAAATGGCCTTTTGTGAGCTAGGCTATAGATTCAGCTACCACGAGCATCTCCTTTAAATAAGTTGAAAGCTTCAAACAGTTAACTTTAATAGGAATTTTTCAGTATTAACGAAATTTGGAGTTTAGCTCATAGGATATGTTTTCTTCTCTATGACTGAACCAGAGTTCATACCTTGGTGCACATATCATGTAAACCTACATATAATAACGCTCACATTAGCTGTGTGTCAGGCCCTCTTTCGAGCACTTTACTCATATTAATACTCAAGTCTCAGCAATCCTTGAGTTAGCACTCTTATTTATCATCTTCAGTTTTTAGATGGGAAAACAAAGGAATCAAGAAATTGGGTAACTTAACCAAGCTCCACAGTTAGAAAGTAGTGGAAAGGCTAGCCTAAATGTATAAATATTGCTGCTTTTGAGCCTAGCCTATTTCCAGATCCCTACTTTTAATAGTTCACAGCTCTGCCTGAAGCAAATTCAGTATATATTTTCCTACCTATCTAAGTATTAGAAAGTTCCCATGGAAGCAAATTGAGGTTTAAAATCATAAAAAACATATGTATAACTTTCATGGCTATAAAAGAATAAATTACTTTAGAAAATTAGATGCCAGAAGTTCTAAGTCACAAAAAGTCTGTTTTAATGTGGTATCCTGGATTGGATCCTGGAACAGAAAAAGGGCCTTCATGGAAAAACTGGTGAAATCTGAATAAAGCCTGTAGTTTAATTTTATTAACGTCTATGTTAATTTCTTAGCTTTGATGAATATATCATAGTTATAAAAGATATTAACATTAGGGGAGGCTGGGTGAAGGTATATGGAACTCTGTACTACTAAAATCTAAAATAAAAGATTTTTAAAAATCCAAAAAAAAATGTTTTGATTAAAAAATGAAATCGCTCCTACTTTTAAAATCCTTAAAGTAATTAACATTTTACCTATATTATATACATTATATATTTAGATTTTTTAAAAACCTGATAGGCTTTAGTTAATTGGAAATAGCCCACATGGAAATGTTTTGAATGGGTGTCTCAATCTTAGAGTAAAATAAATAAATGTTCTTCGTAACTTAAAAGCACTGCCTTTTAGAAGGTAATCCAGAAAAAATTCAGGAAATAATTTTTGCTCAGTTAGTAAGTAGCCTTTAAGGATTTAACTTATTGCCTAATAATTTTATTTAAAAATATTTTTATAATTAAAAATTTTCTAACAAAAAATATGTTGTCAATAAGGTGTGCCTAAAATTGATATTTTCCTTATTTATTTTCTGGGTGTGTTTGGAAGTAGACTGGTGCTTATCTTGACACTGCCCCCAAATCACCTTCTTCTAAAATAATTTGTTTTGGTGTGTTTGGTATGTTTAAAATGTGCCCAATATTTACAGACTGGTGAAAGTTATTCCTTGAAGGAATTGATTGGTGATAAATGTTGATACTTATAACTTCTTTATTTCTTTACACTCAACTCTCACTAAGACCTTTACATTGGTTGACATAGTTTTTTCAAAAATTCTCACAATGTCTGCTATATAAAGCATTAGTAATCTAGAACTAGATATTTCTCGAGGCTGGGAGGATAGTATTATTGGACCATTTCCTGGTTTTCCTCAAAACTGTGATGTGTCTTAGCCCAGAAAAGCAAGCCTCTATCATCAATAAACATTGCTCTTAGCTACCTGCTTTATCAAAGCAGATCACCATTTGTAGTGACCCGGCAATTACTTATAAAACTGTTTTTCAGAGTTATGCGGGTCCAACAATCCCATCTTTGAGTGTCTGGAAAAGAGAGAAATAGAGGTCCCACAATCCTATCTTAGAGTGTCTGGATGAGAGAGAAGTAGATGGAAGTTGGCTGCATATGAAACAACATTAATTTTGGTTTTCTTAACATATTAGGGTCCTGGAGAAGATTTTGATTGGAAAAGGAAAATCGTCCTGCTACTAAATAAAAGCTTTCAAAACACTGACAAGCCCCTGGGGCCTTTTGGTAGAGGGGCTGTTCTACTTGGACTAGCGTTTTCTGAGATGTCCCTAAGGAGGTCCACCTGCTCAAGAATCTCCACTTTTTGTTCTTTTCTGTAGGATGACTTACTGTCTTTGAAAGTTGTGAGTGTGCTGCATCATCTCAGTATTAAAAGGGCCATCCAGGTCCTGAGGATCAATAACTTTGAACCAAACTGTCTACGGAGGCGGCCATCTGATGAGGTAGCATCCAAGGTTGTGGATTACACAGCATGCACTTTCCATGCACGTTACCATCCATGTGTGCAAAACTAAGACCCGTTTCTTCTTGGAGCCTGCAGGGAGGGCCTCTATGGTTCCCCCAGAGCCTCGCATCCAGCCTCATTTACTTCCTAGGCTTGGTTTTCCTATATTCCTTCTGCTCACGCTGTGATGGTTCTACCTGCATAACTGAAGCCAAGGGTTGTTTTCTAGTTACCCTCCTCCTTAAGTGTATTTTATTTTCTTGCCTCCTTAAGCGAGAGTTAACTATCACTATAAAAACTTCCTTTCTTAAAGTACTGCTTTAATAGTATGTACGAAAGCTTGAAACTTTGTGACATAATTTTTTTTTTTCAAAGAGAATTCAAATTACCAGACATCTTTCTACCCTTTCTCTAAACGTTTAATGGGATGTGGAGCAACTCTGCTCCCTGGGACAGACTTTCTAGACAGAACATGCAGGTTTAATATTTGAAGTCCCATAGTTAACAACTGAAGCTCTTGGCTGTTCTTTTTTCCCATAGAACAGCATCACCCCATCAGAGGTTCAGCAGTGGACCAACCATCGAGTGATGGAGTGGCTGCGCTCCGTGGACTTGGCCGAATATGCCCCCAATCTCAGAGGCAGTGGTGTCCATGGTGGGCTCATGGTAAAACTCTGTTTTAATTTAAAAGTTGACATAATTTTGTCTCCTTTAGTCTAATGAGTAGGATTTTATTGGTTTACTTGTTATAATCCTAAAATCATCTACCCCAACTCTCCTGGCACTATTTCTAGTTATTATATAACTTTAAATCAGCTTTAAACCCATTTTTCTTTCATTGTCTTCTTTTATGTTGGATAACATCTGGCTACTGACTCTCGAATGACCACATTTTAAATCCTCCGCAAAGATTCAGATTGTATTTCTGCACACAGATATTGCAGAGAAGTCAGCTTCCAAAGGGATCCCAAATGTAATATTTCAGAGAGGCAGAAGCCCTAACCTTGTAATGCCTGGATGTCAGCACCAGCTCTACTTCTCACTAGCTTGAGCAAAATAAAGGAAATGACATGTAAATTAAAGATCAAAGTTCATACTCTACGTATCTCACTGGGCTGTTGAGATAGTCGTTGGAGATACCTAAATGAAAGCTTTGCGAATTATAAAGTACAATACAGACATATATGATATATGATACTTTAAACAATCTTAACTTTTCTTATAGGTTCTAGAACCTCGTTTTAATGTAGAAACAATGGCTCAGTTATTGAACATCCCACCAAGTAAGACCCTGTTGCGAAGACATTTGGCCACTCATTTCAACCTTCTGATTGGTGCTGAGGCCCAACACCAGAAGCGTGATGCCATGGAGTTACCAGATTATGTACTTCTCACAGCCACTGCCAAAGTGAAGGTTTGTTCAAGCCCACACCATTTAATAATTTATTAAAGCAATAATCAGTTAAAGCCAAAAACTAAAGCAAAGGCTCAATTTTGACTGTTACTTGGCTATCTTATTTTCTGGGGTTTACTAAATTTTGTGGATTGGTTGAACGTAAATGCATCTTTAAGAGTAATCATGAAAATGCATTTTTGAAAGTTACCTCCTGGGAGAATCTTTGCTCAAATCATTTATTTTACTAGAGTTACTAATAATAAAGAACATGATGTTGGTTTCTATAATTGATACTTTGCCAATGCACAAGGCCTATCTATGACTTGGACCCCAGTACTGATTGCAGTGTCCTGTTTTTCCTACAAATAAATCAAGTATAAGAGTTGCATTTCTCCTTTTACAGATTCAGCTCATCTGGTTTATAATTGACCAACCTTGCAAGTTAGGAAAAGATACTTAAGAAACGTTCTGCTGGTAGACCAGCAGAGAATGGATACTCCTAGTTTGCCTGGATTCATAAATCATATAGCATTAGGATTGCTTTTTCTTCTTTTAAATCATTTCTATGTTAACTCCTCTGAGTGTTCTCTCAACTAGCTTAATTGTAGAGATAGGGTTTATCAACTCCTTCACAAATAGGTACCAAGTGTTTTTGTTTTGTTTTGTTTTGTTGTGTTGTGTTGTGTTGTGTTACCCCCTCTACCTGCTTGACACTTTCTCTTCAGCTCCCTTTCTCCTTAAAAGATGTGCCGGATTTGAAACCTCTCAGAGAATCTGTTCTATATACATTCACAGCATCAGCATGATCACCATCTCCTTAACAGATAGTCTCAGGGACTATCCAGTGACTAAAATGGAGATTCTTTTCCAAGTATCGTTGGAAATTTTTCTCCAAAAGAACAGGGACTCTTTTAGCAGTCACCTGGAAGCAGAACAGGCATACAAGATACTATAGCCTCACCCAAAATGAAAATACAGTAAGGACCATTTTCTTCTACCGATCTTAGATCAGAAAACCTTATAAAATTGGATTTAGTCCCGAGGAATCCCATTGCATTAAGTCCCGTTTAATCAAAAATTAAGGCTCTTGGCATATTTTGCTTTTAATACTGTGACTACCCAGCCAGTTGGTATGAATAAGGAGATTCATAACAGGGGTCATTTATCATGTTTGGATGCATCGATCATATGCCTAGGATGCCTTCGTTTTTCTTATACAAATCTAATCATTCAATTGCTCTTCTGTGTATGATGAAGTGAATAAGTTATACCTATCCTTTGTCATATGATTTTTATGACAAAACGACAATATGAATTTTATCAAATCCTTGGATTTTTTTTTCTTCTTTCTTTCTCTTAAAGCCAAAGAAACTTACCTTCAGCAATTTTGGGAATCTGAGAAAAAAGAAACAGGAAGATGGGGAAGAGTATGTTTGTCCAATGGAATTGGGACAGGCATCAGGAAGTACATCTAAGAAAGGATTTAAACCTGGTTTGGACATGCGCCTGTATGATGAAGATGATTTGGACCGGTTAGAGCAGGTAAATACAATACTGTATACGTATTTTAAAGTTCTTCCAGCATTGAAACACTAAATGGAAATTTTGTGTACTTTGTCTTCTAATCAAGGAAGTTTTCTTTAAATGCCTATAAAAAAAGATAATAGTGAGTAATAATAGTGAACCCTTACAGATTGCTTACTACATCCCAGGCACTGTCTTAAGTACTTAACATATATTAATGTTCATGGTAATCTTAAAACATAGAGAGTATTGTTATCCTAATTTTGGAGATAAAGATACTGAGGCACAGAGAGATTTAGTAACTTAGCTAAGGTAGAAGAGCTGGTATTCTAATTTGCCAGCCTGCTCCAAAGCCTGCGCCACTTACCTAAGTTAGATTGTCTCTATGTTAAGGCAACCTGTGTATTAAAACAAGTCAGGAATGGATAGTTTATATTACTTAGCCTTTTCAGTATTAAGTCATGAAACTGAATATTGCCTTTTATTCAAAATTCCTTTGGTGCTATTGTCAACATCAGAGCATTAGGTTAGATGTACCAATAAAGTCTCTTCTAATTTTTAACATCCAATTGCAGTAATGAGAGGAAATTATCATCAGAAGTGATCTGTTGCTCCTACCCCATTCAATACAACTTGCATTATTTCTTCTTAGACTTGTTCATTTTGCTGCAATTTCCTCATTATAGCGCAACTGATTATGTCATGTTATGGTATGTTCTTTGCAGATGGAAGATTCAGAAGGGACAGTGAGGCAGATAGGTGCATTCTCTGAAGGCATCAACAACCTAACGGTAAGTCTGTAAAATGAATTTGAAATCTTATTCTAAATATATGTTTGAAAACAACCCCAAGGGACTGCGTGTATATAGTAGAGAATGTGTAGTTCGGAGCTCTTGGCTCTCAGTGTGTATGACTCCCATCTCCCTGTTTTCCAGCACATGTTAAAGGAAGACGACATGTTTAAAGATTTTGCTGCCCGTTCCCCCAGTGCCAGCATCACTGATGAAGACTCAAACGTTTGACCATAGCACCTGGATGAACATTAGGAGCCCTTGGTCTCTCTCTATTTCTCAAACACTCACAGTATATACAACAAGCAGCAGATTATATATTGGTTATTGTTTCAACTTCTTATCTGGAAGTGGAAATGGAAAGCAGGGGATATGTGCCTATTCTAAAGTTGCCGCAGAAAGTGAGACACTGGTGAATGAGAGTAGAATTGTTTTTCCTCTATTTAATGTAAAAATCTGTGATATATTATATTTAAAATATTGCAATTAATATGAATACTTCACTGTAGTGTTTCCACTCACATTCACAGTGTGGACGGTTTGGGAAGCAGTAACCCGTATGTGGGTGATTATGTCCTGTTGGTGTGACAGCACTGCAGACATTGAAGCAGAACACGATATGCTCTCAAAATTAAATATGTAGAATTTCTTTAAGCATTCAGTGTCCCACTAAATGCCAGCCACACATCTACTTGCCTCTTACTGTCCTATTTTTATATATTTTTCTAAATATATGTATATATTTAGTACATAGAATATAGAACTTTTATTTTATGACATAAGGAAGATGGTAAAAAAGATCACACTGAAAAACATGTTCATATACCAGCTAGTTCTTGGAGAGGTCAGGACAGTCTTTCTCTACAATTGAATTTTAATGATGTTGATCATTCAACTAAATTAGTATGTATAAAACAACCCTTCTTTGATGACACATCACAAAGTTGTTAATTTTTTAAGAATTTCAACCTTAATCTTGGATTCTTTTAACTCATAAGGAAGAACTCGAGGGAGTTTTAAATACTGT
Source organism: Pteropus vampyrus (assembly GCF_000151845.1). Classification (NCBI taxonomy): domain Eukaryota; kingdom Metazoa; phylum Chordata; class Mammalia; order Chiroptera; family Pteropodidae; genus Pteropus; species Pteropus vampyrus. The sequence goes on from NW_011888863.1 coordinate 3,560,134, forward strand.
AACTTGAATGCATTCAGAAGCTTCCCCCAAATTTGTAGAAATGATTTCTGAAGAAACCAAACCAAAACAAAAACCTTTACAGTATTCTTATTTTCCTTTTTGCTAAATATATCATTACATCGAAATACTAACAGTCTGACTGTTATTAATTGTACATTTCTCTGGCTATCAACGAATGGAATCTTTAAAAAAAAGTGGAATATTTGAACATTTTGCCTCAGAGTTCATTAACTCTGAGGCAGCAAAATTAGTTTTATAATGGCTATATCGTGATAAAATGTAGTTCATGTTTTTCTGTAGCATGGGGCCCAGATATTCTTTATAAAGAAAATGAAAGCAACAGCAAAAACTGTTACTGTGTTTATGATTTTTTTAGGAGTATTAGGAAAAAATATTGTTTTCACTATACCATTATTCATGATAGCCAACTGTGGTAAAGACAGGTTTTCAAAAATTGACATGGGCTAGGTAGTTCGATTTATGTCAGTGGACTTGCTTATAAACTGTATTTGAATGTCAGCCGTATGATCTTTCAAGTTATCAGCAACTTACCAAGCTTTTCGTCAAGGAACCTGTTAATACTGAATTACTATTCATTCATAACTAAAATGACTTGATGCTAATAATAACCTTTTGCTCCCTATCATTCATTATTTGGTAACTGTATTGGACTCTTACTGAACTTGTGTTTTATTTTGATGTGGATATACATCACCATTTGAAAAATAATTTGTTATTCAAACCTGGTTAAAAATACCAGGAGACTGCTATAGATGCCAAATATATTTTATTCAGGACAATGTAACATAACTGATGAGATGATAAGGTTAAATTTTTCTGATGAAATATATTTTATTTTACAAAGTATTATACACTGCCGCTATCACCATATGAAAAGAAATAAAGTCAATTGATAATTGCCACATATTTTTATTGTCTGTCACTTTATTTTCTTTTGTTCAGAATAACCAGTAGGCTTTATTTCTGATATGAGAACAATAACACAAACACAAACTCCCATAAATTTGTTTGGGGTTTATAGCATGTATCTGCAAGTAGAAATTTGAGGCCTTTGAGGTATACTTTTGTTGAAAAGTAACAGGCAGCTGAGCTGGGGGATGAAGGATCATGGCAGAAGGGACCTCAGAAAAGGAAAGAGAAATGATTCACCTGTTAATGTGAAGAAGTTAGCTGTGGGAAGTGTATGGTTCTTTAAAGAATTAAATGCTATTTCTAATTTAACAAATTTGAAAAGAGGAAACATCTTGGAAGAGATTACTAAATATTGAAAATAGAGAGAATATAACTAGAGAAGAACAGACTTTTTGGTGGAAGTTAATACTTCTAACTGAATAAACCAGTAGGAATCTACATGAATACAACACACCCAGTCGGCAAACAGGGAGGCCTGTTTGTTTAGCTATATGTATATATGCTCAGCTATGCCAAGTAAGCTGTGGAGTTAGAAAACTGAAACCACATTAACAGATGCGACTTTGCTGCAAGATTTTCAGATGCTGAAAAGACGTTCTGAACAAAGTTCACATGTTTGATATCTGGAGGCAGTATTGATTGGGTGCAGAGAAAATGGGACAAAAACCATCTCAAGAGTTGGCTCTGAAGGACAGCAAAGAGGATCTCAGCATCTGTGAGGTGGTCAGTGGCGCTATAGTCCATGCAGCTCAGAAACTGAAGGAGTATCTTGGATTCGAAGACCCTCTGAGCAATCTGTGCCCAGCTCCAAACACTCTGAACGAGATCTTCTTAATCCACTTCGTCACTTTCTGCCAAGAAAAGGGAGTTGATGGGTGGCTCACCACCACCAAGATGACAGAGCACCAGGCCTTCCTGTTTGGGGCGGACTGGATCTGGACTTTTTGGGGATCTGACAAGCAAATAAGGCTTCAGCTGGCGGTACAGACTCTGCAGATGTCTTCTCTCCCTCCTGCGGAATCTACACCTTGTGACCTCTCCAATCCGGACGCCAAGGCAGAGGAGTCTTCCGGGAAGAGAAGTAGATTTGATAAGTTGGAAGAATTCTGTAAATTGATAGGAGAGGATTGTCTGGGCCTGTTCCTCATCTTTGGTGTGCCAGGAAAGCCTAAAGACATCAGAGGAGTTGTCCTGGACAGTGTCAAAAGTGAGACAGTGAGGGGTGGTCTCCCAGGAGGGAAGGCCGTGACACGATTTGTCCTGGAAACTGAAGATTGTGTCTCTATCAGAGAGCTGCTTGGAAACTGTCTGAGTAAGAAAGATGGGCTAAGGGAGGTGGGCAAGGTTTATATCAGCATCCTCTGAACTGGATACGTGTGATGAGACTGGCCTGTAAGATGAAAAGAAAAAAATATTTTGTTCTAGTAAGCAAGCTCATCCACTTGCATCATCTCAGCATGAGATTCCCCCCCGACCCTCCATTGAATGAAAATTATCACCTGGGTCAAAATGTATAAGTGTCATGATTATGGAGAGAAAAAAAACCCAGCCCATTTTGCAGGGAAAACTGACAATTTGGCTTAATCTTTATTTACTCAATAATAAAAGAGGAATTTGATTTGCCAAAAAAAAAAAAAGTCTTTATTTGAAACAATAAGTCTAGCTCTTAAAAGTGTAAAATATGTTTTTATTGCCGTGGGTGGGAGATAGGAGGGTGGGGTGGTGGGTGTGTAAAACTGCATAACAGGTGTAATTACATTTACAATACCAGTTTCAATTCAGGACTCCTAAGCAAAACCCCGCACTGCTTTCTTCCTTGAACCCCTGCCCTTACTCCTGTCTCATCCCAAACTGCTTCCTCTGCACAGAGGCCCCCAGTGGGATTCACTTTGGGGTCGGCTTGAGTTAGCTTTACCTATTAGATTTGCACACAGTAACCCATATAACGATCACTTGTAATAATGACTAACATTTGTTTAGCTTTTGCAGTAAGGGAAGTAGATTCACAAATAAAAACCATCCCTGCTTAAATGCCTGGGTGAGATTATAACAGTTGTGCTGAGGTGGAAACAATTTTCCCTCTATTCTTCTAGAAGGTGAAAACAAAAAAGGCTTAAAAGTGTAAAAGGAAGGTATATTCATTCACACATGATTGCTAAATGCCTATTACATATTAGGCGCTGTTATCTATGCCTTCCCAATCCAGCAGTAAAAAGAACAAAGTCCCTATTCTTGGAGAGTATCCTATTATAGTAAATCAGATGAGAGAAAAGAGTGGCCTGGACCAAAGTGGGAGAGGAGGAAGGGTGAAGAGGTCAAATTTAGGAATAGCTGAAAGTGAAAGCATACAGCATTTGCTGATAATTGGATGAGAAGTATGAAATATATCACGATTAGAATATACGTACAGGCAGAACTAAATTTATCTTTGACATTCCTTCATTCCAGGAAACCAAAAGATCAGGGAAAGCATTTAAGCCCTTTGCCTTCAGTACATGAACATGACTAGACCCAGGAGACATCTCTTGAAGTTGTTAAACAATAATTATTTCTACTTCGAATGTTCCTGGAAGGTTTTAACACCCAATTAATGTTTCCTTGGCATATAGTGACCCCTGTCTGCAGCAATACCGTGTTGTAAAGTAAGCTATCAAGAAGGTGGTGTAGTAGAGTAGAAAGAGTATTCAACTTGGGATCAGATGTGGGTTTCAGTCTCAGTTCTCTTGAGAGCAAGATCTAGTGGCTTAATTCTTTTGTTATCTGTAAAATAGGAATGATTTCAACTAGTTCAAAGAAGGCAATGCTTATGACATTTTCTATACTACACTGTAAGTGTACCAAAATTTTGAAGAGTCTAATACAAATTCTATTTGTGTTATAAGCTGGACGTAAATCAAAAGACAAAATATTTTTAATTAAAATAAAAATATGAAGCTCTTGCTGATTTAAAAATAGTTTTTCTTTTTAAAAAATCTTCATTCTCATGTAAAAATTCAAGTACAGAAATGTGGAAAATTAAGTTCTTAGGGGTCTCATCTCCACACGCATACTCACTCCCTCCAGTCTGCTGTTTACCCTTCTAGAATCTGTGCTGTAGATTAAAAATATTTTACACAGATGGAATCATATGACCCATAACCTTAAAACCTTAAAAACTTATTTATATATTGTGGACAATTTTTTTATGCTAATAAATTTATATCCATTTGATTCTTTTTAAAGCTGACATCAATGGTCCTCAGTCCTAGAACATTAGATTTACTTGGGAAACTTAAAACAAAAACAAAAAACACACCAATGCTCCAAACACACAACTGATCAGCATCTCAGAAGGAGGGGACCTAAATGATAATTTTAATTTCTCCTGAGGTAATTTTCATATTCAATCAGGATTAAGACATGTGTCTAAATAGTACTCTATATTGTAAGTGTACCATAACATTTAACCAATACTGTTTTGATGGATATTTAGGTTGCAAAGTCCATCCACATTCTTGGATATTTGCATATTGTATATTTACCACACTTGTGAATAGACATACTTTGTTTGCTCACTTTTTATAAAGAAGTTAGTTTTGATTAAAAGTCACTGTTAGTCATTGGATTAATGCAGGTTTAAAATATAATAAACACCTATTATAAAAAAAAACCTTAATATTTAAAATTGTTCTACATAAGACTAGTTACATAATTTGTGAGGCCCAGAGCAAATGAAAATGTGGGCCCTTTGTTCAAAAATTATTAAAAATTTCAAGACAAAGGACAGCAGAGCATTAAGCCAAGCGTAGGGCTCTTCTAAATGCAAGTCACATGCCCATGAAACCAGTTTGATTTCTACAACATGCTGGGTTATTTGGTCATGAAGGTTGTAAAAGATTTTTATCATGCGTGACTGCAGTTTAAGATCTTTTCCAATTGAAAAATGATGTAATTCTTAGTAACTCATGTACACAATAGTACATGCTTTACTCTTTACAGTGCATGAAACATATCATTGCCTGTTGATAAAGCATTACAAATGAGTTTTAACTTTTAATATAAAATGAACTTTATTGTACTTGATGCCTGGGAAAACAATGAGAATTATATCTGCCTCCTTTAACTCTAGTCATATCTATCCACTTTGTTCTTAGGGAGAGAGTAAAACAAAAGCAGAAAGCATAGGGAGGTAGACTGAGGACCTAAGTCTCTTAACATCTTGCTCAGAAATTGAGAATCCTCTGAATATAAACATTATATAAGGATTCAGACCCTTTTGTCCCTAAATTTCTATGATATAGGACTTGCACTTTATTGTACTAACATACACAAACTCGAGAGAGAAAAAGTGGCTGCCATATTGACTCTAAGCTTAATGCCAATGGTCATTTATATTATGCCTTCTGAAATATAACTCATTCAATTACAATGGTCCTGAGGAAGATACTGTTCCTATTTACCTTAAAATTGAAGCTAAGAGATGTTAAGTGGGCTTGCCCAAGATCACAACGAAGCAGAGCCTGAATTCAAACCTCAAATGCATCTGGCTAAAAGGCCATCCTTTTAACACTAAAAATAGAGGAGAGGGGAGAACACCATATGAAGATAGAGGCAGAGACTGGAGCCATGTGTCTACAAGTCAAGGAATGCCATGGATTGCCAACAACCATCAGAAGCTAAGAGAGAGACATACAGAGAGTCTCCCCTCAAAACTTCCAGAAGGAACCATGAACCCTACCAACACCTACATTTTGGACTTCTAGCTTCGATAACTATCAGAAAATAAATTTCTGTTGTTTTAAGTTACCAGGTTTATGGTATTTTTTATAGGAGCCCTAGAAAACTAATATACCATACTGCTGCTTTGGAACAATAATGGGATGGTAAGAGGCCAGAAAAGATGAGAATGGTTGTTATTACAAATACTTGTCCCTATAAAGCCATTTATTCCCCTCATATACTGATGGCTGCCTATGGCATACTGAATGCTCACAGGAAGAATACTTTGGGACGCCTGCACACTTCTGCTCTACCAGTTGTATGCTTACCAAGAGTCAGTTGTGTTTGTTCCCAGTTCTTGTTATTATAATTGTGTTTTTTGATTAAATATTATACTTACCAGTTGAAAAAATAGAGGGTAATTTTATTAAGGGCTGTAGGCCAGTCCCTCCTAGGGCAGAAAATGAGTGCTCATTAAAGAATGAGCATTATTTTCTAGATCCTGCTCAGTACTGATTTTTTCTAATTCTAACCTGATCTACAAATAAGCTAACCAAGTCATTGAAAATAGTTACATTCTGTGCACACAGTGTGCTCACTGTACTCCAATATTCTACCCAGTTGTTTGTCTGTATTAACTTAATTAGACTCACACAGCCTAGAAATGGTGAAGCCAAGTTTTAAACTCAAGTAGTCTGGCTCAAGAGGCCATTCTTTTAACTACTATCGGATATCGCCTTTCCCCTTGGAGCACACCTCTCGGAATGGCTGAATGCTTTTCTTTAATACAAGGAAGTGTAGAAAAGCAGCAATTGCAAAGGAGCAGGGCCCTAGGGTAAACTGCCTGACTCCATGCCCTATGAAGTCCCACCCAGAACATACCTGCCCTCTGTGAGCCTCATTTCCCCCATCCCTTACGATCATTACTTGCAGTTGTCCTTGCACTGACTGCTTCAATTTTTTAAGAAATATTTTTGGCTTCCTTTCATTACCTTTTTTTCTATTTTGGGGGTGCCCTTTTGACTCGAGCGCTGATTTCGTGGGTCCACGTGGGTCGGGTTTGCACACTCGAGGGGCGGGGCGAGCCTGCGCGGCAGTGGCCTCAGGCCCGCCCCCGGGCGCGCGACCGCGCTTGTCCTCCCCGGCTTGCCGTCTTAGCGGCTATGGCGGCCGCCGCTGCGCCACGCGCGTGGCTGGCCCTGCAGCCGGTGGCCAGGACCCTCCGTGCCTTCTCCAGCGCCGTTTCTCCGGCCACTGTTGCCCAGAGTTCAAGACCGCGTGAGTGTCTGGTGCGTCGTCTCCAGGCTTTGGGGAGGAGAGAGGGCAGAATATCGGACCAATGATGGCCGCCGCGGTGGCGCAGCCAGCGCCGCCCGTCGGGTCGCTACGTCCTCTGCTAGCCGGTTGCTGCCCCCGCCTCCCCAGTAGGAAAGCCATGGGTGTGGGTCTGTTCTTTGCGCGCGTGTCGCCCTATTCCTAGCCGCAGATTTCTGCATCTGGGAGCTACCTGCTTGTTCGCTCCCTCCCTTGCGCTCTCTGGTGCTCCGTCCCAGGTCCCACAGCCACTGGCACGGGGTCTCTCAAGTTTCTGGTGCGCCGAAATGTTTCTTGGGCAGTGTTGGACCGCGGATTTTCCAGAACTTTAAGAGCACACGAATGTTCCAGGACAACCTGCAGCTCTGAATTCCAGGCCTCCCTCTGCCACCAAATGGGATGACCTTTATTGATACAGGCGTTATTGAGGTGACCTTCACTCAAGAGAGATTATAGGGATGCCTGAAACCGTTCTTGCCCTGGAGGAACCTCGTGGAAAAAAAAAAAAAAAAAAAGATTTGTTAACGCAGACTATGCAGTGTGAGATGCTGTACCAGAAGCGCGAATAGGGTAACTTGGGAGCATTGAAGAGGAGCTCGCAGGAGTCAGGAAAAGCTCTGTCTAGGAGGGGGCATGTGCAGTCATTCCCTACGTGCTATCCGTGCTACCTTCTACAATATCTCTGTTCTTTATACGACGAACAGCTCAGTCTAGGGCACCATCTCTTCTACAAACAGTTCCTTTAGTGATCCTTATTTCCGCTCTTGCTCGCCTACATTGAATTCTGACAACAGCCAGAGTGAAGTGTTCAAAAAGCAAATCTTACCACTTCCTTGTTCAGAATTTACAAATGATTTCTCAATGCTTTAAGAAATATGACACATCCCTTAATGCAGCATGGTGGTTCTTCATAGCATTAACACTTGTCTCTTTCTTATTTTTAATTCATTCATTCTACAAACACTTAACGCCTACTGTATGCTAGGCAGTGTTCTAGATACTGGGATACAACAAAGGTCCCTCACCTCATGAAGTTTACATACTTTGGAGGACATCAGACTATAACAGGTAAATGTCAGTACAGTGTCAGGTAGTGCTATGAAGAAAAATCAGGGTCTCGAGAATGATGAATTGGAGGAGTAGCGAGTATAGAGTAGAATAAGGTAGGTAGTCAAGAAAGACCACCTTGGGGTAATGTCATTTGAGTAGACCCAGAACCATGCTGAGACCTGAGAGCATTGTTGGCACAGGGAACTGCAAGTGCAAAGTGAGAATAAGCTTAGGGGTGTGATCAAAGAAAAGAAAGAAGGCCAACATGGCTGGAGCTAAGTGAGCAAAGAAGACACTGGTAGTATAAGATGTCAGAAAGCTAAGTAATGGCCTGATCTTGTAAAGGCTTGGATTTTATAAGTTTGGGATCACAGTGGAAGTTTTTGAACAGAAGTGATATAATGTGATTTACACTTTTAAAAGATCACTGGTTGCTGTGTAGATAACTAGTTTTAGGAGGGTAAGAAGTGGAAGCCAGATCAGTTTGGAAGCTGTTGTAGTAGTCCAAATGAGATGACAGTGGTATGGTCGGACTTGAGATCTATTTTGAAGGTAGAGCTAATGGAACTTACTGATGGGTTCGGTATTTGATATGGGGCTTGAGAAAAGTCTCAAGGAAATAGATTTTTGTCCTGAGTAATTGGATGAATGGCAATACAATTTATAGGGATTGGGAAGACTGGAAGAAGAAAATCAAGAGCTCTGCCAATGATATGTTATGGTTGAGGTGCCTGTTAAATATCTCCAATCTCTTTCTCAATGGTCTTGCTGTTCTAAAGTTTCAAACATATTGAACTGGTTTACTTGATTTTTTTCCATCTTCTCTCTCTCTAGAACACTTTCTCACTTGCCTGTTCCCAGGGCTACCTCCAGCTCATTCTTAAGGTTTTAGCTTAAAGTCAACTTCTTCAAGGAGACTTTCCAACTAATTGACTAGGTTTTATCTCCTGGTAAATGTTTCCATTAATATTTATCATTGTTAATGAAATTACTTGTTAAATAGTTATCTTAACTTGACAGACTTTCTGTTCTTTAAGAGCAAGGACTATGTTTCTTTTGTGCATTGCTGCCATCTGAGTTTTTGATACACAGTAGCACTCAAATAACTTTTGAATGAATAAAGGAATTATTACTGAGGGATAAATAAGAATTTGACTGGTAAAGAAATGAGGTAGGAAAGGGGAAGATGTCAAACGTCCGGCAAGTGGAAGGGAAGAATATTCCAGGCAAAGAGAACGGAAAGTTCAGAAAGACTAAAGGGACTAGAACTAGAGGTTCAGTGTAGTTGTGGTTCTTTGTGAAGAGAGGTGAATTAAAGATGTGAAGAATGTGATGTAAAGTTTAATAATATGAAGTCTTGGTCCTTAGTTTTCTTGCCTATAAGTGACCTTTAAACAAGGATAATGGTAGTACTTATAGTTCTTGTGAAGAATAAAATTAAATGAGATAATGATGAAAAGCATTTAGCACATTGTCTAGCAAGTGAAAGGTCTCAATAAGTATAGCTATTATTATTTTAGTGTAGCAAAACATTTAGAGAGGCATAAGGTAATACTTTGAAAGATATATACTGTATAGAAGTAATCTGCCCTCTCTACACTTATGTACTTTATTAGGAACGGCTATGATTTTTGTTGTTGGCAGTTCTAATATACAATAGAGAAGGAAAAACTCAAGGCTTTGTTTGTTTGTTTTTGATAGAATAATTCCAAATATGAGCAAATACATTATTTTAACTTGGAAATGTGAGTTTAACTATGAACTTTAAAATTTATTGAAAATATTTCTTTAGATAATGAGTTCAGTTTATATTTAAATAACTGGAATTTTCTTACCTATTTCTGATTTTTCATTAAGATGATTTTAGTCCCTGAGCTTACAGAAATTATTGTTTCATTTTTTTTGCTACTGAATACCTTAAATCATGTTTGAATTATGGGTTCATGATCAATGGTGAACAACTCTATGTTATAAGATACTCTATAACTATTGTTTTCTTTTAGATACAACAGAAAGAACATCCAAATCTCAAAGGCCACTGAAAAGAAAGGTAAACAGTTAATGTACTCTAATATATATTATCTGAATTGTTTCTGAAGTTCTAAAGTGAGGCAGGTATTCACGATGAGGAAGAAGAATGCTGCCCAAGAACGGTTCATAAGGGAATGTTTGCTTGGTGATGACCACAGTCCGGAGTCTAGTGTTTGACTGGTCTCTGTCAGTACCCTGAGAGCAGATCATCTTTGAGAGGTGAATTCACTGATATGTTTCCAGGAAACAAGTACATAAACCAGAATGTAGAATTATTTTTGATGATTCTTTTAACAGTCATGGGGCCTGGAATGTATGCATTAATCTAACCCATTTGGCCTCACCCTGTGGGCATCTCCGGAGGAATCCAGATTATGAGGTCACTTGGAGAACATGGAGTCAGAACAAAGGCACATTAGTTGGAAGTTAAATGACATCAAATTATAATGTCTAGAGCTGTCATGATCATAGGAAAATTAACCTGCTTCCAGGACATATACTGTGCTGGTTTTGATATTGCTTAAACAGGTGTTACTGAATTTTTCCTCTTTAAAGGATGCTTTTATACGCTGGCCTTCCCCTTCTATTGAATATAGTTTAACACACACACACACACACACACACACACACACACACACACACGTTAATGTGATTGGCTAAGCTATCATGTCACTATTCCCTGGCCCTAGGAGATATGTAATTTCTCATTACATATTTTTTCAATTAGTTTGACCCTAATTTACTTATTTCCAAGTTCTCAATGTACTGACTTCCATCAAAGAAGTTTTTAAAATTATTTCAGAATACATCGTTACCCCTTTATAAACAAAATGTAAAAAATTTGCTAAAAGTCTAAGTAAATAAGAGAAATTTTTAGGCAAGGCAACCCTTGGTTGACCTCACAGATTGCAAGCACCTTGTCATCTTATAATTTCTTATTTTTTTATTTGTTTTTTATTTTTGATGCCTACAGCACCTGATCTTCCTAGGTGGTCTCCCATTCAAGTACTAACCAGGCCCGACCCTGCTTAGTTTCCGAGATCAGACAGGATCAGGTTTGTTCAGGATAGCATGGCTGTAGATAAGATAGAGAAATTTTTAGTGAAGAAAATGTGCTGTTAAAGAGAATCCTTGCCAGAGGGTTTGAGGAAACAGTGCGGGAATATTTAGGTAGGTTTGGTGTTTTTTCATTTGAATAGCAGCAGTTTTGTAGGAGGTCAGATTTTACTTAGGTTACAGTTTTGCTAGTGTTTTTCTTAATTGCAAGGGTCTTTTTTGCTTTAAAATGAAAAAATGTATTAATGTTTAAAATATTAAACTGCTTTATGTTTCTTAGGCACTACCTCCTAGGACAGAGAAAATGGCTGTTGACCAAGATTGGCCTAGTGTTTACCCTGTTGCAGCACCATTTAAACCCTCTGTAGTACCTCTTCCTGTTCGGATGGGTTATCCGGTAAAGAGAGGGGTGCCTATGGCAAAGGAGGGAAATCTGGAACTTTTAAAGGTAAGATAAGTTATTAGTTTATCAGCTGAGACATATCTAAATACATGGTGATTCTCCTCCCACTCTTAAAATACCCCTTTTCTAATTCGAGTTTCAGTATATAACAGGTTATTGTATTTTAATTTAAATTTTCTCCCAGATAATAATGGATATGATATTTTGATTGCATGATAAAGAAGACTCAAAGAATTCTGGGCATTTAAGAATGTAATTAATTGGTCCTGAGGCCTCCCTTTTGTTTTTTTCTGTTCTACTGTACCTTGTTTGTATTGTATCTTTCAACTAGAACTAAGAAAAGTGAAATATTCTAATTTGAGATCAAGAATTGTGGGGAATCAAGGTTTCATTTTTTTAAAGAGAGATTTTAAAACTTTCTGTCCAGAAAGGTAGAATAATATTGTTGTCTTGAAACAAAATAGGTCATATTAAATGCCTCAGTTTGTAGCATCTATAATGATTTATGAACTATAGGTTTTTAAAGAAAATATAAATATGCTTAGCCTGGGAATGCATATATTAAAGGGTTTCCTGTTGCATACAGTGGGATTATCATCAATGAACTATATTTTTCATTAAATGAGAATTTTCTTGAAAAACAAAAATTTGCTGAAAGGTAATACTGAAAAATGAAATGGTAACATGGAGAAGAGGTTGCTTCTGGAGATGGGAAAATGAAATTTGGAAATGAGAACATTTCAAGAGGTATAAGAAAACAAACATTGAGGAAACTAACTTTTTTCCAAATGAAAGAGAAGAAGTGAACTTAAAGAAAAGGTCTTTGTAAAATTTTACTGGGTGAGAGAGAGTAGCATTTTATTTATAATAATGCTTATGGTTGCGAATAGTATTTTAATAAACATAAAAATCCAAACATTTAATGCACACCATCTCTTTTAAGAATCACCTGTGTGCTTAGTCCAATGATGTGGTCTATTCCTAGAGAATATCGTTGGATAAGCTTATTAACTGAGCAAATATATGCAAAATGTTTAGGACAGTACCTATATAAATGTGTGTAAGGATTACCTATTATTTTTTCCTTTTATAATTTTAAGATTATATTTTTGTTTCAAAAATAAAAGTACAGGAGAATGAAGCCACCCACCCCATAATCCCAATTTTCATTGCCTATTTTCTCTTAATTAAAATAAACTCTTTCTGATCAACACTTAAGATTTCAGTCATAATGTTTAGAGTAACTTTCTGCTTGCTCAACTTTTCTTTCCAAACGAGTTTAACTAAATTTTCCCTTCAGATGCTGAACATTATTCAAGAAATATACTAGCAAATGTTAATTATGTATTTGAAAGATTCAAATCTCTGACCTTTCCTAAACTTCCATTGGCCTTGTGAAAGATTAGGCAGCCTCTTAATCTATCATCATAAATATATTCTCTAAACCATTCAGTTAAGATTCGCTAGCTGCATGTATTCATCCATTTAGTTGTAAAGTATCTACTAAGTACCAGGTAGAAATGTATTACCATGCCGTGTATTCCAAGGGATTTAGGATAATTAAACAATGATCTGGGTCCTTAAGTGTTTTCAGTTTTATATGGGAAATATACATACCTCTAGATTCATGGCAGGAAGAATACTTAAAAAATATGTTTATTTTTTCGAACATCACTGTTTTGGTACTGAATATATGTTTCAAGAAATTCGTTTCTTAAGATCATAACATCTAAAACTGATATTGTAAAAATTACTCAATTTTATGTATTATAAGATTTGTTGAGCCTCTGATTTAGTTTTATGAGAAAATTATTTTTTTCATGTTTTTAAGACATTTGGATAATTTATCCTTTAAATTTCGCTGTTTTAGATCCCCAATTTTCTGCATTTGACTCCTGTAGCAATTAAAAAGCACTGTGAAGCTCTTAGAGGTAAGTAGTTGTTTTTTTAACATGAACTTAATATTGATTTTGAACTTAAGAATCTTATTTTTAATGATGAAATGGTTGATCTACCAAGAGGATATAACATTTGTAAATATTTATGCACCTAACGTGGAAGCACCTAAATATATAAAGCAATATTAACAGAACTAAAGAAAAAAATAGATGGCAATACAATAACGGTAGGGGACTTCAGTTTCTTTTTTTACGGATTACTCTGCAAGGGGCTTTGAATAATAAATAGAATCAGAAATCATAATCTTTACTTAGGTAGGTTAGGGATTTATTGATAAATTATAGAAAGCACATAAATAAAAAGACTGAAATATTTCAGAGTATTTCCAATAGGTGCAAATCAATATAATTTAAACTGAAGATAGTATAGAAGCATACCGAGTAACTGAGTAGTCAGTGGGGTCAATAATGGTATACTTTGCAGAGAAGAGTTATCTCAAAGAAATTGCTTAAAATTTTAAAGAAAATTGAGCGATATGTACATGTGGTAACATCAAATAATAGAAGAGGTGGTGATGAGAGGCAACAGTCTCATGCTTCTCCTTTCCTTCCCTGGCCCCTCATTCTAGCTAGAAGTGTTCTCTTTTGATCATTATTTAGGGCTGGTAATAACTCCCAGGGAGTATATTTATTTTATGTTTATGTAATCACTTGAATATGATTATACTTCAGTTCTGAATTTATTGATTTTGAACAATAGCTGTTGATTTCTAGATGTAAACATGGATTTCACTCATCCTACTATTTTTCCTTCCATGTACATAGAAGTAAAGGCAAAAAATATTTTTTTGTTCATGGTTTTATGTGTTTTCATAATATGTATGTGTTCTAATTTCTGGTCTCATTTTCATTGGCCTATAGAATAAGCAAATTTGAATTGTTTTAGATTCACAGCTGTTAGTTATTGAATGTGTAAATTTAATTCAAGAGTTAGTACCTTTTGATGAAGTCTGAAATTAATGCTGACTTAAAGATATGTAAATGTGCAGTATACTTGCTAAAACTTTTCAGGAAAGAAAAAGAAATCTAGAAATAGTTCACAGGTAGCTTAATTATGCTAGAAGGAGAAATAAGGATAGTGAACATGATTGTGATGAAATTTTAGCTTTTGGGAGGGCCTTCTATTCAGAAATATAAGGAAGAAGATATGAAAGAATCTTAAAAAGTAGAAATAATTAGCTTACTCTTGAAATGAGGGAAGGAAAAATTTTTTCTATCTCCTTTTATATATGTGCTCTTCTGTTTTGGAACATTGGCACGTTTTTCTATTTCTTTAGGTTTCTATATTCATCAGTACCTGGTGTTAGACTGTCACTGATCACTGCTACAAATTTGTGCTCCATTTGGCACAAACTATGTATCACATTTTGATCCTTTGACACTGATAAATTGCATTTTTTTCTCTTTATAAACATTGTTTTTAAATGTGTATTTGTAATGTAGAAACTGGCCATTCTAATGAGATATTTCTAAAATACTTCATCATTTTTAAATGAAAGGCTTTCATATAGCACATTCAGAAAAATAGCATATTTTACAGTGTTTAAGGGAGCATTTTAATCTTTTCTTAATATTGCCTTTATACTTCTGCCAGCTTCTGGATTTAGATTGTATCTTCCAAATAATTCAAAGGCTTTTCAGATATTTCTTCTCAGTTTTCTTTTAAAGTAGGTCAGTTTAGATTTTTATATCTAACTTGCAAATGGAAAATCTGAAGTACTGGAAAGTTAGGTAATTTACCAAAATTTTAATAATCAGTGGCAAAGTTAAGTAAAAACCAAGGTCTTCTGAAGTCTAGTCATTGCTCTACCTATAAGATGAATAAAGCCTAATAGAGGTCCATTAGGTACTTTCCAGTTGGCTGTATTTTTTTAAACATTTAATTAGGTCATTTAATATAAAAACTGTAATTATCATCTGGTGATTGAAATGACTTGCTTAAAGTTAAGAAAAAAAAAATTTAGTACAAACCCAGGAACTCATAAAATTCCCCAAACTAGTTTCTCTTATAAAGTGCTTGGTTGGCACTGTTGCATCTTATATGGCAGGATATTGGAGTTAGTCCATGATAGGAATGAAATTACCTCAATAATCTTGCTCTGTTTTATTTATGTGGTGAGATGTTCTTAATTGCAAAGATATTTCTTTCCCTTCAAAGTGTCTTGAGTATTGATCTCTTAAACAGGGTGTTGAGGGAATTGTGTGAACAATTGTGTGTACACTTAATTTGCTAACATATAGTTAGTCCCAGATCTTAGAAAGTCTTTGTAACGCAGAGCTACTGACTCTGGTGTTAAAGCCCAAATGGGAGTTAAATATAGTAAGTACTATAAGAAAATTGTAAGCTGGGGGGAAATGTTATTGGCAGAGTACCTTTCACTGCCCCCTAGGTCTTAGAACTCCCATGTCTACTTGTGATTATGACCAGCCTCTCCTACAACCCTACTGTTTTGGAGAAAGCACAGCTTCATGAGATCTAATGTGTTTGACCTAAGAAACTAATCACTTTTAGCTATTCTTAGAAGGATGCTATTTAAGAAAGGAGATTTCCATTGACAGGAGCCTGATAGTGCCAGAAGTTTTCATCTCAAGCTCAGAGCCCTATACCACACTAACTTGACAGAAATAGGGCAAAAGGAAATCAGCTAACTGTGGAAGGCTGGGAGCTCTTTTCCTTCTAAGTCCCCCATGCCACACCACCTCCCAGATGTCATCTGAGTTTACACCTCTGTGCTATGGAGATAGACAGTGAGTCATGTTCTCAGTGCTTAGAACTTCTTCCTACTGTGGCCCAGGCCTCAGACCTGATCCCACCTCCTCTCTAGGCTGGCTATCTTGCCTGAATATGAGGTGAAGTCTGTTCCTCTTTCCGTTTAGCCCCAGTGGCTCAGAAGTCACATAGGAGAAACATGAGTTACTATCAGGATCCATTTAAGGATGACCTAGGCCATTGTACCTGTTTCAATTTGAGGCCTCATTCAACTTAGCTTCTGAAAGAATGTTCACCATGTCTCAGTTTTCTCTTAGACTTTTTCTAGAGCTTCTTTCAATTCCCTTCAGCTAATCTTTAGTAACCTTTATTTGGTAGTGAATTGATATTATCTGTTGCCTTTTCAAAAACAATGATGAGCTCGGAATGTCATAAACTGTTTGCTCTTAGTTAGTGAGGAGGAATTAACTGTCCCGTAACAGGTATATACAAAGCCATAATAAACTTCTGTCAAGTCACAGTTCCCTTTTAACTGAATTTACTCCTCCCCACCAAACCTGAACTGCTCAAATCATTCCCTTAGTAGGATTCACCTAAAAAGAAAAGGGACAAGAGTTGATGATCTATAAAGTACAGAATAAAATCTATTCTTTCATTTCATGTTACCTGAGAGTGACCTCTCTCAATAATTTGGTTTTGTCAGGTAGCATACATTACAATGAGAATTTACTTGTAAAACTGTAATCGAGAGAATGTTTTTTTAATTCTCAGATTTTTGCACTGAGTGGCCAGCTGCACTAGACAGTGATGAGAAATGCGAGAAGCATTTTCCAATTGAGATTGACACAGCTGATTATGTTTCATCAGGACCATCTATTCGAAACCCCAAAGCACGAGTAGTCACCTTAAGGGTAAGAGATAAAAAAAAAATTACTATAATCCATCATTTTAAAATAGCATTTAGTATGTATTATTAGAGAACTGAAATATTTATCATAGGAAATTTGGATGATATAAAAGTGTTTTAAAGTATAAAATGAAATTGCCTATAATTCTACTACTCATGAATGACCACTGTTGACTACAGGAGCTCAATTTAATATAGATGCAGTCAGCCTTGAGTATGTTAATGGGATGACACTATCATTTGATTAGTTATTTGTACTTTTTCTTTTTGGTAATATGAATTAAAAATTTTCCAACAATATTAAATATTCTTTAATATTATTTATAATGGGTGCATAGAACAGCGTGTAAACAAAGGTCTTTTGTGTACCAAGACAGTGTTTGAGGCTGGGGTACAATGTTGGTCAGTCAGAAATGGTCCTTTTTCTGACACTAAAGTGGAGAGATAAAAACAATTCCATATCATAGATCTTCCACAATTTATTTTAATTATACATATTATGAGATCTTTAGTCTTTCTAACAGTTTTCTTTATTAGAAAATGTAATGAATATCCTTAGTAATTAGTAATTATGTCTAACCCTAATTATATTCCTAAAAGGAGAACTGTCATATCAAAGGATATAGATCTTTTTTAAGTTTTTTGACTATATGTCATAAATTCCTGCAGGAAATATAAAAAATACACCAGCCAATTATGAAAAATCCTGTTTTTCTGTACCCTCACCAACCTAGATATTATTATTACCTATCAATTTGATAGGTAAAAAATATCTTATTTTCAAAATTTGTGTCTTTTAATCCTCATGAGGGTGAGAATTGATTCCTTTATAAAATGCTTTTTTTTAGTCTTTTGCCCATTTTGATGGTATTTGATTTCCTGTAACTTATTTTTTCTTTTTAATAACAGCTTTATTGAGATATAATTTATATACTAAGAATTCACCCTTTTCAAGCACATAACTCAGTGGTTTTTAGTATATTCAGAGTTGTGCAACTGACACCACTACCTAACTCCAGAAATTTTTATCACTGTACCCATTATCAGTCACACCCCATTGTTCCCCCTTTTCCCCACCCCTAAGCCCCTGTCAATTACTGATCTACTTTCTGTCTCTGCGGATTTGCCTATTCTTGATATTTCATATAAATGAATTATACAATGTGAATATAATGCTTTCATTGTTTCATCTGTTGTAGCACATACCTGTTCATTTTTTATTGCCAAGTAATATTCCATTTTATAAATATACCATATTTTATTTATTCATTCATCAGTTGGTAAACATTTGGGTTGTTCTCACTCTTTGGATATTATGAATAATGTTGCTATGAACATTCATGTTTTTGTGTGGACATAACGTTTTCAATTCTAT
Source organism: Pteropus vampyrus (assembly GCF_000151845.1). Classification (NCBI taxonomy): domain Eukaryota; kingdom Metazoa; phylum Chordata; class Mammalia; order Chiroptera; family Pteropodidae; genus Pteropus; species Pteropus vampyrus. Next base: position 3,578,569 of record NW_011888863.1, read on the forward strand.
TGGATATATATCTAGCAGTGGAATTGCTGGTTCATATTGTAACTTCATGTTTAACATTTTGAAGAACTGCCAAACTGTATTATAAAATGGCTGCACTACTTTATTTTTTTATTTTTTTTTAGGGGAGGCAAGCCTTGGTTGACCTCACAGATTGCAAGGACCTTGTCAGTTTACAATCCCTTATTTCTTATTTTTTACGCCTACAGCACCTGGTCTTCCTAGGTGCTTCCAAATACTAACCAGGCCTGACCCTGCTTAGCTTCTGAGTTGGCTGCACTACTTTAAAGTTTCACCAAAAATGTTTGAGGGTTCTATTTTTCTTAACATCCTCACCGAGGGGGATTACTGTCGGTCTCTTTAGTTTTCGCTATTCCAGTGGGTGTGAAATGCTATCTCATTGTGATTTTGGTTTACATTTCCCTAATGATTAATGATGTTGAGCACTTTTTCAAGTGCTTCTTAACCATTTGTATATTTTCTTTGGCGAAATGTCTGTTTCATTAAATCTTTTGCCCATTTTTTAATTGAGTAATTTTTGTTCTCATTGTTTGATGCTGTTTTTTTTTAATGCATATTCTGGATACCTGTCCCTTCTCAGATATATAACTTGCAAATATTTTCTCACATTCTGTGGGTTATCATCTCACTTTCTTGATGGTGTCTTTTTAAGCACAAAAGTTTTAGTTTTGATGAAATCTAATGTATTTTGGGGGCTTATTCTTTTGGTGCCATATGTAAAAAAACATTGTGGAATTTAAAGTCATGAAGCTTTATTCCCATGTTTTCTTCTAAGAGTTTTAGAGTTTTGTCTCTTACATTTAGGTCTGTGGTCCACTTTTAGTTAATTTTTGTACATAGTGTAAGGTAGGGGTCCAACTTTTTTCTTTTGTATGGGGATATTTATCTGTCTCAGCATTATTTGTTGAAAAGACTGTTCTTTCCCCATTGAATTATCTTGGCACCCTGGTCGAAAATGATACAGTTATTTTTTAACTTTTTACTTGACTAATTTACCAAATTGTTTTTTAACCTTTTACTGTGAAAATTTCAAATATATGGAGAAATAGAGTAGTATGATAAACACACATGGCACTTTGTTGACAAATGTAAAATATAGAGTGCTTCATGTGCTCATACACATGTGTGTGTATGTATCTGTGTGTTTTTGGTTTACGAGTTTACTTATAAATTACTAATCTAAATTTCACACTAAAATACTTCAGGCTGTTATCTTTAAAAATTAAAAAGATTTTCGTGTATTATTCCTTAATATGATATAAAATACCTATTTCATATTCAA
>NW_011888863.1:3579918-3587732 GCF_000151845.1 Pteropus vampyrus
CTTTTGCCCATTTTGATGGTATTTGATTTCCTGTAACTTATTTTTTCTTTTTAATAACAGCTTTATTGAGATATAATTTATATACTAAGAATTCACCCTTTTCAAGCACATAACTCAGTGGTTTTTAGTATATTCAGAGTTGTGCAACTGACACCACTGCCTAACTCCAGAAATTTTTATCACTGTACCCATTATCAGTCACACCTCATTGTTCCCCCTTTTCCCCACCCCTAAGCCCCTGTCAATTACTGATCTACTTTCTGTCTCTGCGGATTTGCCTATTCTTGATATTTCATATAAATGAATTATACAATGTGAATACTCTTACTTAATATAATGCTTTCATTGTTTCATCTGTTGTAGCACATACCTGTTCATTTTTTATTGCCAAGTAATATTCCATTTTATAAATATACCATATTTTATTTATTCATTCATCAGTTGGTAAACATTTGGGTTGTTCTCACTCTTTGGATATTATGAATAATGTTGCTATGAACATTCATGTTTTTGTGTGGACATAACGTTTTCAATTCTATTGGATATATATCTAGCAGTGGAATTGCTGGTTCATATTGTAACTTCATGTTTAACATTTTGAAGAACTGCCAAACTGTATTATAAAATGGCTGCACTACTTTATTTTTTTATTTTTTTTTAGGGGAGGCAAGCCTTGGTTGACCTCACAGATTGCAAGGACCTTGTCAGTTTACAATCCCTTATTTCTTATTTTTTACGCCTACAGCACCTGGTCTTCCTAGGTGCTTCCAAATACTAACCAGGCCTGACCCTGCTTAGCTTCTGAGTTGGCTGCACTACTTTAAAGTTTCACCAAAAATGTTTGAGGGTTCTATTTTTCTTAACATCCTCACCGAGGGGGATTACTGTCGGTCTCTTTAGTTTTCGCTATTCCAGTGGGTGTGAAATGCTATCTCATTGTGATTTTGGTTTACATTTCCCTAATGATTAATGATGTTGAGCACTTTTTCAAGTGCTTCTTAACCATTTGTATATTTTCTTTGGCGAAATGTCTGTTTCATTAAATCTTTTGCCCATTTTTTAATTGAGTAATTTTTGTTCTCATTGTTTGATGCTGTTTTTTTTTAATGCATATTCTGGATACCTGTCCCTTCTCAGATATATAACTTGCAAATATTTTCTCACATTCTGTGGGTTATCATCTCACTTTCTTGATGGTGTCTTTTTAAGCACAAAAGTTTTAGTTTTGATGAAATCTAATGTATTTTGGGGGCTTATTCTTTTGGTGCCATATGTAAAAAAACATTGTGGAATTTAAAGTCATGAAGCTTTATTCCCATGTTTTCTTCTAAGAGTTTTAGAGTTTTGTCTCTTACATTTAGGTCTGTGGTCCACTTTTAGTTAATTTTTGTACATAGTGTAAGGTAGGGGTCCAACTTTTTTCTTTTGTATGGGGATATTTATCTGTCTCAGCATTATTTGTTGAAAAGACTGTTCTTTCCCCATTGAATTATCTTGGCACCCTGGTCGAAAATGATACAGTTATTTTTTAACTTTTTACTTGACTAATTTACCAAATTGTTTTTTAACCTTTTACTGTGAAAATTTCAAATATATGGAGAAATAGAGTAGTATGATAAACACACATGGCACTTTGTTGACAAATGTAAAATATAGAGTGCTTCATGTGCTCATACACATGTGTGTGTATGTATCTGTGTGTTTTTGGTTTACGAGTTTACTTATAAATTACTAATCTAAATTTCACACTAAAATACTTCAGGCTGTTATCTTTAAAAATTAAAAAGATTTTCGTGTATTATTCCTTAATATGATATAAAATACCTATTTCATATTCAAGTTTCCTGAATTGTCTCACCAAAATTTTTAAAGTAGCTTTTGTTTAAACCAGAAATTAGTCAAAGACAATTGCATTTGCTCGTAATGTTTCTTATGTCCTTTGAAATCTAGAACAGCAAAGGACCTTAATACTTCTTTTTCCTTCTTCCTACTCTCCCAGGGACGTAGACTTGCTAAAGAGACAAGTATTTTATCCTGTAGCAATTCCGACATTCTGAATTTGAATGCATCCTGATGTCATTTACCTTATTTCTCTATCTTTTACCTTATTTCTCCTGTATTTCGTATAAACTGGAAGTTAAGATTTAAGGAACCGATTAGATTACAGTAAAAGATTTTGATAGATACAGTTGATGTTGCTATGTATTTTATATTGCATGACATGAGAAGGCACATAAAGTTTGGTTGTCTCATTCTTAGTATGCTGAGATTGATCACTTCGTTATGAGAATAACAACCTGATCTTTCCATTGTGAAGTTACATATTGGTTTTTGCTTTTTCCTTGAACAGGTAATCTGTAGGTGGATATATTCAGTAAGCTTTGATCAACTAAAATCATTATTCTTTTTGATGTTCAAAGTGTGTCCTAGCTTTGGCTCGTGGGAACTGTTCTAAGTTGGTTTCTGTATCATTTTTTACAATCCCATTAGCATTGGAAAATTTCTTTGCATTCTGGCCCAACAAGATGGCCCAGGCTCACTTTATGTATTTATTTTCCTAGACCTGGAAATTTTTTCCACGGAGCTCAGATACCTTTTAGTGAACATTGGTGTTTAGAGACCAAAATCTGGATGCTAGGACTTTTCAGTTGATTTTTTTGGAAATTTCTCAGGAAATAAATGATAACTAATAGTATTTCCAATTCTCCTTTTTTAATATCTATAGCCTGATTTTTCTTTTAGTCTTTTGCATTAGATAAAATTTCTAAAATAATGTTTATGTAGTCACTTACACTGTTCCACACTTTAATGGGTGTGTGTGCCTCATTAGCCTCTAAATATGAGATTGGATTCAATTTGAGATAATAGTCTCCATTATGTTAATGATATATCCTATTTCTCAATTACTAGCATTTCGAAATGATCTCTTTTGAGTTATTGAAGTAATGAATTATATTAATAGATTTTTAATTACTGAACCATATCTGAACCCTGATTAGTTTATGATATATCATTCTTTTATTCTATCACGATTTGCTTTGTTAGTATTTTATGTAGGGTAATTTGTCCTTATCATGTTGCTTTGGGAAAACATCCAGTCCCTACTCTCACTCACCAGGGGGCTTGCCATATGCCATTGCAGTTTCAGGTGTCTGCTCTAGTAACTTCTAAATTAGTATTTGAATCCACTGTTAGTTTCCTTTGCTAAGGAAGTCTTGATATACATAACACATCATTTTCACACAACAGTCATGGGGCAGTTACCCAATACACTTTTTTTTTAATTAAACTTTTTATTTTCAAATAGTTTTAGATTGACAGAAAAGCTTCAAGAATAATTCATACCAAATTTCTCCTGTTGTTAACATCTTATATTACTGTGGTAAATTTGTTACAATTTTGATAACATTATTAATTAAAGTCTATACTATATTTGGATTTCTTTACTTTTTACCTAATGTTCCTTTTCTGTTCAGAATTTTATCCAGTGTACTAAATTGCATTTAGTCATCGTGTCTCCTTAGGCTCTTGTTGGCTGTAATGGTTTCTCAGAATTTTCTTGTTTTTGATGACTTTGACACCTTTGAGAAGTAGTTATATATTTTGTGGAGTGTCCTTCAATTTAGATTTGTTATTGTTTTTCTCATGGCTAGACTAGTATGTATTTGGGGGAGGAAAACCTCAGAAATAAAGTGCCATACTCATCACATCATAGCAAAGGTATAGAGAGGCTCCTAACATGACTTATCACTGATGATGTAGCCTAGGTCATCTGACTGAGGTAGTATTTGCCAGTTTTTTCCACTATAAAGTTACTCTTTTTTTCTTCCTTTCCATACTGTACTCTTTAGAAGGAAGTCACTATGCACAGCTGACACATAAAAGGTTGGGAGTTAATGCTCTACCTTCTTGAAGGATAAATGTCACATAAATTACTTGGAATTTTTCTGTGTGGGAGATTTCTGCTTTCCACTTATTTATTCAATTATTTATATTAGTATAGACTCATGGATATTTTATCCTTTGGGTTATAATACAATAATATTTATTTTGTTGCTCAAATTGTCCTGGCTTTGGCCATGGGAACTCTTTCAGTTGGCTCCTCTGTTCCTTTGCCATCCCCTATTATTAGTTTTTTAAATACTTATTTTTTGGCACCACAAAATGCACCAGGCTTATCTTATATATTCCTTGTCGCAGTCCTAGAATCAGCCATTTCTCCAGGGAGTGCTGACTAATATACTTTTGATTCATCTGTCCTGGAGGATGACTGCCCACCTTTTTGAAGTGCCTTCTAGGACCCTCTCAGAATTAGTTTTTGTACTCCATGTAGTCTTGTATTTTAAGTCAGAACATTCCAAATACAGTGAAGACTACAGTTTTGCAGTGCCTTTGAGTGCTAGCAGGTGGCGTGAGTGCACCACACAGCTGTGTCTGAAATATTTATAAGCTTCTGGCATAAACCATAATTTTTGAACACTAAAACGTTAGTGTGAACATGAATTTTAGAACAGTTGTTACAGTAATGATCAACATTGCCGCCTCTTTTTTTTTAACTACTACTTACACAAAAAGCTTGAACACAGATTTTTTAAATGCTAAATTTTAAAATTTGTGAAACGATTTCATTGATGGGAATTTTAAAAGGAAAAATCTCTACATTCTCACTATCCTAATGTAAAAACTATTCATTTCTTTTTCTCTGCTATATCTTTTCATAATTATGAAAATTTGCATGTTTTCATAATTAATAATCATGTAGGTACATTTAATGATTTTCTTATAAATAATCCCCCACATTGTTAATAATTAGAGTTATCATAAAATCGCTTATTTTATCCATCAAGCTGACAGCCTGGTTATTGATACATTATTTTTTTCGAGGGAATTGTGGTAATTCACAGCGTCTTCAACATACGACCATTCTATTGGATTCATTTTTAATAGTCAGTGTTCTTACCACTTATATATTTTAAGAGTGTGTTTATATGTATTTGTTTTCTATGTTTTCTACTGCAAATAAACATAGTGCTTAAAAAACAATATAGCCTCCTTTGTTCTCATCTGTGTATTCATTCAGAAAATATATGCTGCATGCTTTTTAAGTGCTAGACCATTGCCAAGAACAAGACTTCTTTCTTATCTTCAGGAGTTTGTAGTCTAGTGAGAAAAATGGAAAAATAAGTAAGTTCTTATGGTATGTTGAGGGAAGTGCAAGGTTATTGAAGTTAGAAGAAATGGATGAGATTGTAAAATCTTACGCTTTTTTTTCTTCATACAGTTATAACTCTTATTCTTAATTTCCTCCATGAAAAATAGTATGTAGTTTACCTTATTTAACTATACTCTAGTGTCTAACATCTTTCTTTGTTAAGCCTATTTATCTTTAGGTGATACCCTCAGTGATGTCCTAATTGTAAATTAAAAAGTGTGTTCATTTAGTCCAGCATTTTCCAAAATATGTTTTAAGAAAGATTAAGTCTATGAACTGTCCCTTGAAATATGAAATCTGAGGTCAAATAAATTTGGGAATCATTACATAACATCCCTGAATCTTGAAATTTCAGAACACTCATTAACATATTACCACCTCTAAGAAATTCTCTCGTAAAGAACCCAATTTAACTCAACATTTCCTGACTGTATTCAACAGAAGTAGCCTTTTTAAAGAAATAATTCTTAGCAGCCTGTAGGATTAGTATTAACATTTTGAGAAATGTTGAGCTAAATTATTTCAAATGTTTTTGATTCTTTGATGGTGTATTCCAGCCTCCATGAGAGATCTGTATCTTTTAAAATAAATGCCCCTAAGCTAGTTGAAATGAAATGGGTCTCATAATTGTATAGCAGAAATTTCTTAGAGTCCTTACGTTTTATCTATTTATTCGTATATTCCAACTTTACTAATACTAATTGAGTTTAATTCTATTAGTGCAACTCATAAGCACCCTAATTTCATTTTTTTCAGAAATATGTCATTGATTTTTTTTCAGGAAAAGTACTAATGCCCAGAACTTTTAAAGAAAGAACTCCAAGCAGTTTGCTCCCTCTCCCTTTTTTTTTCCATGAGTAAAAGATCAGGCCTCATAATGCATACCAGTTGCTAACTCTGTATACAAAGGAGTTTGAAAAGGTTTCCTTTTGCTCATTTTAATGTTAATTTAAATCATATTGCTACTGTTTTTTCATTAAAATGTATATAAAATAATTTTTTTCAAAGATTTTTTTTCTTCTGCTTTTAAGGTTAAACTTTCCAGTTTGAATTTAGATGATCATGCAAAGAAGAAACTTATTAAACTTGTAGGAGAGCGATACTGCAAGACCACAGATGTGCTTACTATCAAGACAGATAGGTAATAAAGAAAAGTTCAGCAGATTGGTCACAATCTTTATTGTCCTCTAGTCCCCTTGTAGTCCGTTTTTAAGAAATGACGTTGCAAATAAGGATTGCTTTTTATGTCAACTTATATTAACTTAATAGGTCAGAGAAGTTGTCTGATTTATATTTTTAATATCCTCACACTAGCCCACTGTTGCTGTGATCTTTATATATATGGAGAAGCTTGCCTTGATGAGTTAAATTATTGTTCTTTTTAACCTTGATTTTAATATATATAATAAAACTCCGGGAAGATGTTCGAAAAAAACAAAAGTATGATTTACTAGTGATTAATGCTTAAAAAGGTTTTTACAAAGTCAAAGTACATAAAAATCTAATAATTCACAATGAAAATTCTTAAACATGGAAATTTAATTTACTAAGGTACTTTCATAAATAAGAATTTTAGTGCTAGCAAAGAAGTTCATAAGTGCAGTATTAAATTTATGTGAATTTATAAATTAGGTCATTTGAGGTAAAGAAACATTATTGGTATGTTTTTCCTAAATGATTATTTTAGTTCCAGAATTGCACTTTGGTCATTTCTAAATTATGTCAAAATGTAAAAGACCTGCCTTTAGAAAAAAAGCAAGTGAGCAAATATCCTCTCTCCCTCCCTATCACAGTTTCAAAGAATTTGGAGGTATTGATGTCAACTAGGTTTTATATCCTGTTTAGTGGTGGGAAGAAGGAGCATGAAATGTGAGAAGGCAATAGCATAGAGGTGGAAAGAGCTTGAGAACCATGATTTCAGATTATTACTGTCTGAGGGGAAAATAGACTTGAAATATATTAGTAATATTCTTTTTGCTATCTTTAGAAAATGTGAAATATTGTGTTTCAGTTTGTGCAACTTAAAAAATACCTTTAAAATGTTATTGTTTGCAGTCCTGTAATTGTAATGTAGCTTTTTCCCCCTAAGTTTACAAATGTCAGTGTGTGTATGTTTTATGGTAACAACTACTTATATAAGTAGAGAACGGTTAAACTTAAGTATAAACAAAGTCATGGTTTTATTGTACATTTAAAGAAATTATAATTCCTTCCTTTTCTATATTATTTTGTTAACCTAAAAACTAAATATACCATCTCATGTTTATGTACAAGTTTTACCTAATATTAGATAATTAGTTCTATTTAAAATACAACAGCAGCAACGTATCATATAGTGGAGCTCATTTTTAAAGAATTGGCTCTGGGCAAATCAAGATGGACATTTAGATTAGCATCTATCATCAGTCTGTCTCAAAGTTTTCAATCTTAAGTCTTGAACTACATAGATTAGTCTTATTCTAAGAACAAAATTTTCCTAAAGCAGATAGGGAATACTTGAATATAAGTTATCCTTTGTATTTAATATTTGTATATTTTGTAAATCTGTATACTGAAGTTTTAGAATTTTGACTTCTCTCTCTTTTGAAGGTGCCCTCTAAAG
>NW_011888863.1:3587782-3594895 GCF_000151845.1 Pteropus vampyrus
AAAATCTAATAATTCACAATGAAAATTCTTAAACATGGAAATTTAATTTACTAAGGTACTTTCATAAATAAGAATTTTAGTGCTAGCAAAGAAGTTCATAAGTGCAGTATTAAATTTATGTGAATTTATAAATTAGGTCATTTGAGGTAAAGAAACATTATTGGTATGTTTTTCCTAAATGATTATTTTAGTTCCAGAATTGCACTTTGGTCATTTCTAAATTATGTCAAAATATAAAAGACCTGCCTTTAGAAAAAAAGCAAGTGAGCAAATATCCTCTCTCCCTCCCTATCACAGTTTCAAAGAATTTGGAGGTATTGATGTCAACTAGGTTTTATATCCTGTTTAGTGGTGGGAAGAAGGAGCATGAAATGTGAGAAGGCAATAGCATAGAGGTGGAAAGAGCTTGAGAACCATGATTTCAGATTATTACTGTCTGAGGGGAAAATAGACTTGAAATATATTAGTAATATTCTTTTTGCTATCTTTAGAAAATGTGAAATATTGTGTTTCAGTTTGTGCAACTTAAAAAATACCTTTAAAATGTTATTGTTTGCAGTCCTGTAATTGTAATGTAGCTTTTTCCCCCTAAGTTTACAAATGTCAGTGTGTGTATGTTTTATGGTAACAACTACTTATATAAGTAGAGAACGGTTAAACTTAAGTATAAACAAAGTCATGGTTTTATTGTACATTTAAAGAAATTATAATTCCTTCCTTTTCTATATTATTTTGTTAACCTAAAAACTAAATATACCATCTCATGTTTATGTACAAGTTTTACCTAATATTAGATAATTAGTTCTATTTAAAATACAACAGCAGCAACGTATCATATAGTGGAGCTCATTTTTAAAGAATTGGCTCTGGGCAAATCAAGATGGACATTTAGATTAGCATCTATCATCAGTCTGTCTCAAAGTTTTCAATCTTAAGTCTTGAACTACATAGATTAGTCTTATTCTAAGAACAAAATTTTCCTAAAGCAGATAGGGAATACTTGAATATAAGTTATCCTTTGTATTTAATATTTGTATATTTTGTAAATCTGTATACTGAAGTTTTAGAATTTTGACTTCTCTCTCTTTTGAAGGTGCCCTCTAAAGAGACAGAATTATGATTATGCAATGTATCTGCTAACAGTTTTATACCATGAGTCTTGGGTAAGTGACTGTGTGTGAATGATTAATCTTTTTGTCAGTGTAATTTAGATGATATTTTAATCTTTCAAAGTAGTCTGTGTCTATCAAACACTCAATCGTGTGTTTAATGAACCACTAGCTATATCAAGGATATATGAAATGTTATAGATAGCTTCTACTGACATTGAAAGTGAAGATCTTGAAATAGATTATGCAGTTCATCTCAGGATCTTATAGAAATAACATGACTAAAATACCCTTAAAATTCAGAGTTTCTGACTTTGGTTGGAAAATTCAGAACTTTAAACTTTTTTTTGTTTGTCTTTTTGACTTTGGCTGAAAGTTGGCCAAAGTTATGAAGGATAATCATTATCTGTATAACTTGAGAATTTATAATTCACCTTGCAAATAAACTGCAGAACAAAGCTCCAGAACTTTATACAAGGTATTTTAAATTTTTATTAAAATTTTATTAAAATTTTTAGTTAACATATAGCCTTTCATGTAAACATTTCACTGGTATACATTAGAGACAATTAAGGGCAATTAATTATTTAAATAGTATTAAAAATAGTCGTGTCTGACCGACTTTATTGAGTTTTAGTATAAGCATGTACATTTATAAGGAAGATTTTGCTATGCTTTAGCATCAACTCATTTGATTTAAAGTTGGTAACTAACATGTTTAGTTAGTTGTAAATGTTGTAAATATTATTTTTAACAATTAAAATAATTTTATATATGCATACAAATTAAGTTTTTTGTAGCTTGCCCAACAGACATGGGCTTCAATAGCATTTCATATTAGGAGCATTCGATTGAATGGAGATAGCTGGAGAACGAGTCACTTTCTTTAGGTGTTCAAAGGGCTGCATATGAAAGAGGGGTGAGATTTGTTTTTCATGACTTTTAGGGATACAACAAAGTAGGAGCAATAGTGAAATGGATTTCAATTCACTGAGTAAAAACTTTGTAAGAGAGTCATCTAAAGATGGAGTGGCCTACTCTAATAAGTAGAAAATGTTCTCTTGACTACTTAGTTGGGGCTGTGGTGAAAGGAACATATTCCTTGGATAGGTAAGTTGCATTAGATGTCCCCATGAACTATCGTAATTCCGTGAACACATGAAGCCATTCTCTAAACCTGCTCACATCATTTCATCGATATTAAAACAGTTATAGCACAGGAGGATGAGTGGAAAACAAAATTTCGTCACTAGGTTTGTAAAGAAGAAAAAGTAGCAGGTAGCTTTTCTCTTCTTTTGAGGTAGTCTAATTATTATAATTCATCTGGATTTTCTAGTTCCTGCCTTCAGGAGCAATATCATAGTAGCAGTTAATCTCTCCTTTCTGTCAATTGATTTTATAAATGCCTTTGGCTTAAGGTAATGACCAGCAACATGGCTGAATTAACTACAGCTGTATGGCTACCCTTAAAGAGTTAATACCAAACAATAAAAGCCAATTAGTTTTGAGACTCATTTTACCAGCAGCCTGTTAAATGAATTTACTCCTAAGGAAATGACAGGCATAAATAAATTCAGTGAAAGTTGACTTAACTGGATGTTTTTTGTGGTTCTGTTACATAGAATCCAAACAAGTTTGTATTCTGGATTCATGCAAAAAGCCTTTGATCTTTAATGCTAATTACTTTGATGCCAGAATAAGTAGCCACATACTTCTGTTGTAAACAGATATAATTAAAGAATTCCTATATTAAACTTGGCTCTTGATTCTTTCTAAACAAGTACCATCAGTGAAGAAGCTTTAACGGCAGATGAGCCGTGAAATTTTGCAGAGCTGGTGGAACAGAATTTTTATTGAATTGAAATTCCTTTTTTCTTTTACCAGCATGAAATTCATGCTTGAAATTGATGTTACCCTTGGTATTTAATTAAATATTTAGACAGCCCCCTTTAAAACCATTTCTTTATTTTTTAAGCTAGTTTCAGAGCATTTAATATGTAAGTAGTAAGTAGTGTTGAGAAGAAAGTAGTAGTTTTATGTAGCACACAGTACTGAAACGTCTCTGAAAAGGTGTTCAGTCTAAGGAAGTCACTGTTGTGTGCTCTTCAAAACAATTTAACTGTAGAAGTATCAAAGTAGACTTTAAAAAAACAGATTTCACAAAGCATAAACTTCAAGCAGAGAGGCTAGTAAGGCTTCAATGAATGATTATTGCAGTCCTAAGAAGGTAAAAAGATCTACATCAGACCATTTATACTTTAGCAGTTCAAAGAAGCAAAGAGACTTGAAATTTGTTTTAATATTCCAGTATTATACATTATTAGCATAAGAGTGAATTAAGTTTTAATCTTTAAATCTGTACAGACTTGGATTTGAATCCTATTATTGTTACGTGTGTAGCCTTGGCCATTTAACCTCTAATGCTCAGTTTTTGGATGGATTGAGAAGAATTTACATGAAATATCTGGCAGATAGTTAGTTAGCTCTCAGTATATGGTAGCTGTCAATATTGTTGTTAATATGCAAATGAAAGATTAATCTTAGAATTTTAAATTCATTTATTCACAATTTCTGTATACAGCTCACATTTCATTTGACAGAGACTTTATTCAGGTAGTCTGACCTGTGCCCTGTTGTATTTAAATTTTTAGAACATGTATCCTGCTCACATTCTAACATAACACAATAACAAAACTTCCTAAATAGCTTTGTTCCATGGTATTCTTTAAACCTTCCACAAATGATTTAGTTAAGAAATGATTGGATGAAACATTTTGCAAAGTAACTTGCACGAAAGATAGACTAAAACACTGACCCTGGAAGAAAGAAAAAAGCGCTTGCTTTCGAAAACAGAGATCTGATATTAAGTCCAAGGGTTCTTGGATGGTTTTGATATTCAATTACTAATGGTTGCTTTTTTAAATTTGAATTTTTGGCTATCTTATCTAGCTTTTATGATAGTCTTGATGCTAGTGAAAAATATATCTAGCTTTATAATAAAGTGGTTCTGAAAAGTCATATAACAAAATAATCTAAGTTGGATAGCTTCACACTCACTAAAAGAATTAATTTTTAAAGGAGACCTTGTTGCAAGTATTTCTGACAAAAAATGAATCTTTTTGCAGAGCCATTTAATGTTTGGTTTATAGGTTCATTGTGATTGTGCATGTTCATTACCAGGTTATATTAGAGAACTCTTGAACTGTGTTTGTTATTTTATTTACTCTTTCTTGCATTCAACAATGATTTTGTTTTTGTGTACATGATACAACAATAAGTATTTGTAGGCTATCAAAATGAATGAGCCTCTGCCTTTGAGTACTTTTACTTCTGGAAGGAATCGATGGTTATAATATATGTAGAATCAAAAGTTACCTGCGGATTTTCCCTGCAGGGGGTTGTGCCCCTAACCCCCACGTTGTTTAAGGGTCAACTCTAGTCTTTTTCACTAGATAATAAAGGTAGGAACATAGTATTGTGAGAGGCTCAGACAAGTATTAATTCTCCTTGGAAGCTTCACAGAAGTGGCGACTGCTTTTGGAAGATGAGTAGGAGTGTGAATGAAGATGTGGTGAATGAAGAGACGTGGGTGAAGGACTCTAAGCCTTGTGGGTTTACAGAGCAGGCAGAAGTTTGGTGTGGCCAGTGTGTAAGACTTAACAGGGCAGAGGTAGGAAATGAGACTGGAAAAGTAAGTCAGACCCGAATTGCAAACAGATTGTATAGCTTATTTACAGAAAAATATTGGCTATCCCAGCAAGACACATCTCTTTAACATGAAATGTCTTTATGCATAAACTTATGTATAAACTAATTATGCATATACTAATATTACAGTGTTTATTAAAGAAAAGCAACTAATTAAATACATTATTTGAACTCCCAGATTGAGTCTGAGCATTGATGGTAGACCAATAACAGTAAAGAGTTCTTACATGCTACCTTTTACTTGACTCCAGACAAATAGCACATCTGGCCTTTTTTAAAAAAGTGGTTCTGTGATGAGAGTCAACTGTCTGTCTCTGACTTTCTTTTTTTTCCTCTGTGCTGTCTCAAATGCTCACCTTGGATACCGAGTTGTATCCAGAGGTCAACATTGGGCTGAGGTAGCATTTTACTAGTTGTTTTTGAGAAAACACCTCTTTCACAGTGGTTTTAGTATTTATGAAAGAGTAAACCATCCTTATTGCAAATATCAAGTGTGCTTTCATTAAAATGAACTTTTAGTTGGTTGATGGGCAAATAAATGTTTACTGGTTGCCTGATATTCACTAGGTGTTGTTGGATATGGAGGTTAATGCCTAAGGGGAAAAACATTATGTCTTCTGTTGAGGAACACTAGTAGAAGCAAGTTGGTTTAGTAGTAAATATTAAAGTGTTATAAAGGTTGTATAATTTACTATTTTTTTATTCTTCACTATGGATATATTTCTTATATATCCTTAATGACTTTGATACCTGCTTTGAACCTCTTTTTTTAAATTGAGATGTAATTGACATATAACAGTTTCAGATATACATCATAATGAATCAGTGTATGTATATGTTGTGAAATGATCACCAAAATATGTCAAGTGAACATCTGTAGCCCCTCATTTTTTTTTCTTGTGATGAAAACTTTCAAGATCTACTCTCTCAGCAACTTTCAAATAGACAGTACATTATTGACTCCAGTCACTATGCACTATAGTACATCCCCATGACTTATTTTATAACTTGCAGTTTGTACATTTTGACCATTCTTACCCATTTTACTCACCCCTCTCTGCCAGGCCCCTGACAACCACTAATCTGTTCTCTGTTTCTATGAGTTCAGATTTTTTTTGTTCTGTTTTGTTTTGTTTTTTAGATTCCACATGTGAGATCATATGGTATTTATCTTTCCCTAACTTATTGCCCTTAGCATAATGCCCTTGAGGTCCATCCATGTCGAAAATGGCAGGATGTTCTTTATTATGGCTGAATAATATTCCACTATGTATATGCATATCATGTATTTTTTATTCATTCACCCATTGATGGACACGTAGGTTTTTTTCATGTCTTAGATATTGTAAATAACGCTGCAGTGAACATGGAGGTACAGATAAATTTTTGAATTAGTGTTTTTGCTTTCTTCAAATACCCAGAAGTGGAATTGCTGCACCATATTTAATTTTTAATTTTTGGAGGAACCTCCATACTATTTACATAGTGGTTATGCCAGTTTACATTCCCACCAGCAGTGCACAAGGATTATCTTTTCTCCACATCCTTTTCAACACTTACTGTTTCTTGTTTTTTGGATAATAGTCATTCTGACAGGTGTGAGATGATGTCTCATTGTGGTTTTTATTTCCCTTTCTCTGATGGTTAGTGATGTTGAGCACTTTTAGGTACCTCTGTATGTCTTCCTTGTAAAAATGTCTGTTCAGATTTTGGGCCCATTTTTTTAGCTGGGGTGTTCGTGTTTTTGCTATTGATTTCTATGAGTTCTTTACATATTTTGGATACTAGCCCCTTAGATATATATGAACCTCTTATTCTTTGTCTAGCTACTACTTTGCATAGGTAACAAATTATACTATTTTATTTTCTGTATTAGTCAGTATGGCACTTGACTACAGTTTGTCTTAGTCCATGTTTCATGTACTGTTTTCCCATGTATGTTTTGTCTAACTAATCCTAAGGCCCTCATTAGCATGCATCTCACCTTATTGTATTTTGTTCTTCAGCGTATATAGATCAGTGCTAGGTAACAATACTAAAAGTGCTATTCTTTTGGATGTCTGTAAATAGACTTTTGAAGTAGAAGGTTTTCAATGTGGTAAGGTGATAAGTAACAAATTCCCTTTTCAGTAATATAAAACAGCATACTTGTTAGATGCTAGCAATAATTTAGCTTACTGGTATATATTATTATTATCTGTTAATAAAATTATTAATAATCAGTGATTATGCTCAATTTTTAAGAAATACCTTTGTAACAGTTTAGATACTCAGTTTTCATGGACGTATGATTTGG
>NW_011888863.1:3594945-3618032 GCF_000151845.1 Pteropus vampyrus
ATCCCCATGACTTATTTTATAACTTGCAGTTTGTACATTTTGACCATTCTTACCCATTTTACTCACCCCTCTCTGCCAGGCCCCTGACAACCACTAATCTGTTCTCTGTTTCTATGAGTTCAGATTTTTTTTGTTCTGTTTTGTTTTGTTTTTTAGATTCCACATGTGAGATCATATGGTATTTATCTTTCCCTAACTTATTGCCCTTAGCATAATGCCCTTGAGGTCCATCCATGTCGAAAATGGCAGGATGTTCTTTATTATGGCTGAATAATATTCCACTATGTATATGCATATCATGTATTTTTTATTCATTCACCCATTGATGGACACGTAGGTTTTTTTCATGTCTTAGATATTGTAAATAACGCTGCAGTGAACATGGAGGTACAGATAAATTTTTGAATTAGTGTTTTTGCTTTCTTCAAATACCCAGAAGTGGAATTGCTGCACCATATTTAATTTTTAATTTTTGGAGGAACCTCCATACTATTTACATAGTGGTTATGCCAGTTTACATTCCCACCAGCAGTGCACAAGGATTATCTTTTCTCCACATCCTTTTCAACACTTACTGTTTCTTGTTTTTTGGATAATAGTCATTCTGACAGGTGTGAGATGATGTCTCATTGTGGTTTTTATTTCCCTTTCTCTGATGGTTAGTGATGTTGAGCACTTTTAGGTACCTCTGTATGTCTTCCTTGTAAAAATGTCTGTTCAGATTTTGGGCCCATTTTTTTAGCTGGGGTGTTCGTGTTTTTGCTATTGATTTCTATGAGTTCTTTACATATTTTGGATACTAGCCCCTTAGATATATATGAACCTCTTATTCTTTGTCTAGCTACTACTTTGCATAGGTAACAAATTATACTATTTTATTTTCTGTATTAGTCAGTATGGCACTTGACTACAGTTTGTCTTAGTCCATGTTTCATGTACTGTTTTCCCATGTATGTTTTGTCTAACTAATCCTAAGGCCCTCATTAGCATGCATCTCACCTTATTGTATTTTGTTCTTCAGCGTATATAGATCAGTGCTAGGTAACAATACTAAAAGTGCTATTCTTTTGGATGTCTGTAAATAGACTTTTGAAGTAGAAGGTTTTCAATGTGGTAAGGTGATAAGTAACAAATTCCCTTTTCAGTAATATAAAACAGCATACTTGTTAGATGCTAGCAATAATTTAGCTTACTGGTATATATTATTATTATCTGTTAATAAAATTATTAATAATCAGTGATTATGCTCAATTTTTAAGAAATACCTTTGTAACAGTTTAGATACTCAGTTTTCATGGACGTATGATTTGGAATATGTGTAGATCAGGTTTGTTTTCCACTTGATTATTATATGTTTTTCGAAATATTTAAATGCAAAGTGTTATAGTTACATTATTTTGGAAAGTCTCTACAGACGTTTACTTCTATGAGTTTATTTCATGATGCTAATTTATATTTGACAATATTAACAGAATCTGTACTCTAGAAAAATATTGGCTACTCCTAGCAAGATGCATCTCTTTCATGTGAAATGTCTTTATGCATAAACTTATGTATAAACTAATTATGCATACACTAATATGAAGGTATTTATTAAAGAAAAACAACTAATTAAATGCATTAATGGAACTCCCATGATGAGTCTGAGCATTGATGGTAGACCAGTAACAGTAAAGAGTTCTTACATGCTACCTTTTACTTGACTCTAGACAAATAGCACATCTGGCCTTTTTTTAAAGTTGTTCTGTGGTGTTACTCTGAGAGTCAACTGTCTCTGTCTCTGACTTTCTTTTTTTTTACTTCTGTGATGTCTCAAATGCTCATCTTGGGTGAATACAAAAGGAAACTATAAGGGGTGGAGGTTAGGGAGGAGTTGTTCCATTTTTAAAAAGAGCTTTAAAATAGTTTGGTTTTTTGTTTGTTTTTTAACACAGAAGCATTTAATGTTGGCTACCGATTTTTAATTTGTCCTAACCTTGAAGATCAGGAATCAAAAAACTAGTCTATTACAATCTCTTTATTATATATATTGAGAAAGTAAGAGTTAGAGGACTTAGCCCAAGTTTACAGAGTTTATTAATTGAAGGCCTCAGACCTGAACTGCAGCTTCAGAGTTTCATATTCTTTTCATGGTATCATATTATTTAGTTTTGTTCAACTTTGACTTCTGTTATAAAATATTATGAAATAAAAGAGATGAAATCAAACCTGAACTTTAGCTGCTAGTTTAACTTGCTATCTGTTCAAACTTAATAATCTACTAATTGAAAATTTATCTGTCTTTATAACCTGTTTTCTCCTGGGGTTGCATCAGACTCACCTTTGAAGCTTTTTAAACTGCAGTTGCTTGGACCCTATGGAATCAAAATCTCTAGTGGTGACACGTGTTTCATTTTAAAGGCTCCACAGGTGATTCTGCTGCTGAGTTGTGATTGTAATTTTTCCCAGTTTTTGAGTGTTGTTAGTAAAGAAACTGATTAAATGGTTGATATATCTCTTTTAAGACTGTTTTTCTATATATATGTCTAGTATCACAGCTGAGGGTGTGGGATGGGAATTCAAATGAGAGGCCAAGAAAATGGAGGGATTTGTCTATCATACATAAACAGATTTTTTGAATTGATATGGTAGGCAGTTGGCCCTTGTTCTAGATTCTTGAGTGGGATGATGTTGCAATGAAGGTGATACTTCTCATGTCTCTTTACCTTCAGACAAGACTTTGTTTTTCATCTGATGTTCAAGAGTTTACCAGGTACTTAAAGACCTTCAAGAAAAGTTTGTGTTCTTTCCTCCCAGTGTGTGAAGTCATAAACCTGAGCGTTTTACTCTTTTCTTCCTTCTCCCTCTCCCCTGATATCTAATAAGTCACCAGGTCTTTTCAGTTTTAGCCTTTAAATATCTGTTAAAACAATTTTCTCTTCTTTATCCCTACTGCTACTGCCTAGTATGTGTATTCATCACCTTTTACCTGAAAAAGTGTAATAGCCTTGTAGATTTTCCTGTCTCATCCATCTTCCATATTGCTGTTAAAGTAATTGTTCTAAAAAACAAGTCTGTTGTGTTATATCTTTTATAAAATCCTTCAGTGGTTCCCCATTACCTAGGATTAAATCTAAACTCCTTAGCCTGTCTATTCACAGCCTTTTGCCACCTCATTATCTACTACTCAGGAAATGTAGATGATATATCCTATACCTCAGCCATAATGAACATAATATGTCCTTTCATAACTTTACATGTGCTGTTCTCTTTGCTTATGATTCTTTTTTCAGAATATCAGCCTTGCAAAGTCATGAATCCTTTAATACATCTCCCATATAACCTCTCTTAGATATTTCCCGCCCATCCTTTTTCCCTCCTCCCTCCAATTAGCATTTCTTTTATTACTTTTATGGTAATTGTCTATATACGTGTCTGCCTAACTCCATCAGACTGTGAGATCACTGAGGACAAGGACTGTACGTTTTATTGTTTACATCCCCAGTATCTAGTACAATGTCTCGTATGTCAGCATTCAGTAAATTTTTATAAAACCAATCTGATTTGAATTCCTTGACGTATTAAGTTAAAAATTTACCTGTGATAACTGAAGAATTGGCAGTAACTTTTTATCCTTTATAGATCTTTACCTCTATTTTTTATGATTTTTCAAATAACTTAGATTTTTTTAAATGGTTAAACTGTTTTCCCTCATATAGCACAATGCCTTACTTGTAATCATGAGAAGTGGAATATTACTATGATTCATGTCCTAGGCAAAGGGAGTTGTAAATAAAATGGTAGAAGGTGACAAATTTGTGTGTTTAGTGGAACAGCTATTTCTTTGCTTTCTGTTATATCAGAATAAACTGACTATTGCATGAATTAGCTGTTATATGTTTTCTTTGTATTGAATTTATGCTTGTAAGAGGAAAAAAAATGATAGGTTCAAATCGAATTATTCTTTTGTTTTTTTTATATTCTTTATAACATGTCTTTGTTCCTTCATACATGTCACTCTGGGGTCGGGGAAGGTGGAGGTGAGGAGAGGGGGAGCAAAGGAACAAAACTAAAAATTAACTAAATTTAATTCTCTTTAGATTTAAACTCCAACGGGGAGACTCTACTGGCATTGTCCAGTAACTGTGGCCAGATGGACAAGATAATAACAGGGAAACATAACTGTCGGAAGCCAATAATCTACACATAGGAATTGCTAATTAATAGAGTAAATGAATTGAGTGAACGAGTGAACTGACCTAGGTTAGGCTCTCATGAATCAAAATACCACAATAATGTTATTGTGGTTATGATTTTTAAAATAGTCCTTAATTTTAAAGAAAAATACAACGATATTGTGGATGAAATGACAAAGTCTGACATTTCCTTCAAAATAACTCAGGGCATGCTAAGAGAGCAGTGGATAGAAGCATATATGAAACCAGATTGGCCATGAGTTGTTGAAACTGGGTGATGGGTACATGAGACAGTTCATAAGGTTTTCTCTTTGCTTTTGTATATATTTCTCCTAGTACTGCTGAGCACATAGTAGGTTCTCAGTAAATGTTTTTTGAAAGGGTGCCCCATAGCAGTTACAAACCAAAAAGGAACTTTTTCTGTTGAGCTGTTTTGTTTAAGAACGCATGTTTTTTTGCTGTAGGCTCTCATCATTTGAATTTTACTTGATTCTATCACCATAGTGTAACTTTTTAAATTGATAATTAGATCTAGAGGCTTAATCAAATTCCAGTGTAATTTTTTTTTTTTTTTAAACTACTGCATAGTTGGTATTGTGTTCTTCTGCTAGGAAGTACATGATATCTGATTGTTTCTTTTTGTGAACTTTTTTAAAGTTAGAAGTTATAGAAAAATGATAGGTTTTTTTACTGTATTGATAACTACTGTAAAATAAATTTAAGCATTGATCCAGGCTAAATTTCCCAAAATACATTTTCACAAACTTTAAAAAAAGTATTAATTTTTATTTGTATAAGGTAGTTCATAAACAACAGAAAATTGTTTCTCACAGTTATGGAGGCTAGGATGCCCAAGATCAGGACACTGGCAGAGGACCTGCTTTCTGGTTCTTAAATGACATTTTCTTTCTCTGTCCTCACATGATGCAAGAGCTTTTTATGTGTGTGGAGGTGGGTCTCCTTTATAAGGGCACTAATTCCATTCATGAGGGTGCCACACTTCCCAAAGATTTCTACCAAAATGCCACTTTGGGGATTCCATTTCAACAAGAATTTTAGAGGGACACAGCATTCAGTCTGTTACGGATACTTGAGTTGCTCTGGTTTTAGATTTGTTGGGACCTGTTAAGTAGAAGTAATATAATATAAAAACTGTTTCAGAATCTCGTAGTTATAATCCCATAGTACAGATCTCATATATAACAATACAGTTTTCTGTTGCTCTGTCTTTGCATTCACTAATTTTGACTTGTGCTGTATGCAGCCTACTTTTAAACAGTGATTTATTAATTTCAGATATTGTATTATTGTGTTTATATTTACCTTTAAAGTTTAATTTACTGCTTGATAGTTGTAGTGGTGCCCTTGACATAGGAACATAGATTTTGAGGGTAGGCTAATGAGAGTTTGAATACTACTCTCCTTCATTCTTCTTAATAAGTTGTTATTAGTAAGGAGCATTTATTTAGTGTTTACTGTGAGCCAGGTGCTCTAAGTACATGGCTGTTACTTACCTCTTAATCCTCAGAATAGCCCTGTGGAGCAGTTCTTAGAGAAATCCAAGCCTATCACAGTAGTAAGTGATGAAACTAGGATTTACATTCAGTTCTATAAAACTCCAAAGCCCATGTTAAATACTGTCATACCACCTCCCTGTGTGACCTTGAGCAAATAGCAGATATATAGCCCCTCTAGCTATAATTTGGAAATATAAAAAAGCATTGGAAATTCCTAGTCTTTTCATAACTTATTTGGTAGTGAAAGGAGATCTAAATGGATGAGAAGCTACTTGTTGCCTTGTTTATCCCATTAGAATATTTATTCTAATGTATGTGAATATTCATACATATTGCTACAAAAATATTGTTACTATCATATCTTGGAATTTACATTAAACTGTGCAGAGTTTGAATCCTAAAGCTAGAATATGTCGAAACATGAGTTTTGTTTAGCTTGCAGCCAGAGCCCAACACTACATTGTGGTCTGTAAAGGATTAGTAGGAAGCTTTTTTACAGAATGCAGTTACTTTCCCTTACCAGGAACTGTTTAGAGCAATGGTAATTTTCTCCTGTAAATATACATTATCCCTTAGTGCAGGATTTCCTAACCTTTCTCATGTCATTGCACACACAGAAAATTCTTTACTGACATAAATAAAGGAGAAAGGTGCTTGTAGCTGCTCCTGCTACTCCAGGCTCACTTGGCCACCTGAGGGCTGAGGGAATCAATATCATGGCACACCTATTACACATATTGGCAGACCAGGGTAGAATTGTATATACCAAATGTCAGAGGAAGGTAAATAAAATGTTGGAAATTATTAGTGGATTTACTTCAGTTACCTCTTCTGTTTAAGCATCTCTTTTAAAGTGGTCAAGAAAATCTTGATAAACCTAGGTGAAACTTAAAATTTTTTAAACATTTAAGTAATCTTTATTACTCTTGTAAATCAATTAATAACAACTTACTACTTACTTTATTAAAATAATAATCTCAGTTGCCTTCTAGCAGTCAAGAATGAGATTAATTGACTTTTTTACTTAACACTTTATAAAATATATTTGTTGGCCTCTTAAATTAATTATACTTCATTTGTAAATTAGAATTATGAAGAAACTATGACACTGCCGTGAAACATATAAAGCATTCCCAAGAGTGGATAGGACCATTTGTTTAGGGCATTTGCTTTTTTTAAGGAACTTACATTTATATCTTCCCCAAATATTAGAGTAAAAAATATGTGAAATAGGGTAATTTTGTAAATTTTTTTAATGTACAAATTCAGAGTTTAGCTGTTAGAAATTGTTTGCAAGTTCGTGGGACAAGGCACAATAAGAAGGTGTTTCACATTATTCCATTCCTCTCAGCCAGCCCCAATGCCTCACTACCACATAAAAAAGGTGCATAGAGTTGATTCTCAACTGGGTAATATATTTCTAGAACATGAGTTGAGACATTGTCCTCAGTTATAAATTCTGTATGTGGTGAGCTGGGGCAGACAGTATAGTGGGCTGTGAGTATAGTTATCCTACTTTGGCTAAGGAATTTGGGGGTCAGGGGAGACACTCAACATCCTATTGGTTTCTCTTGAAGGAGAAAGGGTACCCTGTCTGAAGGATGAAACTGGGATTTCTCCTTATTTTGGGTCTCTGTAGGAGAGTTTCTTTCCTAGGCTTCATTGACCTGACTGGGGTTTGCTGAGTCAGTGGCCTCTCCAGTGGCCTATTTGCCTTTGGTGGGGCTATTATTTTACCTTTTGAGGGACAAATCTGTGTTGTTGTTGTTGTTGTTGTTGTTTCCTGTGGGGATAGGGATGGGAGAGAGGCATCGGGGAGAACTGTTTACCTCTTTCTTGGTGCTCACTTAGTTCTGAGGAGCCTTAGAGCCCTGTCTGAAAAGGCTGGGTCTCTTTCAAGAGGAATTTTTAGAAATAAGATAATATTTCTGACAGCCTTACAAATCTACCTCTATTTTAATACTTTAAAAATGTTGTAACTTTGGGGGTTAACACCTTAAAGATGTAAGAATAGTGGACAATTCTGTAATAGCCTATGGCTCAGAATATTGTTATCTGTTTGGAAAGAACGTGCTAGTATTCAGAACCTCTTTGAACCAGAGCATTAGCTGCATTACTTGACTTATTTTTACAGAATGTTATATCTTCATTTAAATCGTTAAGTCTGAATTATATTACTACGAAAACTATCAGTGTTCCCTAGAATAGCATGGTAATTTTTGTAAGAAAATACAAAAGGTAAAAGAAAAGCCCCACCAAGGCAAATAGGCCACTGATTCAGCAAAATTATTTGCATTATAGGAACAGAAAATAAAGATAACACCAAAACAAAATTCCAGAATATACGAAATCATGACGACTGAAAATCATGTATTACATATGTACTTTACATTTTTAATGTTATAATAATAATTGATCTTTCCTGTCATCTCAACAGACATGTTAAAAAGATACAGTCTCCACTCATTTTTAACTTCAAAAATGTAAACTGTTGATGTGTTAGAGTTTAGGGACTATAAAGCTGCAAAAAAATGCATTTTCTATATCTTTTGGAAAAAGGTATTGCTTTATAAGTGAAATTAGAGTTCGTGAGTGCTAACGAGGTGTTCACATAACAGAGTGTGCAGCCCTGAAGCTGTTGGTGCTGGTGGATGGCAGTGCTGGATAAAGGAGGCAAATCAGAGTGTACATACGAAGTATTTACCAGGGGTGCTCCACATTTTACAAACTGCTCTTTCCCTGAAAATCCCACCTTTGGCTTTGGATAATATTTCTCAGAATTCAGAACTTGATTTTTTCCTTTCAGAAAACTGAAGAGTGGGAGAAAAATAAGACCGAAGCAGACATGGAAGAGTATATATGGGAAAATAGCTCATCAGAAAAAAATATCCTGAAAACACTTCTGCAAATTAAAGCCGCTGAGAAAAATCTGGAAGTAAATAAGGAAGAGCTCCTTGGTACTAAAGAAGTTGAAGATTACAAAAAGTCTGTTGTTAGGCTTAAGAATGAGGGGGACAATGAAAATACCCTTTCTCACTACAAAGAATCAGTGAAGAGACTATTAAATCTGACATGAATTATGTAGAAAAATCTGCTTGTTCTATTAATTTTATGATCTATATGTGATTGTTGTCTAATTCAATATAAAGTTGAAAATGTTAAAAAAAACATTGTTTTACTTCAGAGTTAAAATTATTTCATACTAATGCACAGTGGCAATGATTATTCACACATTTTCTTATTTATACACTGGGGTGATTAGACTAGTTGGATCTCTGTTTTCTTCTGGTTTAAAGTGTTTTGATTTTATTCCTACCATAACAACTTTAGTATTATAATACATACATATTATAAGTTATACATGTAGTTATTTTGTCACCTGCTACATTTGTTTCCTTATGAATTAGCACTTACTGGTTACTTTTGAATTATGATTTCTGTCATTTGGGACGCGAGGCCTAGAACACAGTCCCTGTTCAGTGTACATAGCTGCTG
Organism: Pteropus vampyrus; assembly: GCF_000151845.1. Taxonomy (NCBI): domain Eukaryota; kingdom Metazoa; phylum Chordata; class Mammalia; order Chiroptera; family Pteropodidae; genus Pteropus; species Pteropus vampyrus. The sequence continues at coordinate 3,604,133 of NW_011888863.1, forward strand.
TCCAGTGCATTTTTGCAGATGCCAATTCTGATTGGAAGCAGGTCTTACTTGTTTTTTCTTACCTAAAAAGTTGGTTCCATCATTCTACTTTGGAGTCACTTTATGTTGCTTCAACTTTGTTTAATATCCTACTTTCTATTTTCTGGAGCTTATTTCTCCAAACCCAAGCTTACAGAAAAATGGAAATGGAGATTAACTGGTATTCATCTCTTGATTCCCCAGTTAGAGCTTCCACAGCTCAGGAAAGAGATGAGGTATAAGGACCTTGAGCTTAATTGGAGTAAATGACAAAATGAGAACTGCCCTAAGAAACATTCCATTCAATTTAGCTGTCAGTGTTTTTAGGTATATCTGTAAGTCATTTTTTACCGCTTCCAAAGTTGTCCTCAAGTGATTAAAATCAAAATAAAGGAATTGTTGAGTTAGTTATTCGCCTAAGGTTTATTTTGCCTGACAGAATTAGAGAACATAAATAAAAGCCAAAAGGAATTTCAGAACAATTATACAAAGATTTATACAAGTTGAAGGTATGATTTGGTATTAGAGGCTATAGGTTAGAAAGGACAACAGTAGGGCCTTGAGTACAAAAAAGAGGGAGAGGTAGGTTGTATTTTCATTGGATGGAACTAGGGAATGAAAAACAAAGTAGGTAAAACTGAATTTTTAGATCAGATTTAAAACAAAATGTTTGAATTGTTATGTTTTTAGAGACTCATATAGAGTTAAGGAAGACTCAGGTGCAGAAATGGGATTGAAGAAGGAAACATTTTGAAGGAACATGAACAAGTAGATTAATCAGTCCAGTAGTGTTAATCCACAGATGCAAATGGAAGGAGTAATGATGTATAATAAAGAATTTGACCTTTCCCAAAGCTCTGGTCTCTTCCCTCAGCTTCTGGGAGGTAATCTCTGTCACACCTCATAGAAGTGTCTTTGTTTGGGGCTGAGCCGGTCACAATGGAATTTAGGGTGGGGGCTTCGAATCACCTTGTAAATCAGTCCACCTGGCAGCTAAGATCAACCACCCAGGTAATCAGTCATACCTACGTAATGGAGCCTCAATATAAACGAACACTGAGGCTCAGGCAAACCTAACTAGTTGGCAGTATTGTGGGCATACTGTCACGTGCTGGCACTGGGAGGGTAATGTGTCCTATCTCGGGGAGGGGACACCAGAAGCTATGAATTTGCAAACCTCCGGGACTTTATCCTATGTGTTTCTTCCTACGACTGATTTTAATCCATGTGCTTCCCTTGTAATAAACGACTGTGGTGAGTATAACAATTCTCACTGAGTTCTGTGAATTCTAGCAAATTAATGTAAGGGTGATTTGGGGACCCCTAACCCACCTCAAACTTACAGTTGGTGTCAGAAATGAGGGTGGTCTTGCACAGAGCTGAAATACCTAGAGCTCGTATTTGTACCTGGGAAAACAATGTATACAGGTGGAGGGTGTAAACTAAAACTCCCAAGTTTTATTAAACAAATCAATACAAAACAAAGATCTCAGTGCCATAATTATTGAAAGATGTTTTAAAAATGCAAGTGCTGGATTAGGATTGAGAAGGATTAATTAAATGAACATAGAAAACTATATAAAAATCAGGAAGCATTTGCTCATGAGTTAGCAACCAATTATTTATAGTGTTCTTTTGCTCAAACCACTAAAATTTTATTAACGTGACAATAATTTGATTTTGACTGGAGACAAGATACGGTGGTCTTTTCCTCTATATCTTTTTTCTGTGCTTATTAAGAAAATGGAAGCTTTGAGTCTAACTGATTCTGAGCATGGACTTTTGGACCAGGCTGGCTGTTAAGTACTGGCTTCACTACTTATTCACTAGCTGTGTGATTTTAGGCAAGATACTTAGTCTCTCTTCTCGGTTCCCTCATCTGTATAATGTGATAATAATAGTATAATGGTTAATAATAGTATACCTAACTCACAGAATTGTAAAGATTCAATGAGTTAATGTATGTACATTACTTAAAACTATCTTGCACGTGATGCTACGTAACTGCAAAGGTCAGAATTTTGGAACTTTGGCAAAAGGTACACTATTCAAAAAAATGGAAATAATTTAAAAAGCAGTGATGTTTATCAAGCCTTAGCATTTTCTAAAGGTTGGTAGGAATGGGCATCCTGTGCAATTATTATTTTAACCAAACTGCCCTTACAGAAAACTAAAAATGATACTCTTGAAAGCTTATAATCTCTACAGCTTTTACTATGAAGAGTTTTCCTTCATAATGTTATATTTTTAAATTTGCCTGGATCTTGACTTTTTCTGTCCTGGTTTATACTGGCCTTGCTTCTTTTGACAACATGCCAGGATGACTATACAACAGCAAAGAAAGATGGCAGAGGTACCAAGGGCCACAGGAACTAGCCACGTCTTTGAAGTCACAGATGCACCATGCAATGTTGCATCTTCGTTCTCAGATGTGTGGTTCTTGCTGTTGTACCCTTTGGTTCTGTTCAGTAATTGTTTGCTGCCGTTGAGTTGGGATGGAATAGGCATATGAGAAAATTTTGTGTCTATGGGCACAAAGAAAGGAGAAATAGTCTTGTTATCTGGATTGTTGATCAAATCAGTACTAGATAACACCTTATTTACCTTTGTGGTACTGGAATCATTCAGAGAAATAAACCTTGCCCAAGAATCTGTGGTTAATTCCTTGGAATACCTGGTATTGCTTGTGTTTACAACCAAATCCTGATGCGTGGTTGATGATGGAACCTCTACTGATGAAAGCATTTGGTTTATCATGGTCGTTTGTTGTTTATCTAAATTCATAGTTTTTAGATTTCTTAGTCTGTCCCATCTATTAGATGAAGAACGGGTATTTACATATGTGGGAGGTGATTGTCCAAAAACCAGCAAATCTGGATCTATACCTGAAAGATAAATAAGGCATCATTCACTTTATTTTTTATTTAAAAGAGAGGACCATAAAGTACAGTTTGGAGAAGTCTTGGTTTTGCTGCAATGTGTTATTGAATTAAGCTAATTTCAAGTTCTGTCACTGCATACTCCTAAAGGCTTAGAAACATACTGGCCACATTTGAATTTATCTTAACTTTCTAGGACACTCTGTTATGAACAAATTTTGGATACATCATGGAGAATATGTCATGTCTGCCAGGGCTTTGGGGCAACAATAGTGAGTGTTAGTGCCAGAGCTACAGAAACAGTAACCATTTGAAATAAAATTAAACAAAATAGGGCCTGAGTAGTGTAACTGTATTCAAAATCATAAGGAAAGCCCTAAATCATTCCTTTCCAGTACCTGAGGGCCCTTATTTTGTCTTCAGTATTTTCTCTCTTCTTGTAAACTAACTCTTTCCCCTCTGACTTCAGACAAGCACAAATATTGCTTTGTCCTTTAGAGGGAAGAAAAATCTCTCAGCAGCTTTCCAATGGTCCCTGACACTGTTTCTTCCTCTCCCTTACTCCCTCTTTGTCTCCCTGCCTCTCTGTCCAAACAGTAACATCCATTGCCTTCATTTCCTTTTTGACTTTCTTTTTGGCCTCTGTCATCTTGTTTCCATCCTCACTGTTCTGTCAAAATTATGCTTCTGAGATAATCAGTAGTTTATTTCCTGATCACTTGTATCTCATTGCTTTGGCTTCTCTCTTGTCCTTGATCCTGCTGGCCATATTCTTTTTGAAATTCTCCCATGATTCCTTGGAAGAATTTTCAGACTGCCTGCCTCTCATTTTTTCCTTCTTTTGCTGGTTCTCTTCTTGCTCCTAACTGGTTGTGTGGTTTCCACCATCTTTAGTTCTTGGACTTCTGCTGCGTTTTCTCTTTATCTCACACCCACTCCCTCCTAAGAGATTATTCTCATCAACTGTCACCACTACAATGAAGACAATGAAATTCACATCACCAGTTTTTTCGAATTTCTTGGGCTCTGATCTCATTTCTCCTTTGTTCTACTGGAGGTTCCCACATGGACATCTCATGTCATCACTGAACATTCCCAAAGCCAAAATCATTTTGTCTGCCTCTTTGTCTTATTCAGCAGCATCACCATTCTTCCATCGCCCATGGTGGAATCTGTACTGCCAAGTGATTATGATTCCTCTCTTCCTTTATCCAAAAAGTAAGTGCTACCCAATTCCTTCCCAATATGCTGGGAAGCATCCCTCCTCTTTGTTGCAACTCGCATGACCTTATCCAGATCTAATGCCTCCCTGACTAAATTTTCTAACCTGCATCTTATGTATAATTTTCCTTGATTAAGATAACCAGACACAACCTTTGTCAGTTCCTAACTCTACACTCTGTCCAAAGCCCTTTTGTTACCCTACCTTACCCATATTTTCATTTTAGCCCCAAATGTGCCCTTACTCTAAGAAGACCAGTTTTCTTACTTTCCCGTGGTGTGATACAGAACTCCTTATCTTGCCTCTTCCTGAAGCCTCCTCTGGGTTATCTAGCTTGCTTTACTCTCCCCTTCTTTAGAGACTTTGTACTTGAGGCAGTATCACACATTATCGTATTTAATTATATGTTAGACTAATTGTAAGACTTGCCACATCAACTAGATCATAAGGAACTTGAAGGCAGAAATATGCGGCAATCTTCTGCAATGTTGAGCACATCTTGTAGCATTAGGTGTTCAATGAGATCGATAAATTAATCTCTTGTATTTTGATGAAAAAACCTATTCTTTCATGTTTACTAACTTGCACCCCAAGGTTATAAAACATGGGCAAAGGACAATTAAATATGTATTTTCCTAAAGTAAAATATACTTGTTATTTTGGGCCCAATGATATGCTAATGTATATCAGTAAGTGGTGGTACATTTCCCTGATCCTCACACCTGCCTTTGTAGAATCTGTGTACCCAGGGTCAGTGGACCCCAAAACTGCCATTTAGCTTTTTCATTACTTCTTAGTAGTATCCTCAGTAGAAATGCCTACTTTGGTTCTTACTGAGGGCACTTAAGACAAATGAAATATAATTCTTAAGCTCTTATTCAATCACATGTGATTTGTTATCTGCAATAAATTCATTGCTGAACTTATCTCTGGTGAACATGTCATACTAAAGGGAATACTAAAGGGAATTCCCTTTTAGTTTTCTGCCCTAGACGCTCAAAATTTTTCTGCCCTGGATGCCCAGACAGAGTAAATTGGAAACTAATGATTTGGATTCATACATGGCTACTGTCAGCCAGCTTCTAGGTTATATGCCTTTATTAGAATATTACCAATATTCTTCAAAATAAAGACAAAATACATAAATCATTACCGTCTGTTATGTTGTATAAAATGGCACTGGTTCCAGGCTCTAATATGCAGCTTTCCAGTGTTGGGCAGTGAATGTGGAGGCAGTTAACATTGTCATGAATTGGATCATGGTAGAAGACAGCCAAGTTACAGGCAACTGAAAGGGAAATGGGCAAAGTCCATCTGCAGGCAGTCCTGATACCTGCCAGTTTGATGAGCTCTGATAACATATTTCTTTCAAGAACACTGGATTAACAGTACATTACAGGGCTGTAGTCAGACCCTTTATAGACCATTATGAACTATAGTAACTTTCCTTTTAAAAGAAAATACCCACTGATTTCCTCTAAGTAATCTTTCATACATTCCAGTCCACATGGGATTACTTAGAATCCTTTCCCATTCCCAGTATTTCATGTGCATGAAAAATTCAATCGACTACAGAAATCTCTAGGGATTTATACATATATATCAGATTTCTAGGTGCAATGCCCTCTCAGAATGCTAAGATACTGGAATTCACCAGAGAAAGACAAAGGAAAATAAAGAGACAAATACTGTAACAAAAGAGAGAGTAATAAGGGCAAAAAAAGTAATGACTGCATTTCTGGGAGAGGCCAGATGGTGAAAAGGCAGCAGGCCTTGACCGTGGCTGACTGCAGGTGTGCACTGGCCCCATGTTGCAAAAACACATCCAATGAAAAGCCTAGTCAACTGCCATTCACAGAGGAAAGCAGTAGATGGACAAGAATGTTAGCACCTGGAATTCTGGTGGGTAAGGATACATCACTTGCTAATGCGGTACCCCATTTCTAAGTGAGTTTCCTCCTTAAAGCATATCATGTTACCACTGGGAAAACTTGTCGGATTTGTTGACTGCCAGTCTTCAGTCTACCCTCCCTAACGTGCAACACATATTTTCCTTCTGCTGTAGTGGAGTAGGAACCAAGTGATGGGAAATATTTATTGGCCAAAAGGCATCAATTTCTTTAATAAAATAAAATTACAGAGTTATTACATCTGATCACCAGACCTCAGAGTATGCCTAAAGCTGCTGTGTAATTGCTGTTGGCAGAACGTGTACTGCTTCTGTGTAAAGTTAACTGTAGAGAGTTAGTTGCCCCTCCCCCATTATTTCTGCACCCTTCATTTTTCCAGTAGGAGAAAGAATAGGACAAAAGTCAATAATACATTGCTAATATGTTATAGATTACATATACATTCCCCAAGGACTGTGCTATAAATTTTAAGAGAAATGAATAAAAAATATTCAAATTTAGATATTAAATTTCTGCTAAGAAAGTTGGTTCTGTAGGAAACAATTTTTAAAGGTGTCTTACATTCTTCCTTGTGTACATTTCAGAGTCCCAGTTTTGAGCAGAATAACTATTGCAGGATTGTGGTCTTTTTAAGTTCTGGTTTCCAGCTAGAAATTGAGATGTGTGTTTATGCCCTTTCTTCTGGAGAAAGAGTCACAACTTGAAAGCTACAGAGTCTCAAAAATCATCTAACTCTACTGGATGTTTATATTATCTTGAAAACGCAGAGGCCACACAGCTTCCTTGTAAATCGATGCCATGAGAAAATGCTGAAAAGGTACAGCTTCTTCCCTATTCCCCCTCAGTGAAGGTTTCCAGGAATTAGAAGCATCTCTATGGTGAAAATCTCGATTGGCCTCCTTTTCAAAAAGATTTCCCCTTAATAAATTAATTGTTCTCTTCTGTACCTGATTAACTTTTGAGGGCTTAGGGCTTAGCTTATGACAGCTTTTCACACTACGGTCTTTTGTAGTCAGTTTAGACTCTCCAAGTAACTCCAATTTCCATCTGGAAATCTTACATGCATAATTGGATAGGAGGCACTGGCAATTAACAAGTCAGAATCAAATCACAGAAAAAAGTATGGAACACCAAGAAAATTATTTTAAAGTCATGCGTTGCTTTCCTTGTTTCTTTCCGAGTAGCTTTAAAACCTTGAGAAAATGAAACCTTGAGAAAATGAAAAATAAGTCTTTAGACAATTGTAACTTGAAATTCTGTAACATGCCCCTAAGTACGGGCTTTGGTCCTATTATGTGGATGACATTAAACCCTAATTCTGGATTACAGACAAAAAAAATTGTTAGAATATTTTGAAAATTACTCTTTTCTTTTTGTTATTGGAGATATATCTTCCTATTTCTTTCAAAATATGAATCACAATCTAAATCCTGTTCAATACATTTCGCATTTGGTCAACACAACTAAGCATGTTGCAAAAATTTGAAATGACACCGATATCATCAAATAACTTTAAAAAGAAAATTATCATAAAGATTTTAAAAATAAAATATGTTCTATTTTGGGCTATAAGAATGTTGTTAAGTGAACACTTAAGGAAATATTTTCATTTAAAACTTTGGTGAAGAAAAGAGGAATCTCTGTTACCTGTAGTTTCTACAGCGTTCTGGATCATCACCAGATTTGTAAGTCCAGCCTACACTGTCCCAGACTATAGTCAGTCTCAATGTCTCTTCCTCTCTCTCTGTCATGTCAGGACATCTTACTTAGTCTTTTTCAACTGTTCACTGGACCCTCTGCCTAGGATTCCTTCCTTAGGTCTTCATTTTGGAAGTTTCCTCTCACTTTTGCTCAGGCATATCATTAATACTTACCATCCTTCCTAAGACAGCAGCTCCTACTGCATTTCTGGCCAGTGCTTTCAGAATAATACCTCAAGAACTGAGCTCCCATCTTCTGAGACTCCTCCAGGTCAATGAGAAGACCCGGGAAGCGACGAATCCAGCAGTCTCTATAAAAAATGGTGGGTGAGCAGAGAGAGTCTGAGGTCCACCCCATACTTAGGAACAAAATCACATCTGCTGCCACCACTGCGACATGCATTTCCCTGGTAAGAAGACTCGGCAAAAAGTCTGATATCCAGATAGAAGCTGGAGCTGAACATCAGGGTTTAGGACACTTTCTGCAACTTCGGGGCTGTTGCTAAGGGAGAGCTTCCTTGGGACTCTTGAGGGGGCGGGGGAAGGGGGAAGGTCACCATCTAGAAAAATGAGGCTGATTTTTGACTGCTTATTGATTTTTCTTTTGTTTCATCCCTGTTGAGCCCCAGGTGAACACTTCTGAACACTTTCCAGGCCATTTCAATACTCTGTCCCTTAGCCTCTTGAAGACGTAGATTCTCTCCTCTGCTTTTCTTCTTTCTCTGAAAGTGAATAGTCACAAACACCTTTTACTAAGTAAATATAAAGACAAGTGCAAATCCTAGCCAAGAGTCTTTTTGAGGAAAACAATAGTTTAGTCACTTGACGTCAGGTAAGGGAAGGATCCATTTCACCAGAAACAAGACATCGTTCTGTCAGGGCGCTTCTGTATGGTTGGTAAGGAACTTGTGACTACAGATTTGTTTTCAATTATCTTTCCTTTTTCTTGACTTTAAGTTCTAGTATTCAGGTTCACTAGAAAACCAGTTTGTGCACTGGTTTAAAATTTTTGCTTTTACTAAAAATAAAAGATCTTGAAAGTCGATGAAAACTAAAACGAGTAAAAATAAAAATTTTTAATTTTGCTATGATTTTGAAAATGTCGAATATGGATTGTGATCACTTCTCATGGTCAGGCATTTTTTGCCAAGGGCAGCCACAAGTTTTCTGAGAAGACTAAAGATTCAGTAAAAATAACAGCCTCGTAATTTAGATGGAATACAATACTCATTAAGGTATATATTGTTTAATCAAGAATGAAAAGTGTAAGTCACAGTGAAAATTGTAAAGAAGTTCAAATTGGGGGTTGTCTAATCTGTTTTCTGATGTTCGTGTTTGGAAGTTATAAAGGAGCCTTCTTTAGGAAGCACATATGTAAAGCCATACTATCTCTGATGGAAGCAGGAGTTCCTGAGAAATGTGCATTAGGAAAATAGCAAAATAGTTTTAAATTTCTAAATATTAATAAAATTACCTCAATTGCAATACCAAAACATTTGAAAAGATAGTAAAAGCAGTGAAAATGGCCTTTTACGTTAAGACTGCATGTTTTATATCCTATGATATCCAAGATGCAAATTAGTTAAAAACATAAAATTGTTGCTATTTTTAAAGCAAATAGAACATTTATTGTTCAGATTTTTTCCCAATTTTAAAAAATTGTTGCTTTTCTGTATCTATTTTTATACAAAGCATTAGTAGTAATCAGCTTTGGGCATAACATACAGTACTTTTTTTTTAAAGAAACTTTCTATCCTGTGATCTGTGTATCTTTGATACGTTTTGCACAATAAGTCATTCAAACTTGACACAAAAATTAACATTCTTTGAACTTTCATCTTTCTCCCTGTTTCCTAACAGCCTAATTATCATATATCTTTTGATTTTTTTAGAAACATACTATTAATAATTGATAATAAAGAGGAAAATATTCAAAAGGCTGAATAACGTTAAAAACAAAACAGTTCACTTTCTTCATAGCAAAAATTATATCACGAATTAACTCCTAACCTTGCATAAGCCACATAAAATATACTGAAAGTGATAAATATTTTATTCTAATGAACTCATAGAAAGCAAGTTTCAGTTGCTTACCTCCAAACAATCTGACTGATCTCTTCTGTGAGGAGAAAGAAGTTTCCTAATGGCAAAGTAAGGGACAGGTGAACAAAAAATTACTCCGTTTTTCTATGAGATTCCATAGCTATTTTAATTAGTTCATGCCCTGGGGACGAAAACCGGAAAGTCTACTTTCTAACCTTTTAACCTCCACATCTTTCAGTCACATTAAATGTAGTTTCTTTTGTGTGATATATAATTCCTTGATGTTCTCATGTTCCCTGAAGGGATAATGGACAATCCACAATTGTTTAATTCTTTCACTATCAAATGATGTTCAAGTGAAGATCAAAGTTGCATTTTAAAGAATCTACAAACTCTGATGTGAAAGCATGCTTTAAAATTTTAAAAACGAGGTTTTTGGTGATTGTTTAAACAGTGAGTCTGGAAACGAGTAACTTCTTGAAGCCAAGTAGTTTGAAAAGGAGAGATAGAAACTGGACTGCAGAGACGGGGAGGAATATACAACAAGCTGAGCTATGTGGCCCAAAAGCATCTAGTGTCAAAATTTGTCCGCATGAGATGAAATTGCAGAAACCAGTAAGCAACTACAACTCAGATGAAAACATTGCTAAATAGCTTTTGTACAAATCTTCTCAAATACCCAGAATCATTGCATTATTGTAATACAGTGATATATTGTACTTATTTCCAATTGGGCACTCTTGAGAGGGGTTTGAAAATTAGATTTCTACCCTAAAAACTAATCTTTCCCAAGAGCCTGATTCAGTAGCTATGGTTTGGGAAGCAGAATTCTTATTTTTATAAGTGTCCCAGGTAATTTCCTGAAAAGTTTGGAAAACACTGATATAAGTGACAAATAAATGGAAGTTTTGCCCACATGAAGATATTTAACCTGAATTAAACAGAGCCACTTTAAGAACTGTGCTACTTTTAACTCATTTAAATTGCCCTATACGCTCTAATGAAAAAGAAATGGGTTTTGCTTGTAAAACTCCAAAAAGTTATGTTAGGAATATTGGAGGGACTAAAAAAATAAAGTTAATTTTTAAGGGGACATGAATAGCGTAGGATGACTAAATTCAAAAGACATTTGAAAAATAGTCAGTATTTCATCCTTAAAGTTGCTAATTGTATTATTTATTTAACATTTTCATTTCATCAGCTGATAAAATCGATGGAAATTGTTTTAAAGAAATGGGGCCTGACATTAACTATGTCATTAATTTTCTTAAAATATTTCACTTTTATTAAATTGATATGCCTTCATTTAAAAAATCCAAATCATATTAAAAGGTACAAAAAGTAAAAACTATTCAAGCTCTTACAATTTTAATATTGTAAGGTGTAACATGTAAACATCCTTCTAGACATCTCTAAAAAACATACATTCATAGATTTACATAAATGAATCCATACTGTTTCAGAACCTGTTTCTTAAAAATCCAGTATAAAATTATATTTTTCGGTGTCTCTAAAGAAAGTTGTCTCTAGATCAAAAGTTCTAAGAGCTCTATCATGTTTTATTCTACATATGCACCAAAATTTACTCTGCACCTCAGTTTCCTCAGCTGTAAAATAGTGTAAATAGTATCGTAGTCCATATAAAGCACTTACAACGGTGTCTAGTATATAATGAACATTCAGTAAATGTTAGCTACTATTACTATTATACATTGTTTTCCAATTTTTAATTATTAGAAGCAGCATTGTGATAAACATCTTGTACTTAGCTTTTTTTTCCATTCTAGGTCAAAAGGTATATATTCCATAAATTCTTAAAGAATAGCCTAACTCTGTGTTTGACCATTACTGGAGTCTTCTGTAAAACTGATTGTGATGTAAAGTGTCTAAGACAAATCATAATTACCACCAAGGCCAGTCTTTGTTATTCAATGATCAGTCAATAACAGATCTATAAAATTATGCCTCCAGTTATATGTAAGCAATATTTTCGTGAAGCTTGGAAATGGCATTTTAGATCTTTTATAAATAAAGTTTACATTGCTCTGACTTCACATTTCTAGCTTAACAGAAAACTTACTGTGTGTTACTAAACTGATTTGATCTTTTAAGATGCTTCCAATTTTAAATGACATTATCCTGTTAGGGACAAATAGCTTACCGGATCAGTGCCCAGCATTGTCAAACTAACACCCTAAATTCCTTGTCCAAGTTGATCTTGCTCTGATATTACTATGTGAGAATTGCCTTTCTAATGCACATCCTTCTTTGAGTGTGAGTTTTTTGATCTGGTTTTAAAAGGAAGAAAATACCAGTCTGAGGCATATCTATGACAGTTGGAAAACAAAAGCATCCATTGGCGAAAGATTCTAAAGGGATGGAGGAGAGACTAAGAGCCTGTTCTTCTTGGCTGACTCACTGAATCTGGCATTGTGGCTGATGGAGGCACAAATAAATCCCAGGTCCAAGTCTTTCTGATACAGGGGGCACCTCCCAGCACAAGTTCCCCAGCTAAATGCCTAATACTGGACATGGCAATTTACCTTCCCAAAGAGGTTGCTAAATTCATGGTCACTCACCCCCAAAGAAAATGTCTCAACTGCAGTCTCATTGAGAAGTGTGAGAGATCCGTGTGAGAATGGAGTTTTATCAGTAATGATTTAAAGGCCAGGTGAAACAAGGTGAAAAGCTACAAGCTTTTCAGTCTAACAGAAAGAGGCAAGTCATAGATCCATTTCTGTTTCCTTCACTTTTCTCAGGGAGGCCAGAATCTACTAGAATTCTATATCTTTAAAATTTTAGTTCCTTATTCATGGTGTATTATAAAGAAATTAATGGATGACATTACCTCACTGCGAAGCAGCTAAATTACACAGAAAGAAGCACAAATGTAACTGAACAATGTATTGAAAGGATTTCTTGTTTTACAGATATGACTTTCTTCTCTGGTTTTTAACCCTTCCTCCTTTGTAACATAACATGTTAATCAGCATCACAGGAGGTATCTTCTGTTTGAAATAGGGTAAATGTGCTTATGAAGAAATTATTATTTAACAACTTGTCATTCAAGAAGAAAGCTGAAGCTTGTAATAAGAAAAAGTCCAATCATATACTCTCTCCAAGTTGAGAATTATTATAGTTGGTTCTCAAATCTTGATCTGGCAAAGTTTTCAAGGGTTTTTTTGTAAGATAAGAGTGAACACACCCTCTGCTCCCTCCCAATCCTATCACTCCTTCTTCTTAGAGGTAACCTAACAATACCCACCTCCGCAGGATTAATTCATATCTTGTGAGCAATACAAAGTCCTTCGTATTATTTGGGGCGAGCTTTCTATTTGCAGTGTTTGGTGAAGGAAGATGGAGCAGAAGTGATTCTTAAGTCCTCAGACTGTGGGGGCAGGGGTAGGGGAAGGAAAGGTAAGAGGGTGGCAACAAAAGCCACCACTGCAGGCAAATATGAGCAAAACTGGTCCGACCTTCTGCCCACAGCTAACATTCTGTAATGGCTAGCCCCACCGAAATGAAGTAGGGAAAGAAATGACGTTCCCATAAGTTAGAAAACACTTTAAAAGAAGGCACGTGTTCTAACTTCATTTAGTTGAGTTTTACTTCTTTCTTTTAATAGCTTAAGAGGATAACGGGCCCAGCCGCAAATACAAGCAAGCTCCTCTGCTTCCCAAACCTTTTCATCGGGTGCACCCATGCACTGAGCCCTGCAGAACCTGCTGCCATCTGGCTGGACTTTTTTTTTTTTTTCCCCTGCAAGATGGCTCCTACCTACACAATGACCATTCCTAAGACTCAGCTCTAGGTGCCACCTATATGTCCAGAGTCGGCCAGTGACCCCCAGAACCCTGGGACATCAAACAGGACTGTTGGCCAGATGGGCGATACAAGATGTGATGCCCCTTTGACTCCCTGGAACCCAGACTTTCTTCATCTTTTATCTCCCACGCTCGTTTCTATTGCCTTTTTCCTTCCCCTCTTGTAAAGGAGCGTGGAAGAAAAAGCAGACTGGCTTCCTCTGGCCTCCTGTCCCGCGCGAGTCTCGCTGCAGAACCCGGCAGGCTGCAGAGTCGCTCCGCCCGGCGTGTGGGGGAGGCTGCGGGGCCGCGCCTTCCCGCCTCC
>NW_011888863.1:3618405-3643655 GCF_000151845.1 Pteropus vampyrus
GCGAGCGCGCAGAGCTGGCGGGCACCCCCGCAGCCCCCGGGCCCCCAGCCATGTCGGCGGAGGAGATGGTGCAGATCCGCCTGGAGGACCGCTGCTACCCGGTGAGCAAGAGGAAGCTCATCGAGCAGAGCGACTACTTCCGCGCCCTCTACCGCTCCGGCATGCGCGAGGCCCTGAGCCAGGAGGCCGGCGGCCCCGAAGTGCAGCAGCTGCGCGGCCTCAGCGCCCCGGGCCTGCGCCTGGTGCTCGACTTCATCAATGCCGGCGGGGCCCGCGAAGGCTGGCTCCTGGGCCCGCGCGGAGAGAAAGGCGGGGGAGCGGCGGAGGAGGAGGAGATGGACGAGGTGAGCCTGCTGTCCGAGCTGGTGGAAGCGGCCTCCTTCCTGCAGGTCACGTCCCTGCTGCAGTTGCTGCTGTCTCAGGTGCGGCTCACTAACTGCCTGGAGCTGTACCGCCTGGCGCAGGTGTATGGGCTGCCCGACCTGCAGGAGGCCTGCCTGCGCTTCATGGTCGTCCACTTCCATGAGGTGCTGTGCAAGCCCCAGTTCCACCTTCTGGGGTCTCCTGCTCAAGCTCCAGGGGATGTCACCCTGAAGCAGAGGCTGAGAGAGGCTCGGATGACTGGGACTCCTGTCCTGGTGGCCCTGGGGGATTTCTTGGGGGGACCCTTGGCCCCTCACCCCTACCAGGGGGAGCCCCCGTCCATGCTCAGGTATGAGGAGATGACTGAACGTTGGTTTCCACTGGCAAACAATCTTCCTCCCGACCTGGTCAATGTCAGAGGTTACGGGTCTGCCATCCTGGACAACTACCTCTTCATAGTGGGCGGGTACAGGATCACTAGCCAGGAGATCTCCGCTGCGCATTCCTACAATCCCAGCACCAACGAGTGGCTCCAGGTGGCCTCCATGAACCAGAAGAGGTAAGCACCTAGCAGAGCAATGCTTCTTTGTCATTCATTCATTCATTCATTCATTCACTCGTTCATTAATTCATTCCCCCGATGTTTACGGAGCAGTCACAGGAGGTTGTACTGAGGTGGGAATGACATCTCCAGGAGTATTGCTGGCCTTGACTCTGGCAAAGTTCCCAGTGAACTCAGAACTTTCGAGGAAGACGAGACCCCGGTGAGGTCAACTAGCTGAGTAGTTTCCTTGCAGGTATTGTGTCTTTAGGCAACCTGCTTTCTTTGCCTCTAAACATGTTGTGGTTTCCTAGAGAGATACTTAAAAAGAAAACTGCCATTAATTTTGCTTTTATTTTTACCATTTTTATTTTCCAGGATCTGATAATGACACACTGGACAGAGTAACCTGTAACACTAACTTTGGGGGATTTTTTGTTGTTGTTGTTAATGACTTTGAAGTCTTCCACACTTGGGCGCCAATCTATGGCCAGGAGATAATCAATAGAAGTGTATTAATATTAGCTATACATTAGTAGGATTGCCTTTCTTATTTTTTTTTGCATCTCACTTCCTCCCTAGGCCGTCATCGTTATTGACCCACAGCTTGAGCCTGGAAGTGGTCACCTACACTATTAGAATATTTCCACCCACCCCAGCCTTCTTTTCCATCTTGCAAATTCCTCTCAACATGAACGTGGGTGACTTCAAGAAAGGAAGAGAAAGGGGGGTGATTAGAGGAGTAGATAAAGGAGTTGGAGAAAGAATAGGAAAACAGAGCAAAGAGCAGACACAGGAAGAAGTGGTAGGAAGTAAAGATGGTAGGGCCCGGGATGGCCCAGAGCCATTTAGAAGTGGGAAGAAGAATCAATGTAACCCAATAAAGGACAAGAAATACCCTTTCTTTTGGTCCACCTATATCCATCTCCAGTCCCACCATACTTCCTGTCCTGAAGTGTAGAACAGGGAGTTGAGGGACTCACTTCCTGTCAAAGAAATTCTTAACAGGAATGGGGAGGCTGTTACACATATTTACTTGGCTTGAGGATCCATCCCAGGTCAGTGGGAAATACTGGCTTTATTTCTCTTATAATATAAAATTCATTTTGGAAAGCCTGCTTTTTTTATGATGATTAAAAATAATACATAATTATTCTAGAAACCTGGAAAAATGGAAAAGAATAAAGAAGCAGAAAGATTATCACTTCTACTCCCTCCTTCTAGAGGCAGTAACCATGTACAGGTTGGCATATTTTCTTCCAGCCTCTTTTTAGTGTGTTGTTTACACTTTTGAGATGATACCATATTAAAATTTCATATTAGAAGTGTTCTTTTTAAACTGAAGCGACTCAGGAACATTCAGTGGTTATGAGTTGTGCTCAGATTAGGAGTGGAAGGCCCAGCAAGTTGAAAGTCACTTCTACCCATGTGTCTCCAGCTGTATCAGATGGTGCTCAACATGCCACCCCTAGCTCCACAACTCAAACACAATGCCTTATAAATTCTTCACAAATTTTTGGTAGTCTTTTTTTTCCCCTAGGAATACTCTTTCTGTCTTCTTCGAAAAAAAAAAGATATTCAGGAATACCTAATTAGATGAATACAGGAATGCATAATTAGATGAATACAGGAATGCATAATTAGATGAAATGCAAATTATATGAAAAACTATAGAGTAAAAAATATGTCTGTAGACATAAGTACATATATTTATAAACTATAAATGTATAGTCATATAAATGTAAGTATGTTGATAGTGTTTAACAGGGAAAAATGTATGAATGCATGTATATGTGGGGGTGCGTATGCAACTTACATGTATTTTTACTCAGATTTATTAGGTTATGTTGATTATTATGGAACTCAATGTTTCTACTTAACAGTATACTGCATCTGAAAGTTTTTTCTGTATCAACAAATATAAATTCACTTCATTCTTGTTAATGGCTTTGTAATAGTTCATTCAGACCATGGCTATACCATAATGTAATTAGTCCTTCCCTTATTCATGAGCATTTCGATTGCTTCCATTTGCCGTTTTAAACACTGCTATATTGAACATCTTGGTATATGTTTGCATATCTTACTAGGCATATTAGAGTTAGTTCTATATGGCAAATTCCTGGAATACCTGGATAAGTGGGGCAAAGTGTCTGTGCATTTAAAATTTTGGTAGCTCCTGCCAAATTGCCCATCTACAAATTGTTCTAATTTTGTCTCCTATCAACAGTGTTTGAACCTGCCAGTTCCATATACTCTTGCCAAGACAAGATTTTATCATTTATATTTACCAGTCCAAGGGGCGAAAACAGCGATGTGAATGTTTCTGATTGAGAGATTGTTCTTTTTGTATGATTATTAGCCCTTTGTATACTTTTGTAAGTGGCCTTTGCTAATTTTTAAAAAATTGGCTTATCTTTTTCATATTTATTTTGGAAGTTGTATGTACGTAGATATTAATGTCTCTTAGGTAATGTTGCACATGTTTTTCTTTGCCTTTATTTTATCGTAAAGTTCAAAAATGAAATGCCTGAAGTGTTTGGGCCAGTAAAATCAATGAGTGGAGGGTGGGAGTTAGGATGGACCAGAGAGCTACCAACCTACTTCTCAGCTACAGCTGGTTATTGCCAAGCGGAAGTGAGGAAAGGTGTTGCCAGACATCCAGATATCCTGATTTTTAAATTTTTACTCCATTTAAAAAATAAGCAAATCAACAACAACAAAAACCTTGTAGACCCAACAAAGGCAGGCTAGCCCTGGCCTTGTGAGCCTCCAGTTTTGGACTTCAAATTTATGGTGTGTGCTTATATGAAGAAATGTAAAATCATTTTGTAGTCAGACTTGTCATGTATATCTTATGACCTTTCTTCCTTGCCTAGAAAAGGATTCTACAAACTAAGAATATATAAGTACTTACCTATCTCATCTATTTTATAGTTTTGTCTTTTTGCATTTAAATCTGAATCTCTTTGGGATTTATTTTTATATAAGGTATAATATAAGGTTATAACATGTTTTCTAAATGTCCCAGTAACCTCAGTCCTTCTCACTGTGATTTGCAAAACCTAGTTATCATATGTTAATTTTCCTGTTTTCAAATTGGCAGATTGGCCATTCCCATATCAGTAATACATTTTAAAATTACTATACCTTGGTAATCTATTTTATTTATTGTCTGGTAGAACAGAGACCCTTTGTTATTTTGTTTTAATTCTCATGCCTATTTTTTTTGCACATCTTTTCCAGGTAAACTTTAAAATCAGCTTGTCAAGCCCCATTGGAATTTTGATTGGGATTACATAGTATTGATAGATTAATTTGGAGGAGGATTTACAGTTTTATGATATTTTACAGGTAGAAAAATGGTTTGTTTTTCTAGGTATTTATTTAGGTCTTTTGGTCCTTCAGGAAAAGTTTCTTTTATTACCCTCGTAGAGTCTGTATATTTTTTGTTAGGATTAGTCTTAAATATTTTCTCTATTTTTTTCCTGCACAGTTACTTTTTCCATTCTATTTTCTAATTGATTATGGATGCCATATTGGGGTTTGTACCCTTCTTTATCTGTCTCATGCTTTAATTCAGATCTGACATAATCTCAACTAGGAGGCCCTTTCTGAACCTCAGTTGTGCTAAATGTTCAAACTCTGCTCCTCTAGCATGCTTCACCCCCTTGAATTGAGATTTTTTATGTTTGTCTCTCTTCCTCCCAGTCAGTCAGGCCCAATTACTTATTCAATGCTTATATTTTCCTACTGCTAAGATGGGGTCCAAAAACAATAGATACTTGAAATGCATGGTTTGTTGAATTGTGGCATATATTTTTATATTATTGTACTAAAAGTCAGTGTATAATTTTATATTCTTTTAAAATGTAACAGTGCACATTTTAATCTTATAAGTCATTATAGTTATATAGAACAGCTGAAAAATAATAGATAACATTTAATTGAACATTATTCTGTTCTCATTATTGTTCCTGCTACTCTGCATATTTTACCTCACATATTCTTTGCAAGGATGTACTAGGCAGGTTCCTGTTTTCCAGAGGCAGAAGCTGAGGCACAGAAAGTTAAGTAGATTGCTCAAGGTGTGTAATCAGTAGCATAACCAAAATGTAAATGTTCATTAACTAGGTATAGATTATTTACAAGTTTTGGCTTGTAGACTGGCAGGGACCATCTTCATGTAGATTTAATTTTTTTCCTTTTAAAAATTATTTTCTTCCACAAAATGGAGCACAGATAGTTCGTGGTACTGTGCTGTTTCTCAAAAATTGTCATGTGTGCCTCAGATGCACTACAGCCTTTGTGTCCAGCATTTTTGTAGTCACCATTGGATAAAAAACAAAGATGACATGGTTCCTGCCTGCAAGGAGTTTATGATTGAATTTCATGATGGGACTAGTTAAAATGAAACACACAAAGGGAGTTTTCCTGGGTAATGCATCCAACACAGGTTCCAGAAACACTGGAGGAAACTTAGAACCCAGAGTGGAAAATGGCCGGTTTTACAAAGCATTTCACATCCACCTTGATTTACTGCCTTGGGATCATATCTGTACTGGTTTATTTTGACAAAGGTGTCAAATGCAGAGCAGCCTGCTTTCCCCAGGCACTGACCAGTGCAGTGATCCCAGAATCTTAAATAGCAAGAGACAGGCAAGAACCTAGGATTGGGAGATTTTATAAAGCCCTTTACACCCTGGAGAACGTGGTGCTATGTGACCAGCAGTAGCTAAGAAATGTTTAGTGCTATGCCCACATCCTTGAAAATGGCAATATGGATACAAATCACTCTTTGAGAAGATGCTTTAAAGTCCAGGTGTGCAACATTCTCATGAACACGGATTTGCTCTCAGGAGTTGTCTGGACAACACTTCACGTGTAAAAGGTTGGGTGCCCACAAAACTTCCTGCTTTCCCTCCTCACTTTAATCAGTGGTAACTTGCGGAAAGTGGCCACTGTGGCTGCAGTCAGTTCCTTAATTTCTCTTTCTGAAGTTGTCTCTAGTCCCTTCCATTCCCTGCACTTTTGCTCTGAAATAGGAGTTGGGGTGTGTATTCCTGATCTGTGTGTGAATACAGCAAAGCTAGGGGAAAGACTGAACAGTTCCTGGCATTAGAGTTGTCACACTGAGCTGTCCTCTGTCCTCTGAGCCAAAGTTTAGTATTTTAGAGCATTTTTAGAGGAGTGCAGCCATCCAGAGATTTTGTACTCTATGGTTATGTTGCAGTGGAGCCTGAGAATAGTGTGAAGGAAAAAACTCATGTCTTTTCATCCCCATTCCCCATTTTGGCAAAGAGTTTAAATTGTTTTGTGCCTGGAGTTTCTCAGAGATGGTAGTAGGTAGAAACTGTGACTACTGTTTCCTGTCATTTCTTCTCTCCCCTTCCTGTTCCCTAGGGGAGGCGAATGCATTGGGAAGTGGCAGAAAGTAGTCAGAAGAGGGGGGAAAGAGGAGATAGAAAGACCTGGATGGTCCACAGACTGTACAGTCTTCTGAGTGGCTGAGAAAGGACTTGAGAAAGGATCTTGCAGTTTCGCTCTTGATTTTCACTGTAATGGTAACAAACTTGTATTCAGCAAGTTATAACAACGGTTGACATTTCTTGAACTCTTACTCTGGGCAGCCTATTGTGGTCTCTACTTTAGTTATCACTTCCTATTTCATGCTAATGGCATCTCCGAGAGTTGGGTATTATTACTGGTCCCATTTCCCCAATGGGAATCTGAGACTCAACAAGTTTAATTAACTTGCACATAGTCACAGGGCCAGTACTCTAAGCCACTCAGACATCTGTGCCATCCTGCCTCCCTACAGTTATATACAGTTGTTGTTAAGCATTGATATCTGTGTACTGGTGTTTATCATGTTTCATGTTATTTAGCTTTTAAGGATATAAAGAGCTTTTTATTTCTTCTAAGTGAAGTAGAAATTAAATCGTCTAATTTTTCTCACTTTCATTTCTATTTACTGTGTCAAGTATGTAGCTACGACAGACTATTTGCTTTAAATTTTTTTTTTTTTGCCTCCTGAATGTATTATGTCAGGGATCAACATTAAGAAAACACTGCAGAGATGATAATTTTTAAAGTAATCGATAGCTTGGATTCATAACTTTACCATTCAGGCAATGAAGAGTGGAAGAATTATTTTCAGAAAGTTGGAAGTGAGGCTCTAAATGGCAAGAATTTATGGATAAGAGAGCACTTTGTACAGAATCCCAGCACGCATTATGGCCTGTAACTGTTGCAGTTGACAAATGAGAAACTGACCTTCCTAAAGTAAAGAAACTTAGGCTTATGGCAGGCAGGAAAGCATTCCCTCTAGTGACTTGTTTCTGCACGTGTTACCCTTTTCGGCTCTTACTATGTGTGATATGGTGCTCTTCTTATCCCCACTTCACAGCTGGGGAAACTGAGGCTCAAATAAATTGAGATGCAGTGACTTGTTCAAGGTCACACAGCTATTACATAGTGGAGCTGAGATTTCCCTGTACAAGCCTGGGCTCATAGCCCTTAGCATTGTGCTTCTGCATTATGCGGTCTGTTTTGGGGTGGCAATTTCATCTTAAAATAAATTCAGTGTTGAAAATGTTTCCCTTCTCTTCAAGTGAATTCGAGCATGTTGGGGTCTGGAGAGATGGAATTTGCTTTTAACTGCCTATTCATTCAGCCTCAAAAAGAAGCCCCTTCCATGTTTGCTTAGGACAAATGATTATGCTGGATGAATACTAAAAACTGTTTTGATCTGACAAAATTTACTATCTGTGTATCTATGGGGAGCAAAAACGAATTGCGGGCTAGTAAAATTTAGTGCTTATTTACAAGCTTTATTTCCTTTGGGTCCTCAAATTTGCACAAATAGAGAGGGCATCATGGTCAGATTTTAAGGACCATTGGCAGTAAGGTAAGCAACACAAACCAGGGACCCCCCAGTAACTGCCACCCCTGCGAGGTCTGTTGGCATGAAAAATTGAATGGCTGGCTGGGTTTAATGGACAGTATGGGGTTCTCGATGAAGAGTATTCACTCTCTGATTTGAAAAACAAATCTAAACTAAAGCACATTGAAATATAAACATTACAGGCACCTTAAAAAGTCTTAATTTTTTAGTAGGTGGCTATCACTCACATACATTCTATATCATGATGCATCAGTGTAAATTAAACACCTGTTAGGAGATCAGGCCTGGACTACTGGTTCATTGCTGCTTCTTAGACTACCCTCTTATATTACCTTTGTTCATCTGCAGCCTCTATCCTCATTGTTTTTTCTTAGGATACTGTTACTTTGGGAGAAATCATTGTGTTAGTGGTTAGATGTGGCTTCCAAATTTATCTGGTCCACCTTCTTTATTTTAAATATTAGAAAACAGAAATTGTAATGCTAGTGTCTTACCTCTGTGTACTACTTTCTGATAAACCATCAGCTCCAGTTATCTGGATCCCCATGCTAGAGATGAGGAAATGAAGTGGTTGGGCCTGGGTCGGAAAACTGGTATCGGCAGAGCTAGGATTAGAATCTGGGTGTCCTGATTGTGCCCCAGGAATTTCCTTTGCATCATGCTGCTGCTCATAATCTTGTAGACTTGAGACTGTTGCACATATCGTGGTAGACTGACCAGCAGTTCCAAATGTTTATCCTTCCTGGCCATTAGTCCCTGTGTGCTACAATGAAACAAATTAACTTTGCCTTTTTAATTCAAAAGTCATAAGACTTTTATCTAGTGTCTGAAGTCAATGAGCAGCATTTAATTCTGTTACTGAATATGGGGCTTGAAACCAGTGTATTTTTTTAAAAAAATTATTTAATATTATGATAAGTGAGTGAGCACTTGTTGATATAAGTATTTGTTGAGTTAACATGTATAAATACTGTAAGAATGCTGGGGCAAAATATTTTTAATTAGTTCAGAGGCCACCTCATATGTTACAAAGCCCCATAAAAGATGCCTTCTTTTGGAGGAGTGAGGAACCCTGTTCTTGGGTGAGCTCATGGTAATGGGGTCTCTGAACCAACCTTAAGCAGCCACACTTTACACGTGCCTGAGTGTGTAGGCAGTGCTGGTGTGTACCGAGGATGGAGCCTACCCACACTGTAAGAAAAGTAGGATGAACATTTTGAGTAGAGAGACGAGGGAGTGAGGTGGGTGCTTTTCTCCCTGACCACTTGCTCTTGCTCCTGAAAGAAGGTTTTTAAAGAGTTTAGTGTATACAAAGTGTCTTTGATTCTTGGTATAAGGCTGAGCAAGATCAGTCCTTGTTATATCGAATTACTTACCTTCAATTGCTAGAGTTTGGAGAATGCACCATTCTTGTGGACTTTGGGGGCCAAGAGTGAAATTTGAGATGCCATTTGGTCATTCCTCTGTCCTGGGCGGAATGGCACTCAGTTTGGAGGGCTAATTTTCTTCACATGTCCAACAGATTACACATTCTGCTTTAGCAGTCCATGCCATTGTCTTCTTAATGATCACAAGAACTGACTTTGTGGGCCCTTGTGTCTCTCTTTCAGGTCTAACTTCAAACTTGTGGCTGTTAATTCGAAACTCTATGCCATTGGTGGGCAGGCCGTTTCTAACGTTGAGTGTTACAATCCTGAGCAGGATGCGTGGAATTTTGTGGCACCCTTACCAAATCCTCTAGCTGAGTTCTCCGCATGTGAGTGTAAGGGGAAGATTTATGTCATTGGAGGATATACGACCAGAGGTAAGTGAAGGGGCCAAGTAAGTGGTGCTCGTATATGTAAGCTTCGGCAGCCTGGGGAAGGGCAGGGGTGCCAGGGGAGTGCTCTGGTGTGCATGAGTGTGATTCTGTGCATTACACACTGTATGTTTACATGTCTAGAAGGAAGCAAGTCCTGTATGACAGAGTGGTCTGGACAAGAGGGGCCTTTGGTGCTTTTCTTTGGTGAGCATGCAAGTTGAACCGGGGTAGGAGGAGCTGTGAAGAAAATCTGTATTTTCTTTCTGCTCTGGAAACCCAGCCTTGTAGTCTGTCATCTTATGACTTGGCTGGGTCACTCACATCCTTCCCCCTGGCACACACGGAGTCCTCCCCACCCAGCAGTTTAGGGCCAGAGTATCCTCACAGATCTTTGTTTTCGTCTTCTCCCTTCTTGAGCACTTAGGTCTGGACTCTTCTTGTTCACCCATCATAGGAGGAGCAAGAACAGAAATATGAGAGGATTCATTTCTGGTGGGAGGTGGTTGTGCTGTTTATTAAACTGTACATACGTGTTTTCCACATTTTTCAGTGAGCATTTTATAGTTAATAATTTGGAAATAAAAAGTTTCTCCAGCAGGTTTTAATAGTGGTGTTCTTGGTAGGAAGCTTCCTACTTGATAGTGAGAAAAAACATGGTTGTGATAAGAAGGACAATGGGGGACCACCAGGAAGGAGGGGTGCCTTTTCTTTTCTCTCTCTCCCCGCACTTAAAGCAATTGTTTCTAAGTTAGCTCCTGGCCAAGGAAATTTATTTCTTCATTTGGCCTGTTTGACTGTGTGATGCCCAGAACTTATAGAAAAGGTATAACTGGACTCTTAGGACTTGTAGCCACATCGAAGTAATAGAAGTCCCACTGTATCTGACGTAGTGAAATAAGCTGTCCTCCTCACTGGTATGATGTGGGCAGGACAGAGCTCTCTCTGGCTGATAACAAGCTTGGAGAAATGATGCTGGTGGCTCCAGTAGGCTGCATGTGACCATATATAACTTTGTAAAGGACAGAAGTCCACAGGCTAATATAGTGTAGGTGACAAAAATTTTTTTCACCATAACCAAATGTGCCTTGTTCAGGGGATTTATGTTAGAGGAAAAAGTTAAATGTAAGGTGTTTTATGAGTACCTGATTTACCTTTTTTTTTTTTTTTTTTGTGACAGCAAAAGATTTTGATGAACACTTCTGGAGTACTTCTAAACAGTTGATTTGGTGGGGAGGATGGTCAGTGGTGTTCTAGTTTCCCGGGGCCGATATAACAAATTATCACAAACTTAATGGCCTAAAACAACACACATGTTCTCACAGTTCCGGAGGGTTCAGAAGGCTGAAATCCAGGTGTCGGCAGGGTCGTGCTCCCTCTGGGAGTGGGACTCCTTCCTTGCTTCTTCCTGCTCTGGTGGCTCCAGGTGTCCTTGGCTAGTGCTGTGTGACACGTCTCTGCCTCCATCTTCACAGGCCTACTCTTCTGTGTGTACCTGTGTCTTTTCCTCTCTGTCTCTCATGAGGACACACTCTTCATTGGATTTAGAGCCCACCCGAGTAATCCAGGATGATCGCGTGTTGGTATTCTTAACTACATCTGCAAACCCTTTTTCCAGATAAGGTCACAATCGGAGGTTCTGGGGTTTAGGAAGTGGATATGTCCACTTTTTGAAGATACCTTGCAGCTCACTACTAGCAGTATGTCTATTTATACTTTGAAGGAGAGGCAGTGACGAGAAGTGCATGGGAAGCAGTGAGCTTTTTTTTTTTTTCACTGCAAGGTTTCATCCCTTTTGGAGCTATTCCCATTGTCCCTCTGTAGTGACTCTCCACGGAAGATAATTACCAGCCTTTCCTTTACAAATAATTGAAAAAAAAAAGACCTAGCAGTCATTTCTTTTACTTTCAAGAGTGGTGTTCAGGTTACAGGGGTCAACTTTATATGCTTAACTAGACAACAGCCTCCAGAGAATTCCTGTGTGTGTGTTTTCTCCTAGGAAAGTAAAGACAGTTATTTACTTGTGAACATCTCAAGAATTCTGATTCTTCCCTCAATTTTGTAACACAGAATGCACCCTGTGGGCTGACAGAACGCACACATATCTCTTGGCTTCTCTATTAACCAGGAGCTGTGACGCACTAATAACCAACACTGTAACCCAAAGAGTAGTCTGCTGGTAGATTTCCTAGTTTTTCCATGACCCTGGCTGAGTAAATGTTCTTTAGATTTGACCTGGAAAACCCTTGCTTGTGTGTTTTCTAGTTTCAAAAGCCACTACTAATGTACCTTTTTCACTTGGGCCACCCACTGTGATTCCTGTCCCAGTTTCCCCAAGCCAAATACCCATGATGGGATGGTTAGGTGATGTGAGTGGATGGATGTTTGTGTAAGCCTTGAAAACTAGTTTTCTAAGATGAGAGGGCAGGCCAGTTCCTTGTATTCCAAAGCCTCCCTCCCCTTCTGCTTATACTCTTCCCAGCACTTCCTAATAGTTCTTTGTACTTAAATCATAATTGTCATGAAAAGAAATTTGGGACTTCAAGTTGTGTTCTTAGCTTGCTGACGTCTTAAGTTAGGTGAGACTTTTAAAATTTAATAAGTAGTAGTTCATGATTTTTATAATAGCTATTTGATTGTTTTAATTATTTAGCAGGCGCTTAAGAAATATAAAGAAATTCAGTTCTAGTAATAGTAACAACTGAAGGGAAGAAGGGTGATTTGTTAAACTTCAGAATCAATACTAAATGTAAAAGTGAAAAGATCCTTCAACTCAAACCACCTCATCAGGTCTGAGCCCTTGTTGGGTGAGGAGAGAAAACATTTACAGAAGACCTGGAAAGACCTTCAGACCTGAAACTGAGAAATACATTGAAGCTTCACTAGAATAAGGCCTTTATTCATGCAGTAGGAAGCCAGGTTACTAAGGAGCACTTTTTGATAGGTTAGTGACCAAACTCCCTTTCACGGTCTCCTAACAGGAGCTGTATTACAATGGCTACAATAAAAAAAATAGAGAGAGGTATTAGTTTGGGTGGGAAACAGAAGAACGATTCCCTAAAGCTATAACAATTCTGAAATTTCTACATATTGGGGATATGTGCACACACAGGCTTAGTCTCCTTTCAGGTCCTCCGTGCCCTCTTAGGAGGCACTGGACTCGGTACCAGACATAGTGGTGGAGCTCTTTGATCATTGCTAACTATGGGAGTCTCAGGAGGAAGTGCTGCTACCAGCTTCTGCAGCAATCAGAATATTTTAGTAGTGTGTCAGCTCCCAAGTTGAGCTGTCTCTTATACTGATAGATTTTGTTATTTGTTTAAAAAAACTACAGCAAACAGAAAGTTCATTCTTTCTGATAACTCAGAGCATTTTGTTTTTCTCTGCTGAGGCTAATATATTCAATTTTTTCCTCGGGGAGAAAAGAAAAGGGGAAAAAAGAGAACAATTAAAAAAAGAAAAATGAAAATAGATATTTTAAGTTTCACAAGCATTTTTTGAAAAGAGCAGAAAATATTTTTCCTTAAAACACTGTTAATTCAAAATAATGTCAGAGCAGTCTTTCATCTCCTGTCTGATTTTATTCACACAATAACTAACCTCCTGTGAGGTCGGCTGGGGAGAGGAAAGGGCTTTTGCCCATGTATCTCTGGTGTCAGAGTTGGGAAACAAAATCGCCAAGCCATTTTATGACTCGAAAGCCAGGTGAAAATTGCATTTCTCTTGCATTTCTTGCATTTTTCTTGACTTGCAGCTTTATGTCCTCTACTTTAGATAGCTCCTGAAGATCCTGCTTGGCTCACTTGTCTAGTTTATAGTAGAAGCCATTGTTAAGAATAGATCTTCTGTATTAAGGAGTCAATAGTTCTGCGGATGTTGATGAGGATTCTGAGGCTCCAGTTTTCTTTACATTGGTCTGAGGGTTCTGAACGGTGCCAAGGAGGAGGGGATGTGCCCAAATCACAGCTGCTCAACTCCCTGGCGTTACTAGTTCTGAGAGCCTCCCAGGGAGGGGACATGCTTGAATGCAAGGTGAGTGGGGACAGTTCTAAACACATCTCCTCCCAGCCGTTTCCAAAACTGTTTTCCCTCTGCTCCTCTGAAATAGTTTTGTGTCTGTGTTATCAAGTTATTCAGGTGGTGGTAGACATTTATATACAGCCTAGGCAATCAGTGGTGTTACACATGGCCATGTTGTCACTTGGCTTCTTTCTTCATTTCAGACCGGAACATGAACATTTTGCAGTACTGCCCCTCTTCCGACATCTGGACACTCTTTGAGACGTGTGATGTCCACATTCGCAAGCAGCAGATGGTGTCTGTCGAGGAGACCATCTATATCGTGGGGGGATGTCTCCATGAACTGGGGCCCAACCGGAGGAGCAGCCAGAGCGAGGACATGCTCACTGTGCAGTCCTACAACACTGTCACCCGGCAGTGGCTCTACCTCAAGGAGAACACGTCCAAATCAGGTCTTAACTTGACTTGTGCACTCCATAACGATGGCATCTACATCATGAGCAGAGACGTCACCCTGTCAACCAGTTTGGAGCATCGGGTTTTCCTCAAGTACAACATCTTTTCAGATAGTTGGGAAGCGTTTAGGCGTTTCCCAGCCTTTGGACATAACTTGCTGGTTTCTTCTCTTTATCTGCCCAATAAAGCAGACACATGACTGAATTGACTTAATATTTAAAAGAAACCTGGTTTGAGACAAAAAAAAAAAAAAAAATCGTAGTGTCCCATTTCAAGGGAGACTGATTTTTAAAGGGAAAACTGTTAAAGTAGATCACATATACAACAGCTGTAAATAAGCTTACTTGAACTAATTACTTGAAAACTTGTGGAGAAAAGAGACCAATTTTATTATTTTTTTAATTATTGGTTTTTAAATTATGGGAGCAAATCCATGATAACATTTTCATCCAAATATGATACCCTTAGGCCTGTGACAAACTGATCAGCAAAAGGAAGAGCCATTATGTCTGCTTAATAATTGGCATGAATGGTAAAGATGATTTTAAAATCTGTTTTATTTAGGTCACTTGGAATATTATTAATACCTTAAGCGAGAGATTTTCTTGTTATTAATTTCCTCGACAAATGTTTATATTAACACTGTCATTCTCCTCTCCTCACCCCCAGTTATACCCACATAAACTTCCACTATGTTTAAAATAGGGTTCTATGTTTAGATATTTTATTTGCACAATGCCTTCCAGGAAACTTATAATGATGGAACCCTACAGTGAAGTCTTGCAAGCATTCAGTCCTCCCCAAAACTTGCATAAAAACATTCTCAACTATTTTTCCAATCTTTTTTTTTGCAGTTATTAATGCTGAGTAAATAGGTAGATATAACCTGGCTTCATTTATATGGCAGATTGCAGATTTGTGTGGTCAGATAAGTTACATTGCTAGGCATTCTGTATCGTTTAGAAGAGAGGATATATTGTTTAAAAGGATGGATATATTTTTTTAAAGTTGAGTCTTAAATTTAAATTCAGATGGGACAGGAAGGAAATACCAAATAAGAAAAACAATTGCCTTTAATAGTTACTTTTATTGAATGTATTTGACTCAGTTCTTTTTTTAAGGTCGAAAAATAACCTTGTCATATTTAGAGCAGGCATCTTTCTGATTTAATTTTAGCCTTTTAATTCCTGCTTTGCTTTTGTGAGGTGAGGTGACGATAGCTGTGAAACATTTGTGCTGGAGAGAAGGGGAGATAGCTCCTATAGAAGTGGAATGGCATCCGGTGGTATTTCTGAAATTAGGTAAGCAGCTCTACTTGCCTCAGTTGTTAATCAGATGGAACCCAACTCAAGTAATTGTTTGTTTTCAGTTAGTCAGTTAACAAAAGATAAAAGCTTCTGCCAATCATAGACCAGCATTTCTTTAAAAATGTATACACGTACTTATTGAAATTTTGTTTTGAATGAAAAACACTTTCTGAAATTCTCTGATCTTTAGTAATGGAATCAGTTTCACCGTGAGCTGGATTCCATCTTTTTGTTCTAACCTTCCAGTTACAGCGTGCCTCACTTTAAGAAAGTCACGTAGAAAAACTGTCGCTGGCAAATTCATGCATCCAGCAGACAGTTACCGAGTGCCTCCAGTATGCATTCACTGTGCACGTGTAGTAGAGAGGAGTCGATTACTTCAACAGAGTGCTTCAGTTTATCAAAAGAGTCACTACAGGGTTTCTTTACAACCATGGCCTCCTAGTAGATTTAAAATAAGGGTCTGGTTGTAAAAATTCTATTTGCACAACTTTTCAGGAATGCTTCTACTAGGTAAAACGTGTTAAGCCTTTATAGTAGACATGGAGACAGATCTTTGTATCTTGTCGCCAAATAGTCTTATCAGTACTCTGCTTAGAACACTATTTGTAGTTTTCTAAGCCACATCCATTTACTCTCAAATACTTAGCCCGTTATTTTTTTTTTTAAACTCTGACCTGAAATTTTCCTGGGAATGGTACTTTAATAGGTTTATATTAATTTATATTCATTATAGAATTGAATTTCTAGTGGCCTATAATTTCATTACAGGTATTTAAAAATCTAATTTATTTTAGATAGTGTAACTTCTCTTGTCACCGAGCTTAACTTTTTTAAGGCTTAACTTTATATATTTTTAAGATTCTAGCTGGTTGCATTAGTTCTGGACAAAGAATTGGAGATTAGCTTGTAAATAACCACATTATATAAAATGTAATATTAGTCCTCCCAACCAGTTTACTTCCTGATTACATTCTTCGAGGTCTGTTTTCCTAATGCCAACAATTAGATTCTTGGACCAAGTGAAGGTGTACTCTGATCCACAAAACTCTTTTTATAAATCAGGTTTCATGTGTGTGTGTGTGCATTTATGTGCGTGTGCATGTGTGTGTATGTGTGTGTGCACTGGCATATAATAGCTCTCTCTAAGATACACAGACTTTTAACAAGGTTTTGGACTCTGGGCTGCCAGCAGTGCTTGGGCAGGGTATAGTGTGTGTGCAATAGGAACAGATCTGTGGATTTGGGACATCATCCTTCCTGCCATGCACATCAGCTGGGTTAACATTTTGAGGATAATTTTATTTCAGCTTTGTTCTTTTGTTGGTGCCAATGTTATGTCAAAGACTCTACCTGTGATGAGAGCAAAGTTTCTTTGAATCTCTCTCCTCATCCTTCAGGATTTTGCTCTTAGATAATATCCCTCTGTTTTCTTTCTTTCTCTAAATGCTTTATCTTTTTTTTTTTTTTTTCCCCGAAATGCTTCTGTGGTGCACTGACTTCCCACTATGGAGAGGGGAGTTACTGGCAGGACCCCCACTGGTAGTCATCCTGCCAGAAGCAACTATTTTACTAAAAAGGGTCTGAATGGCAGAGAAGGAGTCCTGAGTGTGGATTGGAAGAGGGAGGTTATTGGTTCTTTTTGTTATTCCTTCTAGCTTTCTTTTCAACAACCTTGTTTTCAGAGTTTTCTCCCCTTCAAGTTCTTTAAAAGTTTTTCTGATGAATGTGTAAGAGTTGATTATTTCAATAGTATTGATTAAGTCATAGCAATGAAGTACTGAGAAGGTTATGGATACTAGTAAGAAATAAGTAGATTGAGGTTAAGCACAAATACCAAAGAGAGTTTGACTCTGCCATTTTTTTGAACCAAAATCCCAAGTAATTCCAAATGCCTTAGATTTTAATTAAAGTCGTACTGAGATGGACAAAGCTTTTTGTCTACAAAGAGAGAAATCAAGTAAACACCTGTTCTCTCTCAGTAAACAGTTATTTATTGAGCATTGTGGATGCCATGTTTTCAAATTTGCAGGTAAAATCATAACTCTACCTGTTTGGCCACACAAGTAAGTTGAATGGAACGGCCTTGGCCTTCTGGTCAACCAGCATTTAATGAGTATCGCTTAATGCAGAGGCAGCATAGCAACAGAAAGGTAATATGGGTGAGTGTTGAGTGCCTTCCTCGTTGACCAGAGATGGGGAATATATAACATCTGTGCCACCATTCTTTCAAGGCGGCGTTAAGAATGAGTGGCACACCTTTCCTCTATGCCAGGAATTGGTCTCAGAATCCGGGTCATCAATGCTTCCAGGCATCTATTCCCAGTCCATCAGAGAGAGATGAGGTTTATTTGTCATCCCTGCCTTAGACAGAAGAGTGAATGAATTAGGTGAGTAGATACCACTCAACATGGCTTTGAAAGCAATGAACTAATTCAGCTCAGTTCCCTGGTTCCTGGAAATACTTACCGAATGTCTTATGTGCAAGACAATGCGAAGAACTGGGGATGCAGATGTAAATAAGCTACCATCTCTGACCTTGAAGAGCTTACTGCTTTACGAAAATGTTCACCTTCACCGTAATCGTAACTACAGTATCCTTCTCAAAGATGCTCACTTTTGTCAGGCACCCTGGGGCTCTTTGGCCTGGCTGCCCTTTCAGTCCTGGTTTAATCTGCCCATTTATGTCTACTAACAATCATCATGAACCAGTTTTTCTCTAAATTTGAACATCATGTTTTTGTTTTTTTTTTTTTTTATGGTATGGTTTCTTTCTCACTACTTTTCATAGTCTTCTATGTACTTCATTTTTTTTGAAAAAAAAATTACGTGATCTGCTTTATTTAAAAACACATACTAGGCACCACAGCCTATCTAGCTGAAGGCTCAGCACCTTGAGCCTGTGAAAAGAAGGAGCAAAGCCAGGGAAGTAAGTATTGGGAGAGAGGCAAGCTGTTTGCATGTGCATTTTAACCTATGCCTTTAAAACACTTTCACAAAAAGTATTAATAAAGAAATGGTCATTTAGACACTAGTCTAGACTAAAAGTCAGTTGATTTTGTCTTTGTGATAACTATCAAAGGTTAGTTTTCCATCCTTATGTTTCATTCACATAAGAGTATTTGTTTTTCATTTTCTTAACTTTGGAACATGATATAAAATACACACCAGTTTACACATGCTGACTTCTGCACTTGACATAACCATTTTTATCCATTCCTATAGGAGACAGACTAAATGTAAAAGTTGTCAATTCTGAGGAGCAAAAGTGTGTTGAAAATACTTTGGTAGGTTTGGCCGGTGCTTTCTCAAATGGATGTCATCGTTTGTTACTAGTAAAGAAAAGGAAAATATAATTTGCATTATTGTGTCATTTTTCTAAAAAAAAACAAGTCTTCATAGGGGCTCTTTAGATGTCTCTACGATGTTTTCATACCTAGTAGTCATTTTAGGAAAAATGATAATCTGTAGAATGAATAGTTATGTTTTGTTATGACCAATAACTTTGTTTAAAAGGTTGTATTGAATCTTCAATTTCACGTGTGGCTTAAAATGTAAACAATATCATTTAAATACAATGATGCTTATGAAGCACTCACTGAAAAAGCATTCTTTTTGTGTTTAGAACTATAGAAGAAAATCTCTTCAAATAAAGTAGTTCTAAATCAGTTTTTGTTGTTCATTAGGTACTGTGTACCAGCTGCGTACTCAGGGCTGTGCCAGAGCTGGAGGAAATAGGTGAAGCCTGAGACTGGCCGCTGCTGGTGGAGAGCTCCTGATTTGCAGGGAAAGCCAGACTAACACTGACCAGTTAGCAATGTTGTCATCCTATTGGAAGGAAGAGCCAATGCGGGCAGCACAGGTTATGAAGGCTGTTAGAGTTTTCAAAAGAGGGATCTGGGAGGAAGCTCTTGGAATCCTTATAATTCCGGATAAAAGAATGAAGTTTAAATCCCATAGTTTAGCAATTACGGCCCACCACAATCTGTTCCTCCCTAGGTTTTCTAACTCTTCCTACTGTTTCCTTTTCAGCACCCTTCCCTCCAGGAAAACAAACATAACACCTTGATTTTCTATTGTGTTAGTTATCTCTGGCTGGGAAGGGATTGGGAAGCCAGTGTCATAAAATGGGGTTTAGTTACTAGATGACATTCTACAGATGTCTTTTCTCTTCTGTCCTGTGATGGATGTATGGATGCATACACATGCCTTTCTTATACAATTTTAAGAATGATCCAACTTAAAATCTACCACCCCCTAAAAAAAAAAAAAAACAGGCATACTCACCTTTTCCCCAAGGGAAACAGTCAAAAATGAGATTCAGTTACTGCATCCACAGGGGACATCACAGCTCACCGAGTCCTAAGTCTGGGATTGTTAGGGGATGTTCATCTCTGCTAAGTCCATGGGTGACCATTCCATTCTGACAATCTAAATTAACAAATAATTTATTTCCTGCACACCCAGGATACAACAAAACAACCACACCCAACACTAATTGAGCGCTTAACTCTGTGCCAGGAACTCTAAGCATTTTTTATTTAACTTATTTAATTATCACAACAATACCATGTGGTAAATAGGAATACTGTCTCCCGTTAGAGTTGGGGAAACAGGCACTGCAGGTCACAAATTGCCATTTGGGAAAAGGGAGAAGGGAAAATTGCACATAGCAATTAAAAATCCAAATTGTATACTTTTTTCTATGGGTAGAGTATTTTGGGGCTCAGTGCTCTGGTGGTGGAGTGGGTTTCTGGTCAGCCAGTCAAGCCCTTGGTCCTGTTTTGCAGCAGGATGTCCCATGATCATCCGATCTTTTTGGCACCAGGGACCAGTGCTCCTATGAGAATCTACTCTCATGCCTGAGTAGGTGTGCCCATGTGGCAGCCTTCTCCCTGTTGGCATAGTTATGGAAGATGTGTTGAGGGAGCCTGAGGATTTCTGTAAGGCTAAGGAATTCCAGGCCCCTGTATGCAGGCCATATACATTTTCCTTGGTAATAAAACCCCTTTAAAAACGTAGTTAGATGCTGGCTGATCTGATATCTGGCAACTCTGTGGGACATAGGCGCAGATCCTTAAACTTGGAGCCTATCTTTGTGATTTCTGTCTCTTGGCCACAGACTTCCTGTACATACCCTTCATCCTTAGCTTTGTGGTTCCAATCTCTTCTTCAGCTTTTGGAAAACCTGACGCA
Source organism: Pteropus vampyrus (assembly GCF_000151845.1). NCBI lineage: Eukaryota > Metazoa > Chordata > Mammalia > Chiroptera > Pteropodidae > Pteropus > Pteropus vampyrus. The sequence continues at coordinate 3,638,994 of NW_011888863.1, forward strand.
GTAGGGGTCTGCCTTTGCCAGATTACATTCCAGAGAATGCTACCTTAGTAGAAACGATTGCCTCTATGTGGCAGGAGGTGTTTGGAGAAGAAATTCCCACCCTATTTCTTTGCTTTCTCCAAGGGCCCAGTCCTACTGTTTGTTCATGCACCTTGGATTGAAGCAAAGACTCTGGCTCTTGCAGTTCTGCAAGGCATATGTTATCTGACCTTTTGCAATCACCTGGCTGCCAGCAGAAGGATTAAAAGTATGACTTCCAGAGTAAGACTGGCTGAGTTTGCTTCCCAGTTCTGCCACTTTCTGGCTAAGTGTAGATGTGGTCAGGTTACTGCATCTTCCTGAGCCTCACTTTCTTTATCTGTAAAGTAGAGATAACAACAGTCTCCAACTCTGGGGTTATTGTGGAAATTGAATGAGAAAATCCATGTAGAGCATGCAGAATGGCATCTGGCACACAGTGTGAAATGAACACGATCTGTTCTCACCAAAGCTGTTGCCTGTTTCCTCTGTATCTTCAAACTGGCTAGTTTGCCTGACAGCTTATGCGTTTCTCAATATACCTTACTGCAGATGTCTCCAACCCACTGGTCTGCTACCCCATCTATGGCCTGTTAGGACCCACGCTGCAGAGCAGGAGGTGTGTGGCAAGTGAGCAAAGCTTCATCTGTATTTGCAGCTGCTCCCCAGTGCTAGCATCACTGCCTCAGCTCCACCTCAGATCATCAGGCATTAGATTCTCATAGGAGCACCGGTCCCTGGTGCCGAAAAGGTTGGGGACCGCTGCCTTACTGAATCTGTTAAGAGGTAAACAAATCCCACGACCCTAATGTATTTCTACCACTTCTCTCAAAGAACTTGCTTGAAGGGTCTGAATCCCAAGATACAGCAGTGTTATCAGTTGCCTTGCTTCCCACATGAGGATAGCGATGGGGGAATCCTACCTATGCCATCCCTTACCTTGATTTAGCTGGTTCCCTATTTCAGCTTTAAGTAATTTGCAACATCCCATCCTAAGTACCAGACTTTTCATTAAGACTTTGATTAGGCTAGCTTAAGTCAACTGTCTATGAGTACTGGGAAAATTTCCCAGGGTCGAGAGACAGAAGAAAGACACTGGCAACTTCAGAATTACATTGTTTATTAACGGAACTTATGGACAGAAGCAGTTTCTTGAGTGGCACCAAGATGGTAGATCTCTGCACCCAAAAGGAGTTGAGCCTTGTTACATATAGCCATGTAGCATGGTCTGACACAGTGGGCTTGCAGCCACGTGGCACGTGCTTGTTAAGAGCTGTATAATCCAAAGCAGTAAACAACTTAATGGGCCCACTTATCTATGCAAGATGATTATTTTCAAGTGATACAGACCCACTCCTGCCAGAGTGAACTGGCAGTCAGCTTGCTCTGTAAGATGACATTGGTTACATTAAGTATGAGGAATCATTTCACCTAACGATGACGTAATCACTGTGGACAGCGGGGTGGAGAGGAAGCTCCGGCTCAACCACATGGAACAGAATCATCTCAGATAATAGGGGTTCTCAGATTCAGTAAGGCAACCTTTTTGGCGCCAGGGACCAGTGCTCCTATGAGAATCTAATGCCTGATGATCTAATTCCTGAAGAAAAAAGGTGTCAACTGTCGAACTCCCAAAAGACCATCTGAACAACCTGTTGATTGAGCAGAGCAAAGTTTGTTGTGTTTACTGCAGTATGGGAAGGCACTGCTTTCAAAGAGTCTTCTTCGTGTCTTGGAAGGGGGAAGTCAGGTTTTGAAGCCTGGGCTGAGAGATTTTAAAATAGGTCTCGAGACTGGGCTGAACTTATGATATAAGAGCTTTGGGCACAGTGCTTTGTGGGCACAGTGTGGTGAGAGTCTTGAATGAGTGAGCTGTTAGTCTTGGTAAGTAAGCTGATTAGTTGGTCCATAGTGTAATAGAAGACAAGCCTTATGAAAATACTTGTTCCTAGATACAGTTTCAGCTGTATCTCTCTCAGGCACATATATTTGTCTGACACAATAGTTCTTATGTACATTTCTTATTCCTGTTCTGGATTGAAGTTTCCTTGATGATAAAATGTTTTACCTTTTTATCACCCTAAGTCAGGGTATACAGCAAAGCCTTGAACATGGCAGATTCTTAACATATTTGTTGAATTTGGAAGGTTTTGAAGACTCTGTGGGTTTTCTAAAAAAGAAATATAGGTTTTTTGGTTTATGCAGCCATACAATTTCCTTATAGGAAATAATATAGTATTTTCTCGATGAACAAGTTTTAGTAAGGAAACCATGCAGTGTACTTTTCTATCAATGTACATCACTCGTCAAGCAGGTGGGAGAGGTTTCAGCTTCTGGTTGGGGCTGGATGGGAAATTAGCCTGCAAACAGGAGTGACGCCAGTGCCTTGGACCTCAGAAGCATTGCAGGTAAATGGGGATTGAGCTCTATCATTTCATATTAGGGCCTGAGTGGTGTTATTATTGTCAGTTATAGAACCATTCTTTTTACAAAATGCGTTGAATGTCTAGTAACATACGGTTACCAGAATTTGAATACCAAATGGAAAGAGAAGTAGAAAAATTAGAAGGATCTTCTTTCTAGAAACTGGGTTGGGTCAGTGACAGGGGGCCAGTTTCTAGACTGTGCTCTGACCCTCTGTGGGCCTGTGAAGGGCTCCCCGAAGGGAAAGGAAGGCTACAGAGCAGAGAGAGCACCCTAACGTCATTTCCAGCCGGTGGATTTTGAGGTGGTGCTGGGTGGAAGGACAAGAAGTCAGAGGCAAAAGATCTAGAAAGAGACACACTAATGTGAGTGGTTTGTGATTGGAGGTGATTTTTCTCATAAAATCTGGTATAGATGTGTATGTTTGCCTGCTGGTCTTATTTTACCAAATTTTCTGCAGGTGAAGCAATGTCCTTTTGAAAGTCCAGAGGGAGACTATTTTAGTTTTCCAAGGCTGCTGTAACAAAGTATCACGAAGGGGATGACTTAAAACAGAAACTTACTGTCTAATAGTTCTGGAGGGTGGAAGTCAAAAATTACCGTTTCAGGGCCATGCTGTTTCTGAAACCTGTAGGGCAGTCCTTCTTTGCCTCTTCCTAGCTTGTGGTTTGGGAGCAATTGCCAAGTGTTCCTTGGCATATAAGCCGCATCATTTCAATCTCTGTCTTAGTCATTGCGTGATGTTCTTGAGTGCATCTGTCTGCACATGGCTGCCTTTTTAGAAGGACACCACTCTTACTAGATTAGGAGCCCATCCTACTTGAATATGGCATCATCTTAACTTGTCACATCTGCAACAACCTTGCTTCCAAATAAGGTCACATTCGTTGGTACCAGGGGTTAGGACTTCAACATATCTTTTTCCGGGGATTGGGAGGGGAGGGTGAGGGACACAATTCAACCTATAATAAGTGCTAGATTTTATTTTAAAGACTTAAAAAAATTTGAAAATTTGATATTTACTACATAATACCATTCATTGAGAAGGGGTTCATTGCGTGACCTGAGGACTGCTGTGAGTTGCCTGCTCCTCTCAAATCCTCACCTCAGCATAATGCAGGATCTTTTAATAATTACGACTCTAAAAGCATGGGATACATTAGTCCTATACTGTTAAACATGCTTTGATTTCTATTTTTAATGGAAAACAAGATATCTTTTTCAGTTGAGTACATGAGTTAGCAGGTTCATGTGTCAGTAAATGATGTTTATGAATTTAGTGCCATCAGTGTACAGTGTCCCACAAAGGTTAATTTCTGCCACCCTTAGATACCTGGAAGGTATCCATCAGTCAGAATTTTTTTAAAGCACCACACACGGGCTCTAACTAATTGGAAAAAAAAAAAGAAGGAAAAATTACTCAAAAGATATGGGTTAAGTCAATATTTAAAAGGAAACCAAAAGCAGGAACTGTGGCAGCCCTGTCAGTTGTGAACTCAAGGACAATCTCTTCAGGGCACCACCAATTAGATAAATGAACTCTAGTCGACTTTAGGCCTTGTGTTATCAGCTCAGAATGGAAATTCAAGGAGAAAGCATCCAGCTGGAGTCCTGTGCCCACCCCTAGGACAGAGCAGAGAACCTTGATGGAAGGTCCCAGCAAGACTTGTACCCAATGTGGGAGGTGACTCTTGGAGCAAAGCCAAAGATGAAGCAGTGCAGTAAAGGCAGTGCTGTTCCCATCCTAGGAACCATCTGACGCATTCATCTTATTTCCGAATACCAGAGTCATGGTAAAACTCCTGTAATGGCACTTGTCGGCAAGGGAAGTCGCCAGAGGTCTGCACCATAACCGTTTTAAGAAAATATCGAAAACAGATCCAATATCAGGGCTTTAGCATATAGATATCATACAAGGTGGCTGATTTGCTCAGTTCTCTCATCTGAATAGCCACTAAGGGGAGACAGAACAGCTGAGGAGGATTCATCATCACTGGATATTGTACAGCCCAGACTCTTGACTACTCCATAATCCTTCACAGACATTGACTTGGAACACACTTTAACCAAAAGTGCCTAATTGTGATAGAACATTCTGACCGTTTTTCCATCTGGTTGGTGCACACAGGAATGACATCTATTCCTACCACCTTAGTCTGGGCCACATGATAACTTTCATAGGTCCTTGGCACTTTTGCCTTCATGAGCCCCTTTTATTCA
>NW_011888863.1:3643705-3648840 GCF_000151845.1 Pteropus vampyrus
AAAAAAAAAGAAGGAAAAATTACTCAAAAGATATGGGTTAAGTCAATATTTAAAAGGAAACCAAAAGCAGGAACTGTGGCAGCCCTGTCAGTTGTGAACTCAAGGACAATCTCTTCAGGGCACCACCAATTAGATAAATGAACTCTAGTCGACTTTAGGCCTTGTGTTATCAGCTCAGAATGGAAATTCAAGGAGAAAGCATCCAGCTGGAGTCCTGTGCCCACCCCTAGGACAGAGCAGAGAACCTTGATGGAAGGTCCCAGCAAGACTTGTACCCAATGTGGGAGGTGACTCTTGGAGCAAAGCCAAAGATGAAGCAGTGCAGTAAAGGCAGTGCTGTTCCCATCCTAGGAACCATCTGACGCATTCATCTTATTTCCGAATACCAGAGTCATGGTAAAACTCCTGTAATGGCACTTGTCGGCAAGGGAAGTCGCCAGAGGTCTGCACCATAACCGTTTTAAGAAAATATCGAAAACAGATCCAATATCAGGGCTTTAGCATATAGATATCATACAAGGTGGCTGATTTGCTCAGTTCTCTCATCTGAATAGCCACTAAGGGGAGACAGAACAGCTGAGGAGGATTCATCATCACTGGATATTGTACAGCCCAGACTCTTGACTACTCCATAATCCTTCACAGACATTGACTTGGAACACACTTTAACCAAAAGTGCCTAATTGTGATAGAACATTCTGACCGTTTTTCCATCTGGTTGGTGCGCACAGGAATGACATCTATTCCTACCACCTTAGTCTGGGCCACATGATAACTTTCATAGGTCCTTGGCACTTTTGCCTTCATGAGCCCCTTTTATTCACAATGAATATTAAAAGTTACATTTTATGAGATTATGTTGCCATAAAGACATAATCCATGATGGATTCATTGTATATTCCTGTTTTCCTTCTGATTTTAAAAGAATGAAACCATTTTTTTCTGGGCCTCTAAAAGCACTGGGCCTACAGTGCCTTGCAGATAATTCAGCCCTGTGCTTGATCAGTCTGAGACATGCTCACCTTGTCGCCCTACCTCAGTACCGCTCCCTGAGGGATCCAGAATGCCATACCCAGAGGTCTTGTGCCCAAAGGCTGAAGTCAGACAGTCTGGCCACTTTCACTAGCTGGTGACCTGGATTTTACTCCACAGTCCTTGGTTTCTGCATTTGTGGCATGCTAGTAATAATACCGACTATTTCATTGGTTTCTTATGAAGGTTACCTAAGAAAATGTCTGTAAACACTTCTCACAGAATCTCACATATAGTAGATAATTCCTTACACAACAGCTGTGCTTATTTCTTATGACCGCCATTGCTAGGTTATGAATAGAATAACCCAAGAGAAGGTGCACCTGGAGAAAATTCAGTTGATTATTTAATGACTTGACCTTTCCATGACCTGATGTACCTGCAGAAGGGGATTTGATGAGGGAGTCTGGGTGGATCCCACGTACTCAAAGCCATCAGCTCACACTGGAGAAGTAGAGGAGGCTGTCTCATGTACATTTCGTTGGAAGAGATGCTGGAATGAAGGGAGCTGAAGCAGCAAATGAGACTCCCATGTTTCCTAGGATTGTCGGTGTCATTGTTGTGTTCCAGTGCAGGTAGGCACATCGAGCTGTTTTGTAAAAGAGGAGCTAGTGCTCCTGGTACAAATTCCTGTTGTGGAGAAGGGGTGCTATTTTCTGGCTAGCTGTGGCCTTCGGGCTAAATGGCCGGGTAAAGGGCCAGCCCCTTTGCTGTGGCAGATTCATGCAGTGAGTCTGTGTCCCTGAAACCTAAAGAAAAAGGCATGGTCTGTGTGTTTTCTCAGCTCTGTTCTCAGAGAGGTGAAATGGTGTTTTCTAGTAGTGCTGATGTTTATTTGTTCTGACGAATCTTCTGGTCTGTTATGGGTCTTGAAATTTAGCCATCTTCAGAGGCAACTTTGTAAAGTGGGGTTTTAATGTCACATACTCTGGGAGTTGTTGCATTGCTCCCCAATATTTCTCATCATGGTGCCTGCCCAGGAGTCTCTGTAAAGTGTGGTGATTATTGTTTGTTTGGCATAATCGCCCTCTATTTCCTTCTGAGTTTTGTAGAGTTGTTCAAGCTCTGCTGCTTAAGGAGTGGGGCAAATCTTTCTGAGAGGAGGCTGAAATGTAACAGCAGCTGCTGTGAATTCTGTGTAAAGCAAAACCTGGTATCATACACTCATTATCCTTCTTAGATCTGGACCCATCTAACGCATAGAAAAGTCCAAATAAAGAAAATTTTAATGTTGGTAGAAAAACCTGGAAAAAGTTACCATGAGATTAGGTTTGACTGCATGCAACAGAAATTCTAAAATGATAGACCCTTAAATAAGATAAGATAGATTTTAATTTTCCTCTGTTGAAACAAGGCTGGAGGCAGGCAGTCCAGGGCTGATATAGCCAGGGGGATGCTGCGCTAGCCTGTTCCAGCTTGTGAGACTTGATTATTACCATCTATGCCAAACTCGATATTCAGAGATGTCACATTGGTAACTCAAAGTTGACCTGGGTGGAGTATTTACATCACAGAAATTGGCAAATGCTACACAGAGTTTTTCCCTCCAGAGAGCCTGTTGTTTAACAGCACACCACTGGTGTGGCTCTCTACAGCATTAGGGATCCAAGCTCTTTCTGTCCTACTGTTCTTCCATCCTTGTACGTGGCTTCTATTCTTATGGTCATTCATGTCCAAAATTGCTGCAGACGTTCCAGCCATTAACCCATTTTCCGTTTAGAAAAAAAGAAGTTCAGCTTGCTGCCCGTGTTGATTTAATTTTACATAAACACAGTCTTTGAAGCCGAAGCAAATCCAACTGGTTTTCAATGTGAAAATAAAATATAAAAACTGTCCTTGGAGTTTTTTCTAAGCACAACTTGTCTCCAATTCTAATGCAACAGAAATATATACATAAATTGGATTCATCAAATGAATCTTCAGCTAACAACTGTTCAAGAACGATGTTAACATCATGCACAGGAATGCTACGTTTTCTAGGATTTGACATTTTCAGCAATTGAGAATTACTATATTTTGTAAATGGAAATACCACTACTCAAAACAGAATGCTATAAATAGAATGATGTCATTTGTTTCCAAAGACTATCGATATACTAGAGCAATGCAAACATAATAAAAGCAAGATATTTTGTGACAAACTTTGGCGGTAAGGTTAGGACTGTAATCTGCAAGTTATCTTGGGGTTAATGCTGCAGCTGCAAATGCCGCCAGCAAGTATCCTTGGGCAAACAGGAAATGGGTTAAATTATACATTCCAAGTTGCAAGAAGGAATCAAAAAACAAAGGGACAGACATTGGGCACCAGTATTTTAAGGAAGTTTCTGGAAAGCTGCTATACGTTTCTTTGGCCACTAAATAGATACATGGCTGTACCTAGCTGTAAGGGAGACTGCGGGATGTTATCGTTTTTTGGGGATCAATCTGTCAAGCTAAAAAGTAGAGGTCTGCGGTAGACCTCTAAGATCTCCTCAGTGTAATCTCCTCCCCTTGTGTGTGGGCAGAACTTGCAAATATGATGAGATATCATTCTCATGTTATGCTATGTCCCAAATTAATTGACTCTAAGATAGGGAGGCCTGACCTAATCACAAAAGCCCTTTAAACTCCGGTCTAGAGGTCAGAGATAGAAGAAATTAGAGATTAGCAGCACAGGATTCAATGTTCCACTGTAGGCTTGAAGATGAAGGCAGCCCTGTGGCAATGAATACAGGCAGCCTCTAGGAGCTGAGAGTTATCCTCCACTGAGAGCCGGCCAGGAGGTGAGGACCTCAGTCTTACAACTTCAAGGAACTGAATTCTGCCAAGAACAAAAATGCAAATCTTGGAAGTAGATTTGTCTCCAGAGTCTGCAGACAAGTCTTGGCGGACACCTTGATTTTAGCCTTGTGATACCCTGAGCGGTGGACCCAACCATACTGTGCCAGACATCTGACCTAGAGAATTGCGAGTTAGTCAATGGGTGCTGTTTTAAGCTAAGTTTGTAGTAAATTGTTTTACAGGAAATGAAAATATATACAGGACGTATTACTAAGGAATAAAGGAAAACAGATTTTGGAGGATACAACTTGCAGCCTTTGAGTCATCAATGTAGTAAAACACCACAACGTGTTAAATTCTATCAAAACAAGTTGAGGAGACCTAAACCCATGTGGGCCTCTGTGGCAGTACCTCGGTTCTGGTGAACTTTAACATAGAGAGAACTAGTCTCTCTCACAGTGGGTATCCTTGCCAGATCATCTACCCTGAGTCCCTACTTCCTTTCTTACTCTGAAAACTCCCTTATTCCATACGCTGGAGGTCTGTAGCCAAGTAGCTCTCTAAGCTACCTCTAAGCTATCTAGTTGTTTTATTAAGAGAGCCACTCAAGGGGAAGATACCCTGCCCCACCTAGTTGTGCAGGAGAGGAAGAGAGAGAGTGTATCCAGAGAAGGGGAGGGAACTTTGTCCACTGAGCAACTGGATTGATCTGGGATTTCTTGTGTATGCATTAGCTTTTCCAAAAGAATCGCAATTCTGACACTGAGATCCTTGATGAATAAGAATGATAATAAAACTCTTTAGGTATTGTTGGAAGTGGGGTGAGAAAGGAAGGAGTATACCATATAATATACAGTTAAACTTCTCTCAAGTCTTCTTAATCACCTCCCTGGCCAGAGTACTACAAGGCAGTCCTGTGTCCTGACCTCACTTCTAAAAATTTGCCCCCTTCTAATTTCCTCCCTGCTAATTTCCTCCCTGCTTCCCAGCCTCTCTTTCCATTTTCCATGTTCTTATCTTTTCTTCAACAGGTAGCTCCATACCCTTACTTACATTAAATTAATTAGCTTCTCTCTCAGATGCTTCATATTGGATTCAGGTACTCTAGTATGACCTAATTGTATCTAATTACATCTGCAATCATCCCATTTCCAAATAAGGTCGTATTCTGAGGTACTGGTATTAGTTATTCAACATATCTATTTTTTTCAATTTAATTAACAGTTTATTCAACTTACCAATGCAGTAAGGTATGATACTATTACCACTGAATTTGCAGGTGGTACCTTTTCTTCCTTCCTTCCTTCCTTCCTTCCTTCCTTCCTTCCTTCCTTCCTTCCTTC
>NW_011888863.1:3649365-3653509 GCF_000151845.1 Pteropus vampyrus
TTTTTGGAGAAGTATCTGTTCAGGTCTTCTGCTCATTTTTTAATTGGATTGTTTTTTGTTGTTGAGTTGTATGAGTTCTTTATATATTTTGGATATTAACCTCTTATCAGATGTATCATTAGCGAATAGCTTTTCCCAATCAGTTGGTTGTCTTTTTGTTTTGTTGATTGTTTCCTTTGTTATATAAAAACTTTTTAGTTTGATGTAGTCTCATTTGTTTATTTTTTCTATTGTTTCCCTTGCCCAGGGAGATATGTCTGAAAAGAAATTACTGTTAGTATCAGAGAGTTTACTGCCTATGTTTTCTTCTAGAATTTTTATGAGTTCGGGTCTTACATTTAAATTTTTAATCCATTTTGAGTCTATTCTTGTATACGATGTAAGAAGGTGGTCCAGTTTCTTTTATTTGCATGTATCTTTCCAATTTTCTCAACACCATTTATTAAAGAGACGGTCTTTACCCCATTGTATATTATTACCTCCTTTGTCACATATTATGTGAGTGTATAGGCGTGGATTTATTTCTGAGCTCTCTATTCTGTTTCATTGATCAACATATCTGTTTTTATGCCAGTACCATACTGGTTTGATTACCGTAGCCTTGTAGCATAGTTTGATATCAGATAGTGTGGTACCTCCAACTTTGTTCTTCTTTCTCAAAATTGCCGAGGGTATTTGCAATCTTTAGTGGTTCCATATAAATATAAATTTTAGGATCGTTTGTTCCAGCTCTCTGAAAAATGCCCTTGGTATTTTGATAGGGATTGCATTGAATCTACAGATTGCTTTGAGTAGTATGGCCATTTTAATGATGTTGATTCTTCCTACCCATGAGTATGGTATATGCTTCCTTTTATTTGTATCTTCTTTGATTTCTTTTTTCAATGACATAATTTTCTGAGAACAGGTCTTTTACCTCCTTGGCTAATTTGATTCCCAGGTATTTTATAGTTTTCGATGCACTTGAAAATGGGATTGTTTTCTTGTTTTCGCTTTCCGAAAGTTCATCATTGGCGAATAAAAATGCCACTGACTTCTGAATATTAATTTGTGTATCCTGCTACTTTACTGAATTCATTGATCAGTTCGAACAGTTATTTGGTGGAATCTTTAGAGTTCTTTATATATAGTATCATGTCATTGGCAAATAACGAGAGTGTTACTTCTTCCTTTCCAATTCAAATGCCTCTTATTTCTCTTTCTTGTCTGATTGCTGTGGCTAAGACTTTCATTACGATGGTGAAGAGGAGTGGAGAAAGCGGGCATCCTTGTCTGTTTCTGATCTTAAGAGAAACGCTTTTAGCCTTTCCCCATTGAGTATGGTGTTAGCTGTAGGTTTGTCATACATGGCCTTTCTTATGTTGGTGTATGTTCCCTCTATTTCCACTTTGTCGAGAGTTTTTATCATAAAAGAATGCTGGATTTTGTCGAATGCTTTTTCTGCATCTACTGATATGATCATATGGTTTTTATCTTTCGATTTGTTAATGTGGTGTATCACATTAACTGATTTGCAGATGTTGTACCAACTTTGCATCCCAGGAATAAATCCAACTTGATCATGGTGTATGATATTTTTAATGTATTGCTGAATTTGGTTTGCTAATATTTTATTCAGGATTTTTGCATCAATGTTCATAAGAGATATCGGCCTATAGTTTTCTTTTCTGTAATGTCTTTGGTTTTGGAATCAAGATAATGGTGGCCTCATAAAAGGAGTTAGGGAGCCTTCCCTCTTCTTGAATTTTTTTGGAATAGTTTAAGAAGAAGAGATGTTTATTCTTAGAATGTTTGGTGAAATTCGCCTGTAAAGCCATCTGGTCAAGGACTTTGTTAGTGGGGAGGTTTTTGATTACTGATTCTATTTCATTGATAATCGATTGGTTCAGATTTTGTTTCTTCTTGACTCAGTCTTGGGAGATTATATGTTTCCAAGAATGTGTCCATTTCTTCCAGATTGTCCAATCTGTTGGCGTATAATTGCTCTTAGTATTTTCTTATGATCCATTGTATTTCTGTGGAGTCCGTGGTTATTTCTCCTCTTTCATTTCTGATTTTATTTATTTGAGTCCTCTCTCTTTTTTCCTTGATGAGTCTGGCTAAGAGTCTGTCAGGGTCTGTCAGTTTATCCTTTCAAAGAACCAGCTCTTGTTTTTATTAATCTTTTGTACTGGTTTTCTACATTCTATTTTGTTTATTTCTACTCCAATCTTTATTATTTCCTTCCTTCTATTCACTTCGGGCTTTTTTTGCTGTTCTTTTTCTAGTTCTTTTAAATGTAAGGTTAGATTGTTTATTTGAGCTTTTTCTTGTTTCTTGAGGTAGGCCTGTATTGCTATGAATTTCCCTTTTAGGACTGCTTTCATGGTGTCCCATAGATTTTGAGTTGTTGTGTTTTCATTCATTTGTCTTTAGGTATCTTTTGATTTCTTCCTGATCTCATTGATAACCCATTCATTGTTTAGTAGCATGTTATTTAGCCTCCATGTGCTGTGTATTTTCCAGTTTTTCTTTTTATAGTTGATTTCTAGTTTTATACCATTATGATCAGAGAAGACGGTTGATATGATTTCAATCTTCTTAAATTTATTGAGACTTGTTTTGTGTCTTAACATGTGGTTTATACTGGAAAATGTTCCATGTGCACTTGAGAAGAATGTACATTTTGCTGTGTTGGGGTAAAATGCTCTGAAAATATCTATTAAATCCATCTGGTCTAGTGTGTCTTTTAGGCCCATTACTTCCTTGTTGATTCTTTGCCTGCAAGATCTGCACATTGGTGTCAGTGGAGTGTTAAAGTCTCCTGTTATGAGTGTATTACTATTGATCTCTCCTTTTATGTCAATCAGTAATTGCTTTATGTATGTAGGTGCTCCTTTGTTGGGTGTGTATATGTTTACTAGGGTTATGTCCTCTTGATTTATCGATCCTTTTATCATTATGTAATGCCCTCCTTTGTCTCTTATTATAGCCTTTATTTTAAGTATATTTTCTCTGATATAAGTATCACTACCCCGGCTTTTTTTCATTTCCATTTGCGTGAAATATCTTTTTCCATCCCTTTACTTTCAGTCTGCGAGTGTCATTTGGTCTGAAGTGGGTCTCTTGCAGACAGCATATGCATGGGTCTTGTTTTCCAGTTCATTTAGCTACCCTATGTCTTTTGAATGGAGAATTTAATCCATTTACATTGAAAATGATTACTGATAGGTAAATAGTTACTGCCATTTTAGTATTCGTATTTGTTATTTCTATTTTCTTTTTTACTCCTTTTTACAGAAGTCCCTTTAACATGTCTTATAATACCGGCTTGTTGGTGATGAATTCCTTAAGCTTTTTTTTTCTGTCTGGGAAGCTCTTTATCTCACCTTCCATTTTAATCAAAAGCTCTGCTGGGTAGAGTATTTGTGGTTGTAGAGTCTTGTTTTTCATAACTTTGAATATGTCTTGCCAGTCCCTTCTGGCCTGCCAACTTTCCATTGAAAAGTACCCCCTTACAAGGGGGTACTCCCTGGTGAGTAACAAGCTGCTTTTCTCTTGCTGCTTTTAAGATTCTCTCTTTGTCTTTGACCTTTTGGCATTTTAATTATCATGTGTGTTGGTGTGGGTGTGTTTGAATTCCTCTTGTTTGGGACTCTTTGTGCTTCCTGAACTTGTATACCTAATTCCTTTGCCAGGTTAGGGAAGTTTTCTGTACTTATTTCTTCAAATAGAGTCTCCATCCCTTGTTCTCTGTCTTCCTCTTCGAGTACTCCTATGATCCAGATATTGTTACACTTCATGTTGTCCCAGAGGTCTCTTAAACTATTCTCATTTTTTAAAATTCTTTTTTCCTTTTGTTGTTCTGATTGGGTGTATTCAGCTACCTTGTCTTCCAGTTTGCTAATTCGATCTTCTGCTTCGTCCAGTCTACTGTTGAATCCTTCTAGTGTAGTCTTCATTTCAGTTATTGTACTTTTCATTTCCGTCTGGTTCTTTTTAAGGTTTCTATGTCCTTTTTTTATGCTTACTATCTATCTGTTGAGGTTCTCATTGTGCTCATCCATTCTTCCCCTAAGTTCATTGAGCATCCTTATAATCATTATTTTGAACTCTGTCTCTTGGTAGGTTGCTTTCCTCCATTTCATTTAGCTTATTTTCTGAC
>NW_011888863.1:3655229-3666146 GCF_000151845.1 Pteropus vampyrus
TCAGATCAATGCATCCTCAGTCTTGCTGCAACTTCAGTGACTGTTTGTGTGGTCCAGCAGAAGTCCCAGATCATAGCAAGACCAGCTGCTGTCAGACTGGCCCACAGATCCCCGAGATCTGCCCAGGTTCGTGTTGGCAGCAGTGATCTGCCTGAAACTATCTCGGAAATGCACACCCACAGTGCTGGTCACCAGCTGGAAATGCTTGGTCCTGAATTGGTGCAGGGCGTGGCAGGCAGCCAGCAATAAAAGCCCTGGGCAATCTGCAGATTGGTTGAGTCTCAAGCCAGTGCTTTCTAATGCCTAATGACCCCAAGGGAGGGGTCTGCACAGTCAAGCTGGTGTGCTCTGTAGATTGCCTGATAGAGGGGCCTGACTAAGGCGCAATAGTGGCTGCCCTTCCAGCCCTTGTTCTGGCACCAGGTAATGTGGACTTTATCCCTATGAATCCCAGGCGAGCCTCTGACCCACTGCCAGTGTTCTGGGTGAGTGTCCGCAGGTGAAAGAGCCAGTGCGCGAGTCCTTCAAAGGGGCGTCTAGGGTTTTAGTTTCCTTCCGTCTCTCCCAGACGGCCAGAATCCTCTCTGGTTTTTACAGTCAGAGTTATTGGAATCTCCTCTTCCCTGGGCTGGTACACTGGGGTGGGGAGCCCCCAAATGAGGCCAGGACCCCCTCTCCTACACGAGAGCCTCTGCAGCCTCGCTTTTCAGTGGTCCTCCACCAACCATGGGTGCAGGTCCAGCCCAGTTTGCGACTTTGCCCCTCCTACCGGCTTCTATGTGGCTCCTTCTTTATACTATCAGGCATAAGTGTTAAGATCAGCTGGACTTCAGATGATTCTCCCTGTTGATTATTTCATAATTGGGTTGTAATTTCAATGTGGACCTGGGAGGAGGTGAACTTTGCTTTTACCTAGTCTGCCAACTTCCGCCAGAGCCCTCATCATATCTTTTGTGAGGACAAAACTCAACCCATAACAATTGGTGAGGAAATAGTATATTTTACCATTGGTGAAGAAATTGCTTTCTTCCCTCGGACACCTAATTATTCTAAAGCTGTCAGTGTCCCAAATTCGAGCATATTTTGTGCTAACTTGAATATGGTAAATTCTTAATCAACAGATATTTATTAAGCAACCGTACTGTCATGGCTATCATTGGAATACAAAATAAATAGAAACTTTATGTCCTAACAGGAGCTTGATACCTAGTTCAAGGACAGACATGAACATAAATGCAATTAGAGAAAAGAGTGTGTCTATGTATTTGTATTATATACTGACCCAGAAATTAGTGCAGTAGACCCTAGAATGGTATGTTAATTGTGGGATGCTGACTGTATTTACCAGGATGTTTTGGATTGTAAGAAAAACTCAAAATGAACTCGTCTAAATAATAAAGGGAATAATTAGATAGAAGGTCAATGAGAAGTCTAAGAACAGACTTTAGTTAAGAATTTATCCAGCGGCTTAACAATATCAACAAGTATCAAGTATCCTCAGTGTCATTGTGAGGTTATCAACTTTTATGGTTTTAAGATGGCACATCCAATGGGAAAAAGATCATCTTTGTCACAGCATTTCCTGTATCAGTTCTGGGATTCACTCTGTTTGGACTGGCTTCAGTAACACTGGACTGATATTGTGTTGGGGGACAGAGGAGTGTGGAATGGGCTGATGGCTTTAGCAAAGGTCACTTCGCTACTTCTGGCACCAGAGCTGAAATCAGCTTTCTGAATCTCTATGAGAGGGAAAAGGATATATGTATCTCTGTGTTGTGGGGTATGTGTGAGTGTGTGTGTATGTAGCAGGGATACTGTGGCAAGAAGGAGGAAAAGAGAACTAAACAGTGGTTGGTAACTACAATTGTCCATCACCCTAGACTGACAATAAATGTGAAGTAGTTAAGAAAGGGAGATGGCATTTGGCGATGATACAGTTGGTTTTGATTTTGCAAAGCTGAAAGGACCTCGGCCAGGAAAGTATAGGATATGAATAAATCTGTGTGGGATGTGAGTGGGAAGACTTATTAAAGCTTCCAGGCCAAGAGAATTATAGGACCAAAAAAGTAAAACGGATGGAGGTAGGATTTTAGAAAAATTTGAAACAAAGCAGTGCCACTTACATTTGATACTGTGGGCAGCTGAGGACCATTGTAAGGTCTGAACGTGTGAGAGTATGTGCAACTGGTTGAAGTGTAGAGAAGTGGAGGCAGGAAAATCAACTAGCAGGTAAATGAGGTAAAATGCACAGGAGGTTCTAAAGTCCTGAAACAGAGTGGTAGCAGTGAAAATATGGAGACATTATGAGGGAAGATCTCCAGAATTTGATGAGGGGCAAAAGTACAGGAAATCAATGACTATTTCAGGATTTCGATTCTGAAAGATTAAAAGTACTGTAGTACTACTGACAGAGAAGGAGGGCTTAGAGAAAAGCTGGTTCGTGGGACAGGGGAGTTGGAATTATGAATTTTAGTTATTTTGAGTTTAAAGTAACAATGAGATATCAAAAGGGAACTGAACAAATGTAGCTAAAGAGAAGAGCATCAGGTCAAGGAGTGAACCTCAGGGATACCCACAGTTAGAGAAGTTGAAAGAAACAAGGACAGTGCAGTATCTAGTAAGTCAGGAAAGGAATTTCTGAGGGGAGTGCTGCGGAAGAAGATGAAATTCATGATCTCTGTGGATTTAAGTTGCAGGCCTAGAGATTAGAGTTAAGGAATAATAAAATGTGGAAGAAGATAAAAAATGGTTTTATACGAAAGAAATGAAACCAAACATAATTTGATTGATACGGCAGAAACTGTTGGTTACCTCACCATATATATATTTCCTAATTCTCCCTTGATATATTAGTTATCTGTTGGTGTGTAACAAATTGCCACAGACTTTGTGACTTAAAACAGCACAATTTATTATCTCACAGTTTCTGTAGATCAGGAGTCTGGGCATGGCTTAGTTAGGTTCTTCATTTAGGGCCTCACAAAGCTAGAGGAAAGATGTTGCCTGGGCTGCATTTTTACCTGAGGACTTGGCTGAGGAAGGATCTGCTTCTAAGGTCAGTCAAGTTGTTAGTAGAATTCATTTTTTTATGGTTATAGGACTGAAAATCCTGGCTTATTGTTGGCTCAGCTTTAAGAGGCCATCCTCAGCTCCTTCCCATGTGTGCTTCCCAATACGGTCACTTATTTCTTTAAAGCCAGCCAGGAGGAGAGAGAATCTCTAGAATGAGTCTTAGCAAGACAGAAGTGTACATAGCGTAACATAATCACAGAAGTGACATTTCATCATTTTTGTCATATTCTATGGTCTAGAAGCAAGTCACAGGTCCTGCTCACACTTAAGGAGAAGGAATTACACATGAGTGGCAATCAGAAGGTCGGGATCATTAGGGGTCACCTTAGAGTCTCTCTGCTATTCGGCGTCTCTGTGTGCTTAGTTCTAGATCATGGCTGATCTAAGCTAGCTGTGGTACTGCTTTCTGCTTTCTAGATCATGGCTGATCTAAGCTAGCTGTGGTAGCTGTTTTCTGCTTTCTCAATCTCCCTTGCTGTGAGGAGGGGTCATATGAATCAGGTGTGACAATGGCAACTAAGTAGAGTCTCCTGGGAGGTTCTGGGAAATCTTTTGGCCTCTTTTGACAAATGGGAAGGGACACAGATGACACTGCTCTTTCTCCTTTTTAAGCCTTGAGTTTGTATGTGATAACTGAATTACAACAGCACAGGACCATGAGTGAGAGGCCAAGAGAATGGTAGTGATATCAGCCTTAGCGCTAATGAGCGAGCTGCTGAACTAATACTAGTAATACCTATAAACTTCTTTGTCTGTCTGAATAATTTTAATTTGTTTTAGCCACCATAGTATGTTTTGTGTTACTTGATGCCAAAAGCATTCCTAACTAATATAAATAGCCATGATTTTTCCACTGTCAGCCCTGAGTAATTATGTTTCTAACTAAAGTAGATAATTTGAGGATATCCGCCAATCCTGGAATCTCTGTTCTATGACTGAACATTTTGGCATGTGGAAAGGACTAGTTTGGCCCTGGTTGGAGATGGTTGGACCAGGAATGCACTCTTGACCAAAGTTGGACCAATCAGATTCTCTTTTGCATTTAAATTGAGAGATGTAAAAATAGGCTACTGAGAGCTGAGTTACATTAATTTCAGAGATTTGAAGTAAGAGTTTGTGAACGTCTGTGGCTGAGGTCCTGGAACTTAGGTTGAATATGAGGATACTGATGTCTTTCAGGGAATCCAATCAAAAATCCTGAGGGCTAGTTGTTCTATTTTTGATTGGATTCCCTGAAAGACATCTGTATCTTCATATTCAATTTTTCTTTGCTTGAGCAAGGTAGATTCTGATATTTATAAGGAGTATCATACTGACCCTTTAGCAATATGACTTTAATCTCTTTCTTGAGCCATATTCTCTGCACTCATCCTCAGTTATACCATTATCTTCTCAGAAAAGTCTTTCTTGAACCCAACAGGGCAAGACAGTTGGTGTCTCTCTATTACACCTGTACATCACGTACTATTATCTGACTTAGAAAGTAAACACTGTCTTTTTGTTTTTATATTTCCAGAATATAGCATAGTCGGCACATAGTAGGTACTCAGTAAATGCTTTTTTAAGGAATGTAGACGTAGGTATGAGTTTCTGTTAAAATAACAGTATGAACAGCCATGTGAGAATTGAAGTACATGGGATTCTATGCTTCTGGAGGGCAGAGAACATGTCTTATTTAGCCTAGCACAGTATTTGACACATAGTAGGTATTTATTAAAAGTTTGATAAATTGCACTGCGTTGTTTTTCAGCGAATGCTGAGTATCCCTATGGGGTGGAGCATAAGAGCTGTGTGTGTATGTATGTGAGCGTGTAGGAGGCAATGGTGGGTGGGGGGCATAGTGAAGAGGAGATAAAGATAGAGGATATAAAAAAGGCCATAATATGAAAGGCTTTGCACACAGGCTAGGGTTTTTGACTTTAATATACAACAAAGAAATATCAAAGTATTTTATGCACAGATGTAATTGGAGCAAGGGTAGGTTGACTAATTTATGAGCATCTAAATAATTCAGAAAATAAATAACACTGCTGAACTAGAGTGATAGTAGTGGAAATAGAAATGCCAGCTCTCAAGAGCATATTGTTAAATTTTAAGGAATTTTATGATCTAGATGTTGAATGTTTGGTAGTTTTAAATTGGCCATAGTGGAATATTTACACCACAGAAATTGGCATGCACTACAAATTAGGGCTTTAAAAAAAAAATCTCATTTTTTTTGGAAGCTATTTTACTAGCACACCACTGAGAAAGATTTCAGAGAGACATTAGAGTAGAACTGACAGAACTTGATGATTGTTTGGGGTGGGAGTGGGGCTGGAAAGATGTTAAAGATGATTCTGAAGTTTCTTATCTGAGGTTGACAACATTCTCTGGATGAGAATGTTGTTAGCGAAAAGTGGGAACACCAGTGGGAGACTCAGTTTTGGAGAAAAAATGATGAATGTGATTTGAGGTACAACGCATCAATGTGGCTCATCCAAAAAAGAAATTGAGGCCTGCGTTAGATGCTCATATCTGTTTGACCTAGTCTGTAAATTTGGAATCAGTTATGTAGATATTGTTGAAGCTTTATGAATGGATACATTTCCAAAGTTGAGAATCAGAGGGAGAGACTAAGGCAACAGAGAGAACATTGCGAACACCTTAACTCAAGGGGCAGGCAGGGGCAGCGGGCAGTTGAAGAAGGCCCTGAGAAGTCAAGTGATACCTCTATAGAACAGAAGCACATCTTCATTTTCAAGTCCTCATTTTTGTTTCTGCTGGACATTTGCTTGATCTTTGGCTCTCTTTTTGGATCTCAGTTTCCAGAGATATTGCCTATACTGATAGTCTCAAGCCTATTAGACTCAATACTCACTTTTTATTGGATTTTGTAATGTTCCTTCCCTTTGCTACTTTGTGATGTAATTTATAAATAATATGGCCCTCCTATACACTCGTTAAAAATCAATACGATGCCCTGGTGGTAAGAGAAATAAAAGGAAAATAATTTATGATGAAATGATATGTTCATCATTATGTAAATGTTACTATAAGAAAAGCGACAATGATATAATCAGATGTTTGTACCTACATGGAATCATTGTGCATGAAACAGCTACAAACAGAGACTGATGAAAATATGTTATACCAGTGACTCAGATACCTGTGGTGGCCTTGCCATGGGGGTGTGGATTTCCAGGATAGTAAACAGGTTTGGTAAGACTCTGAGTGAAAAAAAGAACAAGTTTCTTTTGATTTACACAATAGTTACATTCCTGAGAAATTCAGTGTACTACTGAATTACTATGCAAAAAATACTTAATGCCTACATGTAAAATGAACTTAGATTCTAGGCAAGAAAACTATAACTAGAATTTTTTACCTATGAATGTCTTTGGAGCACAGATTTTATGGGATGCTGATAATTTATTGTATAAGACTGGTAGGGTTATTGCAGAATATCTTACATCAGAACTACCACACACTAAATGTGGGAAATGGAACCAGAGCACCCCTCCAGTTTCCCAAATGCCCTCTAGGGGGCAGTACTATCTCCGTTGAGAATCTCTGGTCCTACTCAGCGCTCAGTGGTTTTGGTGGTAAAAAGGCGTAGAAGAGATGACACTAGACACCTTCCATTTCTGGGGACCTTGGGGCAGATGGATCTGCGAATCGTCCTGGCTAAGAAGACTAGACAAAGGATTGTAACTTGGAAGGCGATTTGTTCCTTCGAAAGTTAAGAGCCTTTGGTAGAGACAGTGTGAATTTGAGTTTAAAGACACTCTTTTAAAAAATTATAAAAATAACAATGCCCGATTGTTATTTAAGTCCATTCACCCCCTCTTCCGCCCATACACAGAGCTCAGAGGGAAGCAAAGGCACTTACTGAAGATGTCTCTCCTTTTTCTCCTTCATTTAGCAAAACTTGAGAACACTGAAAAACATATTCACTCTAATTCCTGTCATTCGTTTTCTTATATATGTTTTAATATTTTAAGACAGAGTTTCAAATAGGCATTCCAGAGTTATCTGGACGAGGTAGCCGAGCCCCGCAGCTTGCTGTCCATAGTGTAGAAGAGGGCTGGAAATGTCTGCACAATTCCCTTTCACCCCTTCTCTCTCACCCTCCTTACCAGTGAATTCCTTCCTATCTCTTAAAGTTCAAACCTGTCAGCCCCAACTTAGCGGCAGCTCTGGAGAGAGGGCGGCAGGAGCTAGGGCGGCAGCAGCTGTAGCCTTTTGTAAATCACCTCCTTCTCCGAGTCTTAATTTCACAAACACATACTTCCACGGCTGCCAAAAAAACGCGTTGCTTCTTGGCATCTAAAGAATGCATTTTAGTGCTCCTCAGTGTTAATTAAGTATCTCAGATATTAAAGTAGTTTGCTGAGGTTGCTGATGACTCAGCGCTGAGACGCTCCGGTAACTCTGGGGTTCCCACTCTCACCTTCTACATTTTCAAATTAAAGCACGGGGTATATACAGGAGTTGTCCACAGAAACAAATGCCATTCATGACACATGACCGCTTATGAATAGTTCCTGCTTCATTTAATTATGAATTAATCTGAAAAGGGGACATAATTGACTAACTTTGAATAGGTATCTTTGAAAAGAGGTGCATTGCTGATGGGTAATATTTTGTCCATAGGGTTAAATATTTGAGGAAAATACTTCTTGTTTTCTGATATTAATGTCATGCATTCCTTTACTTTGAGACAAAGAGAATTATTTTACCCCCAAGACCAAAACCTGTGGTCCTGCCTTCACTACTTATCACTGTGCAGTGTGGTTCCTTTTAGTATGCTAGCAACATTTCACAAGTGCCCCCTTTTAGACTGCTAAATTGGCACACCTGTGTCACTTATTAACTGCTTTTGGCCTTGCCACCACAGTTACCTAACAGCTAACTCCTTAATCATGTGATTGTCTTCCTAACCAGATGTATTGTAAAGGGCAGCGCTTCTCAAACGATAATGTACAGTTCACCTGGGCATCCTTGTTAAAATGCAGATTCTGATTCAGTTGGTTGAGATGGAGCCTGAGATTCTGCTTTTCTAATAAGCTCCTATTAATGCTGATGATGCGGGTCAGAGAACCATGCTTTTGAGTAGAAAGATGGAATGGAGGATTGTTAGGTGAGGCTAAAATGGAAGATTACCTTTCAGAGAACCACAAGCCACCCTGGCGAATAAGAGATGAGGAAGAGGTGAGAAGAGATGTGTATTATGTATTTATGTGATTGAATGTATATGTATGAATATATAAAATATTACTGTTTAAAAATGGCATTAATAGATATTTTGCAAAAATATTCAAAAAGAAAGTATGGGGCCATTTAGGGATATTTTATTGTTAATCTTTAATATTTGATGTATCATAGCTTAAAATGAGATAAAATATATAATATACTTAGTAGAGTGACTGGCATATTTTAAGCACAATGTAAGCATTATGATGATTATTATTTTCTGCCGGTTTTAAGATTTAAAGGTCTAGGAATTATAATGGAAAGGAGTTTCTTAGAGAAGAAATTGTTGTGATTGGTCAAGGACAGTCATGGGGACAGTCACCAGGGGATGGAACAACTCAAAGAGCCACCTATGTCTTTCTTAAAGAAGTCTTCTGCCTCTGGATAAACCATATAAAATTGAGGAGGGACTGGGAAGTAAGATCTTTCTGAGAATTTGCAGGATGTGGCTTAGCTACAGCAGGAGAGGCTATAGTAGCCTCTAACCTCAGTCACATTTGCAGTCTGAGACTCTCCTGACAACTGAAACTCCAATTATAAAAAAAAAAGAAGAGGTAAAATTTGCCTCTTAAAAATAGAAAAAGCAAAACCAAGTTAGATTCAGCAATAATCAGCAGTAATTGAATTTTAGTGAGAAAGGCACTAAATTATAGCATGTGAAAGGATTTCTCTTTGTTGTAAATCAGATTAGTTCTTATGCTTATTTAAGAAGTTATTTTTTACAAAATAGCGTAATTAAGTGGGATTTGGTATTGTAAATGAGATTTTTTTTATACCACCTGGTTTTATTATTCTCTCGCCTCTTTTAAATTATAAAGTCTTGTATTTCAGTGGAACTCATAGTCTTTAATTAAAGCTGGTATTACTGACTTTATAAACTTAAATGTTTATCAGTTCCTGGGGAAAGCTTAATAGTTATTCAGCGAAACCATTACTATACAAAGCACTACCATCCACCTAGTGGTAAAGATCTAAATTGCAAGCATTGTGCTTAAGTCAAGAGACTTCAAACCGCTTTTGAGGGGTTAGCTGGATAAATCCCAGCCTGTGTAACCACAGGGTCATGTATGGTCATTTATGGCTCTAATATTATTATGGGGTTCACCAGATCTAAAGAAACATGGGCTACTCACACATTGCCTTTGAGGTTGAAGTTAATACAACTCTTGGAACAGTTTGCTGCTTGCTTATTCTCTTCTTAAGAATTCACTAATATGTTAGACATCTCTGTATATGGGAGAAAATAGATAATACTCTAATTATCATAACTGTACTCAAAATTATGTAGTACTTTCCCAAGTTTGTGAATAGAATGGAAGAAATGAAATAAGTATTTAAAAGCTAAATTACTACCAATAAAGCTTTTTAAAATTTAAGTGAAAAAAATCATAGTAAAAGTTATACATACGAGGCTCACAGAATGTTTTACACCATTTTAATTCTTGCTAATTGCTTCTTATTGTGCGACAGTGTAATATAATAGAAAAGGCACAAACTTGGGGGCTTTGGCAAGCTTTCTGAGCCTCAGTTTCTTCATCTTTAAAGTGGGGCAATATAGAACATATACTGTTATGAGATTGAATAATAAATGTAAAGCAATGACTACAGTGTGATCATAGTCTGGTTTAGGGAGCAGTAGTGAAAGTCATAAGTTTTTCCTTAGTTTTTGTATGTTTGCGAGGAGTCGGGCACCTCCAGGAACACGGTATCCCCCAACAACACCTGGGCTCATGAGCTCAGCATTGAGTCAGAGGAAAGGAGGTTGCTTTCTGATTCATGGTTCCACTTCCTGAGGTTCCTTAGTCATCTGAACTGGTCCAGACAAGGCTTCCCCTACTGAGAAATGTTCATACTCTCTTTTGAGTCAAAGTACATTATTTACTGATACTCCTGCATAGATGTAAATGGTGTTTGTGTATTGGTGCATCATGTGGCCAAGGTAACACATATGTTCTCCCAGAGCTAGCTTTTATTTTTTTTGGAGAGAGTTACGAATAGCCGCAGAGAACTGGAAACCATCTTTCAGCTGGAGGAACAGCGGAAGTTGGTGATAGGTGGAGCAGAAGCTGACTAACTTGCAGGGGAACTTCTGGAGAGGCACTCCATCACCTCTGGGTTTGCCACCTGGACAGTGAAAGCCACGCTTCCAGGGTTGCTGCCCTGTTGTTGGTGACGGGTGGCTTACAGAGTGATTGCCAAACGTTAGCATTTCAATAATAATAATCACCACAATTATTACTGTCAGCACGATATGATTGGAGTGGTGAATAATTTGATTTTTGCAAATTTCAATTTATGATTTGAATGAAAAGATTGTATATATACAAGAGTTATAACTAAACGTATCTTTGTTTTAAAAAATGATGCACAAACCTTCCCTTCTTCTTACTGAAATGATCCATGCTCCAGGTAGAATATTTGGTATATGTACAGCCTAATGAAAGTCAGCCACAGTAAGGCCATAGGCCATAAGATGCCGTGGACAGTCCCAGTTCAATTGGCACCTCATTTCACTCTCAAAAGTGCTCCTTTTGGATGATAGCTTATGTGGTCACTCTCTCCTATAACTCCCTCCCAGATCACTGCCATGCACTTGTTGGTCAGTGTTTA
>NW_011888863.1:3666196-3683391 GCF_000151845.1 Pteropus vampyrus
TTTCAGTGGAACTCATAGTCTTTAATTAAAGCTGGTATTACTGACTTTATAAACTTAAATGTTTATCAGTTCCTGGGGAAAGCTTAATAGTTATTCAGCGAAACCATTACTATACAAAGCACTACCATCCACCTAGTGGTAAAGATCTAAATTGCAAGCATTGTGCTTAAGTCAAGAGACTTCAAACCGCTTTTGAGGGGTTAGCTGGATAAATCCCAGCCTGTGTAACCACAGGGTCATGTATGGTCATTTATGGCTCTAATATTATTATGGGGTTCACCAGATCTAAAGAAACATGGGCTACTCACACATTGCCTTTGAGGTTGAAGTTAATACAACTCTTGGAACAGTTTGCTGCTTGCTTATTCTCTTCTTAAGAATTCACTAATATGTTAGACATCTCTGTATATGGGAGAAAATAGATAATACTCTAATTATCATAACTGTACTCAAAATTATGTAGTACTTTCCCAAGTTTGTGAATAGAATGGAAGAAATGAAATAAGTATTTAAAAGCTAAATTACTACCAATAAAGCTTTTTAAAATTTAAGTGAAAAAAATCATAGTAAAAGTTATACATACGAGGCTCACAGAATGTTTTACACCATTTTAATTCTTGCTAATTGCTTCTTATTGTGCGACAGTGTAATATAATAGAAAAGGCACAAACTTGGGGGCTTTGGCAAGCTTTCTGAGCCTCAGTTTCTTCATCTTTAAAGTGGGGCAATATAGAACATATACTGTTATGAGATTGAATAATAAATGTAAAGCAATGACTACAGTGTGATCATAGTCTGGTTTAGGGAGCAGTAGTGAAAGTCATAAGTTTTTCCTTAGTTTTTGTATGTTTGCGAGGAGTCGGGCACCTCCAGGAACACGGTATCCCCCAACAACACCTGGGCTCATGAGCTCAGCATTGAGTCAGAGGAAAGGAGGTTGCTTTCTGATTCATGGTTCCACTTCCTGAGGTTCCTTAGTCATCTGAACTGGTCCAGACAAGGCTTCCCCTACTGAGAAATGTTCATACTCTCTTTTGAGTCAAAGTACATTATTTACTGATACTCCTGCATAGATGTAAATGGTGTTTGTGTATTGGTGCATCATGTGGCCAAGGTAACACATATGTTCTCCCAGAGCTAGCTTTTATTTTTTTTGGAGAGAGTTACGAATAGCCGCAGAGAACTGGAAACCATCTTTCAGCTGGAGGAACAGCGGAAGTTGGTGATAGGTGGAGCAGAAGCTGACTAACTTGCAGGGGAACTTCTGGAGAGGCACTCCATCACCTCTGGGTTTGCCACCTGGACAGTGAAAGCCACGCTTCCAGGGTTGCTGCCCTGTTGTTGGTGACGGGTGGCTTACAGAGTGATTGCCAAACGTTAGCATTTCAATAATAATAATCACCACAATTATTACTGTCAGCACGATATGATTGGAGTGGTGAATAATTTGATTTTTGCAAATTTCAATTTATGATTTGAATGAAAAGATTGTATATATACAAGAGTTATAACTAAACGTATCTTTGTTTTAAAAAATGATGCACAAACCTTCCCTTCTTCTTACTGAAATGATCCATGCTCCAGGTAGAATATTTGGTATATGTACAGCCTAATGAAAGTCAGCCACAGTAAGGCCATAGGCCATAAGATGCCGTGGACAGTCCCAGTTCAATTGGCACCTCATTTCACTCTCAAAAGTGCTCCTTTTGGATGATAGCTTATGTGGTCACTCTCTCCTATAACTCCCTCCCAGATCACTGCCATGCACTTGTTGGTCAGTGTTTATAGATTCATTTTCCTGACAAGTGGTTCATAGCAGAGTGATGAAGAGTCCGATAAACTAGCTCTGGAGTTTGCTTAGGTCACTTACTACCTCTGTGAGTTTAAGCTAACTTTTTTTTTAATGCAATTTTTTTCTCGTCACGAAAAATGCATCAAATAATAAAATGTGGGAAATAATTTCTAACAGTATAAAAGATTGCAAAATGCCTTCCGCCCCACCTCTACCTTGGTCCCCAGAGACAGTCATCTTCAATGAAACAGTTATCTTTTTGCGCCTGTCTCTCATCTGTAAAATGGGCATTACAAGCTCATCTCATCTCACATGTACTCATCTACACTGACCTTACGTGCCCAGCACAGGTCCTGATGTATATAGTAAGTACTAACAAATGGTTATTCATATTATGATTCCTGGCTTGCTCTTTTGTAGCCTGCTTATTTTCACTTAGCAAGTATACAGAATGGTTTCTTAACCTCATTTGTAATAAACAAAAATCCCCCAGTAAATATGGAAATGTGAGGTTTTTGAGGGGCCTCTATTCAAATGTTGTTCTTAAGCAAATATTACCAGGTTCAATAAGCATAGAAATGGAACCATCATCCCCCTGCTAGAAACTGGTCCTTCCAGGTGGGGTCTGGGGCAGTCTGGGTGTGTGGGAGGCAGTGGGGTGGAACATTTACACTGCTGTTTGTGGTGTACCTGTTCAGTCATAAACAGAGAGCTTTAGTTTCCATCTGGCTCCTCTCACTGGCACTAGACACATTAAAAAGAGAGTAATGAAAAAGAAAGACATCTAACTGCTCCAGGGATGGGATCAAAAACAAATTTGGTCCCAAGATCCCAGTTCTAATGTGGTCAGAATGAGGCAGGAGACAGAGTTTTCTAAAATAAAAGAACCCAAGGAGGTGTATTTTGACTGTGAAGAAGATTAGTTCTTGTCAGCAATCAGTGACGAGTGCTACTCACTCTGTAGTCAAAACATCTCGCTGAAACTGGGGATTGCTGACAAGAATGTCCTCCCTTTCCTGTCGCTCTATTTAGTTACAGTCAGTTACAGCTTGTTTTGTCACAGTCAGGCACTAGGGAGATTTTTCAGTTATCCTTAGTAGAATGGAAACTTTGGTTCACAGAATTTACTCTTTTTAGGCTCTTCCAGCCCCCTGTCTCTCCTCTCCCAGGCTCCACCCTGACTGGCTGTCTCACTGGGTTTGAAAACCCTTTGCTGAGGTTGGGGATTCAGAGTTGGAGCCTTGATAATTAGAATACGGATGCCTTGCTTTCACTCATTTCTGTGTCTTCTTGGACTCTTTTAAAGTGGATTAAAATTCAGTCTTCCCCTTACCCTCAGGTGGGGAGTATGCAAAATAATAAACACTAACATTTTCTCCCTCAATTTATAGAGCAGTTCTGGTACCAAATGTATATCAATAGGAATTTATTCAGAAGCCATTCTTGGCACATTGTTAAAAGTAAAACATTTTTGCCTACCTGAAGACTAATAGGATATAGGTCTGTGCTTTCTCTAGAGATGACACATTGACTCTAGAAAGCATATTGGTATGTTTGTCTTTTACATATATACGTAGAGTGATGTGCAGCAAATGGGTCTTAATTATTATAGTTTGTCTTTTAGTAAAATTTACCTTTGGATAATAAACCCTTTTAACCTATATTTGTTGTTTTTAACTATATTAATGTAACACTTTAAATTTTTTTTTTGTATTAGCTATCAGAATTTGTTATCTATTGCTTCATAACAAATTACTTTGAAACTTGGCTTAAAGCAACAATTATTATTCACATACTTTCTGAGATTCAAGGATTCGGGAGTAACTTAGCTGGGTAATTTTGTCTCAGAATCTCTCATGAGGTTTCAGTCATGATGATGTCAGCTTGGGCTACAGTTGTCTAAAAAGGACTAGGTTGAAGACTTCACTTCCAAGCTCATTCACGTGACCGTTGGCTAGAGGTTTCAGTTTTTCACCATTTGGGCCTCTCCCTTAGGGCTATTCGTGACTTGGAAGTTGAATTTCCCCAGAGTGAATGATCTGAGAGAGAGAGAGAGCACAAGACAGAGGCCACAGCATCCTTTATAAGCTAATCTCAGAAGTGATATAACACCACTTCTACCATATTCTATTGGTCATACAGAGCAGTTCTGGTAAAGTGTAGAAGAGACTGACTATGCGTAGGTGTGAATCATGGGGTGCCATCTTGGAGGTTGGCTGCTACAGTTCTTCCTCTGGGTTATAATGATTCACACCCTTTCCACATGCAAAATACACACCCCTTCTCAAGGTCCTCCAAAGTCTCATCCCATTATAGCATCAGCTCAAAGTCTAGAATATTGTCATCTAAATCAGGTCTGGGTTCAGATGAGGCTTGTCAGGTGTAGTTTCCTATGTGGAGATCGTTGAGTAGTCTCTCTCTCTCTCTGCAGACCTGTGGACTAAAAGACCTGCCGACTAAAAGTTATCCGCCCCACACACTCAACATGCCATGTTTCGATAGGCATAGGATAGCCACCATAGATATTTCTGCTCAAAAAATGGGGTAAGTGGGAGGCACGTAGGAGTCCCAGCAGTCCTGATCTAGCTGGGCGAACTAATCAAGTTCCTTGATTAGGACTCAGTCACACTCCTGATGACGAGTTCTACATCGTTCTTGGCTGTGCCTCTTGGATTGTTGGTTCTGCCCTCAGAGTCATCCTCCTTCTTTCATGAAAATTTGCATGAAATTTGCATGAAATATTTGCAGCTGAGTATTTTTCTCAAGCTGCTTGTCAGTAGAATTTTCGGGGTTCAATGCCCTATTTTCATTTTGTCCTCTGTTACTTTTCAGTCAAAACTGAAATAGTTTTTAAAAAAATTTTATCGGCCTTTGTGAATCCTTTTGGGATTTACTCCATTAGATAAAAACTCATAAATCTCTTTGAGAAGAGCTCTTCTTTAAGCTTCTACTGAGGGACAGTGTCCCTACACATCTTGAAAGTTCTGTTTGAACAAATCTGAGTCAAATTCTTAAAATCTTTACAGGGCTTTTAGTCTAAATGGATAGCACTCTGAGGCACACTGTTTTCTTAGAAGTGAGTGTACTGTATTTGGTCTTGGTTTGAAAGCCCTTTCTAAAATTTATCATTGTTTGCCATCTGGAAGGGCTGAGAATGTTCAAAACCATTGTTTTTAATGGTTTCTTTGTGTGTTCAATTGAACAGTCTTTCATAGAACAGTTTTATCTCCTATAAGCAGCAAGCAGAAACCATTACCACTTTAACACTCTGGCTGGTAATATCATCAGCTAGATCACCCAGTTCACTGGGCACATTTTCTACTCCCCTGTAACTGCAGGTGAAAGTGTTGCTAAGCTTTCTGCCACTACATAATGACACTCTCATCTTGTTCCCAGTAAGATTTTCCTCAATTTCCTTTAAGCCCTCACTGAGAGTTCCGCAAAGTCTAAAATTATATGAATGGTGTATTCAAGATGTTTTCACTAACACTCTTCAAAGTCCTTACTGCATTTCAAGTTCCACCCACTGCTCAATTCCAAAGCTGTTCCCACATTTTAGGTTTTTGTTATGGTACTCCACTTCTAAGTAACAAAGCTTTTACAATAGTTATTCCAGATGAACATGTTTATTCCCAATTCCAGACTGGGAAATGAAGACTCAGGGATTGTGTTTTGATGAAGGTCACACAGTCAATATGTTGAAGAGGCATGACTTAAACCTAAGAATAATCAACCCAAAGTATATCTTTTTTTCCATTCACTATTATGCTCTCTTTGAAGGAAAAAAGGCAAACAGAATTTATAAACAATTTGGAATTTTGAAGTCTTGACAGAAATATCTAATTGCACAATTCTAGGCACCATTTAAGTTGTATTTTATTATTTCCTATTGTCTAGTGCAGAGACTCTGAGTCTAGAGATGCCCTCATTTTATAAATGAATAAATTGAGAATTCTCAGCATAAGTACCAGCTAAGAAGTAGTAGAGTCAGGATTTAAACAAAGTTCCACTGATTTCAAAATACTTTATCTTTCAGTTATCCACCCATGCACATCCTGCTTTATTCATTCACATTCGAACAGAGTCAAAGGTATTACATTTACTAAGGAGGGACAAACTGGGACTAACTATGTGACCTTAAATTCTCTGTACTTGGGTTTTCTCATCCTTAAAAAGGGAAGTGGTAGTTCTCCCACAGAGCTATTGTAATGATCGAGTGAGGCAATGCATGTAAAGCTTAGCAGTGCTCGTCTTTCTATAAGCTTTCTGTAAATGTCCTTACATTTACTCAGTACTCAGGAGATTTTCATTTGAGCCCCAGTACTGACTGGTTACCTCAATCATTCGAGGCCCTGCTTCAGATCTTCAAAACAAAGATAGAAGTGATCTATTCTGGATATCACTAAGATCTGACAAGAAAAAATGAGTGAGTTGCATGACAAGTATTGAGTTCCTTAGCAGTAAGTTATTCCAGAGGCCTGGCCTTCTATATCACCATCGCTGAGGGTATGAAAGAAACTCATTCTGAGTCTGTAATGCCCCTTTGGCTCCAGCCAGGAGCCCGCGCTTCATTAAAAACTGTGAGCTGTGCCAATTTGTCTGGGGCTTTATGAGGTAGATGAAAGGGGGCCACGGAAGAGACTATCGGTTCCACCTGGCTTGGGTTGCGTGTTTGCCCCCAGACTCGTGTGGTGAAATGAGGGCACCAGCTCACCCACTTCGCTTCAGACTGGGCTGCCCTCAAGGGCCAGGGCATTGATCTTGCCCCCAAGGCTTGGAATGCGCCTCCAGCCGTATCCCCAGGCCTCGTGAGGCTCTGCAGTTGGCCTCACACTCTCACAGGTTTATTCCTGGTGGCAACTGGTCTCACAAGGTAGGAAAGTATGAATTTGGAGCTTTGCGGTCATTTTTATGTAACAATGTTTTAATACATAAGATGTTGGAGTCAAGCTTTCTATGCTTTCCAAACGGTGTCTGTATTTTGATTTTTAATGTGCTCCTGAACAAGGCTGTCTGCCAACACAGGCCAAATCTGGTTAAGAAGGGCTCCTGTACCTGGAAGGGGTCCCTTGAGAAAGCACTTCAAGTCATTTATCCAGCGCTGGCTGGTTTTGCTCTTGGCTTGGAGACTGTCAACTTTCCACCAGACCTGCCGCATAGTAGAGCACATCCTCTCTGAGAGGGTGAGAGAGCCAAGGAGAGAGCAGGTTGTAGGAATGACGGCTATAAAGCAGATGTTATTAGTGGGCATTGGGTGAGGTTGGGAGGCTGAGTACAGTAGCTTTATTTCAGCCTCCAAGGTGGGCCACAGGACTGTGGTCTAGAAGGAAAGCTGCTCCCATTTGGCTGAGCCTGGCATCCTGAGAATCCCCAGGCGAAGAAACACTTCTGCCTGGTATATAAATTCAGAGCTCAGGTCTGGAAGGAGTGATGTTGATGAAATGCAACATTTGGGGCACAGCCTTGAAAGCTGTCAAAAAGATACCAGTGGAGAGCTAAGAGCAAGGAGTTTAAATGTCTCATGACCACCCAGGAAAAACTTTTGCTCTGATTATTCTTAAAGTGATAAGCCCGATTAAAACAACAACAACAACAACAACAAAAAATGAGAAAATCAATTGGTGGAAACTGGTTTTCTATCATTAGATCATTAGGTGGCACTCAGCTGTGTGAATTATACATGTTGCTGGGTCTGGTGACAAGAAGCTCATTTGTAATTCAGGTTAGGATATATGCCCCACATTTGATATATGGAACTCTAGGTCTTCTGTCACTCTCATGTCTTCATTCTGAAAGGGAATCTAGTCCCCGCCGACCCACTTAGCGTCCAGAGAGACTCTCTCAGTGTATGGTGATAGAATTGAATGCCCACTGGAAGACTGAACACTTACCCGGTAGTTTGTATTTAGATTTCTTTTTTTTTTCCCCCCCCAAAAGGAAAAAAGGTCCCCAAGGAATTGGCCGGTGGGGAAAATGAAAAAAAAAAAAATAATTGAACTTGAAATTGAACAGCTGTAGATAACTTTGCTCCGTATCACCAGGGGATCTGCACTTAATCTGAGTACTTTCTGACCAACCTCTTGGATTAAAGCCCTTTCCTGAGACCTCACCTTGCTGTGGTCTCCCTCCCATCCCGTTTATGCACACACTCCCTTAGGAAGATTCTAGTAAAATTCTCTGATGGTTACTTCTACAATTGAAAATAATGAAATGGGATAAAATGTGCAGAGACCAAACTTGTCTCAGAGTTGTGTTTGAGCATTTCAAACTCAAATTATATGACAGTGTATGTATAATGAACAACAACACAGATAATCCCCGGAGATATTTATGCACAGTGCTGCATAGAATATACCACAGATGAAGATATTCCTTATGGATTTGTCTGTTGTGCAAAATTGCCTTTCCAAAAATTAATCATATTTGTAATTCTTCGCCATGTTTTTGACCTCATGAAAATCAGGACCAGTTTATGAGGCTCCATTTCGTCTTTAAGGCCAGTCCATGGAAGTGAACTCAGTGAAATGGTATAACTAATTAGGCTAGATGGGGTGTTTGATTTGGAGAGGGTTAAAAGGAAATAGTTCCCAGTTTCTATACCTTCTCAAGAAGAAGCTTGGCTGTTGTGTGCCAAAGCCTAAATTTGTAAAACAGGAAACACTGAGGCAGACTGGAAGCTTGGGCATATCCATGGGAAGTATCTTTAATCTCCCAGACTTGAAGTGTGTGGTGTCAAATCACGAATGCATTGCTCTCTGCAGTCATTCAGTAGTCCTTTATTTTCCTGTTTAGTGTTGTCAGTATTCAAAATGGTTTCTCTTTCTCGTGATTTGTTAAGAAACCTTATTAATTTCAGGTTTTCGTTGGTTCAAACTTAGGAGTAGACAATTGACCCTTCCAAATATAAATAGTGGAGATTAGCCTAGTACAATTAAGGCTGGAAATTAATGCAGAGTGCAGCATTGAACCGAGAACATTAGACATAAAGTTCGGCCTAGGGAAAAAACCTGTGACCCCAGGATAGATGGTCTTCGGCTTCTTTATCCCTCCTTTCTGCATTGTTTCTCTCTCATTGAGTACAGTCTGTGCTCTGTCTCTGTCCTGCCATCATCTGAAACACAAGCCCACACAGAATAGTGATTAAATGCGCTTTCCCTCCTAGGGGCTTCAGAGGTAGAGTTTTGAGTACAGAGAACAGGGCTTAACTCCAGAAGTGAATGTCTAACTAATGACTTTGATTCTTGTGGTATTTGAATAACGTAGGTCATTTGAAGTACAGACGTTTACAGTAACCCCTAAAATCCACTACAAAATTTTCCACTCAGATCATTTATATACCACCTGACTCAAAGAGCTTTGTCAGTTTCTCAGTGTGACATAAAAGTAGAGAATAGATTGACAGGTTCCCCCACTACTGAGCATGGAGGAAATTGAGGAACAGAGAGTTTAAAGAGACTTCAAGAAGAGAGTCTAGAAACCACTAGTTTTTAAGCCTTTTTTCTACAGTGCGACCTCGACATAAGCGTGGTGATTTCTAGGAAGTAGATTTCAGACTGTATTGGATGAGAATTTTAGTGATATGTTGGCAAATTAATATTGAATGATCACTGGCCACCTCTCTATACTCTCGTTATGGTTACAAGAATTTTGAATTACTGCTTTCCCTAAGTAATTATAATCAGATTATCACATATTTTTTCTTTAAAATGTATATTCTGAGAATTCCTGATTATATTAGATATTTATATCTGATACAAACTGATATTTGTAAATTAGCTGTTGAAAAATTATTGTATTATGGATAAATGTGAACATTTAAAAATTTTTTTTTTTTTTTTACTAAACTGAAAACCAGTATGTAGAACACTTTGAATTTTTTTTGTACTAGGATTAGCATTATCTATTTTTAGTATTCTAGTAGTCTGGTGTACTGTACTATTTTTAAGTACCAAGTCGTCACATTTTACTTGGTGTAGTACTGTTATTATTTACAATATCTGAAATATGAATGAGTTATGTTTCAAGATCAAGAGCAATGACTCAGTTTTTCAATTGAAATGAAGACAATGTGATGCACAATCTACAAATCTAGACAGATCTGTTCTGTGTAAGATGCTGTAAGCAAGTGTATCATGGTATTGCAAGATTCTATTGCGAGAATATATATTTTTGTTCAAAGCTTTTTTAAACCAGTGGGATATGAACACAATAGTACTGAACTCTGAACAGTATAAAATGAAGAAGATGAAACAAGCCACAAATGCATTCTTTGAAATAAAAACTATAGGTTCCTATCAATAAAAAGTAGCTTGTGCAAAATAAAACTTCAAAAAGATCTCCTCAAAATTCTTAAACAAGAGATGGCATTATCTGAAAATATAAGAACTAAAGGAAAATATTAGGAATCGGCTCATAATTATTTTCTTACTAGTCATCAGATTATTAGAGGCTGAAAAAGCTTTTTTCAGCATCTGGAAAATTTTATGTTAAAATTTATGTGTTCTTTAAAGATGGCACTCTGCTTTTTTGAATCTAGCATTTAAAAATATTAAATAATATTTCTTAACTTTTTCTTATTCCTTACATATTTTCATTATGTTAGTGACTAGGTTTTTGAACATTATTTTTATGAATATCATTTGTGAGCTTTTTATTTTAGAATGACAGCGTATATTTAATGTTCACATTTATATAAATAATTCTTTACTGGAGATAATTTTAGCTGTACATGTTTTATTTGAATGTATTATATAGTTTCACTGACATTTTATATGAAATAGTTTAAATTAAAAACACTTGGTATTAAGTGAAATGAGTATAATATGGCATTGTCATTTTGTCCCATATTGCAATCCATATCAATTTCTATTCAGAAATATGCCAATTTTAATTTTTAAAAAGATGTTCAATTCTAGAATTATTTCATGCCTAATCTACTACTCAAATAATTTATATTCTAAGTTTAAAAAGATAGCTCTCAGTACAATATATTCAAAGCATTTGTATCATCATCATATTATAGATATGAAAACTGAGAGCTGTGGGATAAGTGTGATGTCATCGGTCACATTTATGCAATTATTGGTATAATTTAACAGTTTACAGCTGCTGTTTCATAAAAATTCATTAGTGCTCATGACATTCTTCCAACTAATTCTAGTGGATTGAAAAAGTTAATTTAAATTTTTATTAATCTACAAGTGATTTAAAAACCAAATAATGTTTAATGGCTTGTTTTTCTTCTCTGTCCTTGTCTTCCTAGAAGCAATAATTTTGAACTCTTTTTTGTGTGTTTTTTAGCATTTACCTTATATTTCGGTCTTTTAATTTATCAGTTTTATATATTACATTTACTGGCTTCCTCCAGTGCAGTCCTCAATTTCTGCTCAAATACAATATTCAGTCTTTCCATTGTTATGACTATGTTAATATTGGTTCACTAAGCCAAGTCGTATGCTATGGTTATTTTTTCCTTTTGTACAACTTTTTGTTCTACCTGGAGGTAATATTACTATAGTGGCTTAATTTTTTCATCTGTTTAGTTTTCTAGGAACATCTGATGGTCTTCCCATAACGTCCAACAGTTTCATAAAAAGCATAATATATTTTTCTGCACAGTTAAAGCTGTCGGATACTTTCTTACTTCCATTCCTCTCATACTCACCTTCAGGGGAGGGAAGGATCTGAAGCATTGTCTGTTTACTTGGCAGAATATCACTCCTACCTTTCTCTGTGCTTCATGTCTGATCTTTCTGATTTCGTTTCTCTAGGGGAAACATTGCCCAAGAGAAAGCTCTCTGTCTCTATGGGGTTGGTGAGTTACCACAACATGTAGGGTGAGAGTGGGCCCGAAGGCCCAAGTCTTCCTCATACAGACTTTCAGACAGGTCTCTTCAATGCCTTGGCTTTGTCTCTACCGGGTGCCTTGAATTCTGGAGTTTTCCTGGATTTGCTTCTCAAAACCATATATCTCCTGCACTCCCCCCACTTCAGGTACTGAGTTTGACCTTCCTCCTCTTAATTTACAGTTCTGTCATTTGTTACTGATTTGATTCAGGGCTGCAAATGATTTTAATTTCGTCAAAAATACATAGTATTTTTTGTTTTGCGATGATTTTTGAGAGGGGATTGGAGCTATCTTGGCTCTTCCAATTTGGAACTGGATGCCTCTTACAGATTTTTTAGAAGGCTTTGTTTTTATTTTCTGGCTAGCAGTCTATGGTATAATGGTCCAAATGGTCTTTCACCCACAGGGATAGAATGCCTTTATTTTCAGGAGATGTTTTGATTAGGGCTCTTTGGTAGCAAACAACAGAGACCAAGTTTGGTTAACTTAAGCTCAGAAAATCCAAGGACAAGCCGAGAGGCCAAGTCTCAAACAGGGTAGAGACCAGGGAAGCGCTAAGCATCTAAGTAGCAGGACATAGTGGGCAATTTCTCCACTGGGCTGTTTTGAGAGGATCGCACCCCACCATTCCTCTTCTTTTGGTACTTCAGAGCCAAATTCCAAAGAGAGAGAATTTGATTGTTCCAATTGAAATCACATGCCCCTTTTTTGAGCATTCTTAGCCAAAAGAAAGGGGAAGGGATATTGGCAGGCAAAACAAAGCAAATAAATAAATAGATGTTTACCCAGGCGATAATTTTATAGGATTGGAAAGGTTAATGGAAGCTGGCTTTGCTTTTTTGAAATCTTTCAGGCAAAATTCTCCTTGCGATGTGCCAATGCTACTGGCAGGTCACTTTTTATTACAATGTGCCTGGCTGGTACAGGCTGTACACTTAGAGACAGAGTGCACTTGCCACCAAAAACTCATCTGAATTCTCTTAAATAGGACTCTTGAGACGGTTTCCATAGGATGTTTTGGGTTAGAATTCCTTGGAGCGGAATTAAGAAATCTTTCTAGGAAGAAAGTGATTTATTTATTTATTTTTCACTCAAGTTTGAACAGTTTTTTCCCCCCCCTAAGCAGAGGCCCTGACGTAATCATGTAGTTTTCAGTGGGGAGAAAGTTTAGTTCTTTACTCTAGTTTCCTGTGAGGACTCAGGGTCAAACCTCTCAGATTTGCAGGGCAGTCAACAGGGCAATTTATGACCCATAGCTTCAGGAGTCAGCTTGACTCAAGCATTTGAGACAGGGAAGAACAATCAAATGTGTTTTCCTAAGTCCTTCTCTTTACAGATCAAATAGTAATCTTCATAGCCAAGCACCCATCTAAAATAACATCAATATTTTAGTCTCGAGGGGCAAACCAGTCTCAAAGTTTGTGAATTGTCAGCATAATTAAACCAAGACTCTGGCATAGCATAAAGACATTTCCCAGAAACTTTAGGCCCCAGAGAAGAGTTATGTCAAACAGATAGAGTAGTTTCAGATTTCTTGAGAAAAGGAAAATTACAGTAATATTTATAAGGGGAATCTTTACAAATCCAATGTTTTCCTAAAGTCATCAGTTCTCTGACTTCAGCATAAGAGTTCTTTTGAATAAATAATCTGGAGTTAGTGTGAATTTTTGGTGTTTGGAAAATTTATTAGCAAAGCAAACCTCAGGAACATTGCCCTCTTCTGGAATTACTGTTAAATATCTTTTCTGCAGGGTGTAATAATACTATATAAATATAATGAGGAACATACAGGTAATAAGTCCTTTTTCTAAATCTTGCCATTCAAATGAACATGTTTCAGCCAACTAGAAGTTGCCATGCAAATAGAAATATCACATTGGAAATGCTGCGAAAGTTAGGGCCTGAGAATCGTAATACATGCTGACAAATTTAGTTGTTTTCAAAAGACTTGGCTGTTCGCAAATTGCTGTAAAACATCACTTAGCTCAAGCAATCCATGGTACCATCCTCATTTTCTAGAGGAGGACGTAAAACAAGAAAGGGAATATGAGAAACGAGTATTGACTCTAAAGAGGGAACGTGGCAGGCACTAAAATGACTTCAGTTTGTTGTTCTCACTGGATGTGAAAGTGGTACCTTAACCTCTACTTCTAAGAAGACAGAAATTGCTTAAGATAATGTGGCCTGAAAGTAGTAGACGAAATTGAGCAAGGAACAAAAATTGATGATTGGGGAGGTTACCCAGTTAGCAAATCGTCTTACACACTTATAAGGATGATGTGAAGTGATTTTTTTTTTTTCTTCCTGGAGTTTTAAAAGACAATGGCATTGAAATGGGATTTGGTCAATCTTGTCAGCTAAGTGACTAAAAGAAGGAGGATAATTATCTTGCATCACAACCAGCTGGAACAAAGCACCTTGCCTGATGAGCTATAAAAAGTCCTTCGCAGGGAATTTGTCCTTTTCTGATGGTAGCCTCAACAATTTCATGATGACAGGATGAAGTCTGACAACTTCTAGATTTAAACAAATTCAAGTGAATTTTCACTCCAACATTATCATGCTGTTATGTTTGCTGTCCTCTATTTAGTTCAATGAATATCTTTTGAGCACCTCCAACATTTTTGTTTTACTAACCCTAGTGTTAATATCAATGCTTCTAGAATATTTATAATAATGAATTTCTTGTGAAACATAGCAGGCAGGTCATTAATCCCTTTAAAGTACAATTTAATGCAATGCTTCATGACAGGAAGTGAGCAGGATAATAAAAACCTTTACTGCTTAAAACCACACTTAATATTTTTATGGCCTAGTTGGCCTGACAAAATATTCTCTGTGAGTCATCACTTCAAAGTGAGGTCCTGGAGACTTATTAAAGGCATAACAGCAGGTCTCATGTCCATTGTATAAAGCCCCCACAAACTTGAACTGCTCAGGCAAGACTTTTTAAATAAGAAAAAATGCAGCAGAGGGACACTGTGAAATGTCCTTGTGTGTCCCACAGTATAGAAAACCATGTGACCGGGTGCCTGTATTTTAAATCTTTCAATTATATTTCTGACAGCTTAGCCTTGTATGGTTTTACATTTACTTATAACTGACCACATTCTACTGACTAAAGAGGTCATAAAGCCATACATGGTTCTATCTAGCTTGTTTAGAGTTGAAATAATCTGTCAAGTTCATTAAGATAAAGATTTAACTTGGACCCATGTGCAAAGAGTGGGTTGAGAGGAGAACCAGTTTGCAATGAACTAGCCATTGCTCCAGTCTCTGTAGACAGCTCTACTACCACTTTTAAATGAAAATAAAAGCAAGGAGGGGAATGTAGAAGTCTCTTTGTCTTGTATATAGGACTTTCTAATTTTACTGCCACTATTATTAACAATAATATTTTAGACAGTCTCTTACAAAGTTCTCAAGGTTAGAAATCCCAGAGTTTACACTGATACCCTTGATAATGTTTTAAAGTGTCCACAATCAGAAATATTTTTTGTCTACCCTATGTAAATCTTACAATGTGCAAGCCATTTCCCCCTGTCTTTAGATTTCAAAAGAAATGGACTCATTTATAATTTAAATATTATTTATTGAGCACACTCCATGCACCAGACACTATCCAAGCTCAGGAAAGTCAGCAGGAGACAAATAGTGTCCTTAATCTCATGGAGCTTCCATCCTCGTGAATGTTGTCTTACCGCTGAATATGACCAGCCAGCAGCCTCTGGTGCCCACTTGCAACCTTTCAAATTTCTCAAAGGAAGCTACTTATTAAAACTAAATGATTATCATCTAGCTTATATATCCTCTCTCCACAACTTTTCAATCTCTTTTCTCCACCCTCTGCTATCCCAAATGTGTACATGGCCTCTTGTTTTTCATTCTCCACCCTAAAGAAGAAAAGAAAGTAGAAGGCAAACAAACACACAGAACTCACGGAAAGAGGTGCTTGGGGATGTTATTCATCCTATCTCTTTAAGAATAGAAGCATTTTGAAAACTGGAGCTAGGCCTATTTTTAAGACCTACTAGGTTCATTCTTTCGTTCATTCGTTCGTTCGTTCATTCATCTATTCATCCAGCAATTAAAACTATTTATTTGTAGAAATGTCTAAACTGTAGAAAAGAGAAAATAACACTCACTTATACTCTTCCCCACCCCTGATTAACCACAGTTAACATCTTGTCATAATTACTTCCAGTCTTGTAAGCATTTAACGTGGAGTGTAAGAACAACCCTAAATCTAATAATAAGTGCTAACCCTGTTTAACAGCACTTAACTCAGTAACAGTACCCATTAGGTGCTTAATTGTATTCATTTACTAAGAAGCAGAATGAATGTTTTTCATGGAAGTATCTAAAAACGTTTCTCTGAGATGCGGCTGAATGACTTGCTGTAGCTCTTATTGCAAAGTCCTCACATCCCAAGGCCCACTTCAGGGTCCTCACCACACTGTCACAAAGCTTGTCTGTGCACATACAAGCATAACCCGGCAATGGCTCTTCTGTTATCTACAAAATATTTGGGTGTGGGTTTGGCGGTTGGACTCAACTCAAAAGCTCTTGTGAACGCAGACTTAACCGCAAATGATTAAACACACACACACACACACACACACACACACACGCACACACACACACGCACACACTCTTCTCTCTCTAACACACACACACACACACACACATTCCATTGGCTAAAATAATTACAAAATGTTTAAAATAAATTATTTTTGACAGTGACTGCCCCTGGGGGAGGGGTAGCAAGTTACTTTGGGAACTGCCCCAATTTCTTTTCAAGTTATGTATCCACTGGCTGGGAGGAATTCCCAGCAAGCCTCTCGCATTTATTTGATCCCTTGGCAGCTTTATTTTAGAGATTGAGTGTGTCTGAGTTCAGTCCTGATAAGTGACACAGAGAGAGAGAATTTGGGGGCTGCTTACGTCTCTTGCAGGGAAAGGGCTATTTTTCTGCCTGGGTTGGGGTTGTGGTAGGGTACTAAGAAGGTCGGATTAGCTCCAGGTGCAGCTTGTTTTATTCCTTGCCTTTCCATCTTAGCTCTAAACCAAGCATAGGACCAGACATGTTTGGTTTGCCCTCCCTGATGCTCAAGTGGGAGATCGTGCTAGTGGAGCCAATGGGGCTACAGGCAGTGAGAATCCTGATCTGAAGCCCTTGTTTGACTCTAGGCCAAGCGTTTCAAACAGCAGACCATTCATAGCTGGGAAAACCCTTGCTAGACCTGCTGGACACACCACACAACCACATATGGCTCAGCTCATGTCAACAGAACTGATAACCAAATTGGGCTTCTCGGCTTCCTGTTCCTGGTAGCCTTGCCAACCCACTATCCTCCAAGTCCCAATTAACACGCGGCTATGCTAGAGCCATGAGGTGGGAGCTGAGGGTTTGTTTACCACATAGTTAACAGGCAAATACAACTTAATCACAAGGAAAACAGCTTTTATGAGAATCATCTTGAAGTCCTTCTATGGCCGTAGTAAACTATCCAGAAAGCCAAAACCTAGAGTTCCCTCTGATTTCATTGCTTTTTT
>NW_011888863.1:3683441-3689338 GCF_000151845.1 Pteropus vampyrus
ATGGGGCTACAGGCAGTGAGAATCCTGATCTGAAGCCCTTGTTTGACTCTAGGCCAAGCGTTTCAAACAGCAGACCATTCATAGCTGGGAAAACCCTTGCTAGACCTGCTGGACACACCACACAACCACATATGGCTCAGCTCATGTCAACAGAACTGATAACCAAATTGGGCTTCTCGGCTTCCTGTTCCTGGTAGCCTTGCCAACCCACTATCCTCCAAGTCCCAATTAACACGCGGCTATGCTAGAGCCATGAGGTGGGAGCTGAGGGTTTGTTTACCACATAGTTAACAGGCAAATACAACTTAATCACAAGGAAAACAGCTTTTATGAGAATCATCTTGAAGTCCTTCTATGGCCGTAGTAAACTATCCAGAAAGCCAAAACCTAGAGTTCCCTCTGATTTCATTGCTTTTTTGGGGGTGGGGTGGGGTGGGGTGGGGCAGGGCAGTAGGAACAGGTGGAGAGGCTTAGGGTCTTGCTTTTTGACAGATTGCAGTCACCAGGCTAAGTGAATGTGTCTTCATATTCTTAAGGCCTCTCCAAGTGATCACCCTATGTGATCCTTCTGTGAGTTGCAGATTGCTTTGGAAAGAAACACAAGGTTGGGGAAAAGAATCTATTAATCAGAGACCACTGAGCACTAGGCAATTTTCATACACTTTCTCTGTCCTTATTCCATCACCGTGTGGAGGAGCCCTGTGTTATTCCCTTTTACAAAGGAGAAAAGCAAGACTGGGCGGGGTGAAGCTCTTCTGATGATTACATAGTTTAAGTGCAAAAATGGGATTTGAACCCAGGTCAAGTGGGCTCCAAATTCCATTTCTTTGTACTCTACCTCTTCTTCGATCTGGATTCTAGCTTTGGGCCTAGTAGTCATTAGTCACAGAATGCTAGGCAAATCATTCAATAGCATAGCATCAATTTCTTTATCAGTAAAATGTGGGAGAATCGAATTTGATGATGTGAAGTTGTAAAGCATTATAGTAAGCCCAGGAGTATTACTCGCATTAAAGAAAGGAGCTCTCTCGGGCTGGCTTCTCGGAGACGCAACTTATTACTGCGAGACTGGTTGGTTGAAAATGAAGAGTGTGGATATTTTATATGAAATTCTGACTTTTTAAATTAGTAAACATTTTACTAAACATCAAGAATATGTTTTAAGACATAGAGTACTTATGAATAGAAATAATGTCTGTCTTTAGAGTTTATAATATAATTTGTGGGAACTCAAATTTAAGTGTTCAAAAGAATCAATCATATGGGGGGTGGTTTGCAGACATTCTTAGTTACTCATTCCGCATCCATTCTCTTCTTTCTCTTTCTTAATAAGACCTCAGATTTGTTCCTTTATTCTCTCACCTGCACGCTGACACCATTCCTGGGTCCAGATACAAAGGTAATGTGAGGAGAGGTTTGCTGGGGTTTCTGGGGAAGTTCTGGGAGAGTTGAAATTTCAGCCCAGGTTGGAAGAAATCAATTCTCAAACCATGTGATCCACACCTACTGAAGTTTTACACACAGGTTTAACTCTTCTTCTCATGTGAACAATTATTTCTGTCTCCTTTTCATCTATATGAATAGAATTGTATTAATATTGTCACTTAAGCTAATTTTTTAGCCTTATTAAAACATGAGAATACAAAGAAGGTCATGGCTTGTAATTAGATTTTTTTAGTTTTAATGAAGTAACATGCATAACCCCAAAAGAGGAATACCTTTACAGAGATGAGAGTCTATATGATTAAAGGCAAAATGGGTGGGACTAGAGATTATTACAATAGAAGTTCTAAGATGAGAGCATTGAAAGAGTTGGGAGGGAGAAAGAAAGTCTTAATTGGG
Source organism: Pteropus vampyrus (assembly GCF_000151845.1). Taxonomy (NCBI): domain Eukaryota; kingdom Metazoa; phylum Chordata; class Mammalia; order Chiroptera; family Pteropodidae; genus Pteropus; species Pteropus vampyrus. The sequence continues at coordinate 3,685,284 of NW_011888863.1, forward strand.
GCTTGAAGAATGATTAGGATTTGTATAGTTGAAGAGACAAGGAAGATCTTTTTAGAATAGGGAAAGGAAAATGGCTCAAGAAAAATTACAAAGGTAGGAATGAGGAGAGTATTTCTGGAGAACTGACTGCATTTTGGAAGATTGATTAGGGCCTTGAATAATGCTATAAGGAATATAGATTTTAACTCTGGCATTGGGAATTCATTGGAAATTTCTGAGTGGGGACATACATGATAAAACCGTTGTCTTAGGTAAAATAATCTGAGGATATTGGATGTTAATAGTTCCCCAAAGAATATCAGTGCTATGCGCTGTTAATTACCTACATCACAATTTCTTTTAGATTTAGGGTAATTGTTTTTCCAGGTCACTTGGGCTTTTAGAGCTGAGCATTCTGGCTGAGTCTAGTGATCATTTGCTCTTTTCTGTTTCTCGCTTTCTCTTTATTTGTCTCTGCCTCTGCCCACCTCTGTAATGCACCCACCTGATAGCCACACACACACACACACACACACACACACACACACACACACACACACACACAGATCCTATGCTCCCTCTTGTCTTCTCTCTGTCAAACAGACTTGCTTCTCCTTACTGCTATTCACACCCTCATTTCCTTTGTTCTTTATTTTTCAAAAGGATACTAGGAAAGCTCTGGAATTAATTTATCATTCTAATATTCTGTTTATTGAGAGCCTACATTGTGCCAGCTACTGTGGTAGCTTCTGGGACACCAAGGTAAAACGTGGTACCTGTCTTTTAGTGTCAGTATAGTGGGGAAGATGAACATATACATGGTTATAGTGCAATGCGAAAAGAACTCCATTGAGAAGTATGGACTAGAAGTAAAGCAGCAGTAACATCAAGCAGAGTTATTTTGATAGAAGGGCCATATAGAGCCTGCTTTCCTCTGGCTGCTTCAAGGTTTCAACAACTCTGGCTCTGTATAGTGCAATTTATTCCTCAGGGGTCTTCATCATCTTACCACCCTTCAGCATCTACTGGTCTGCTGTATTGATTATATCATCTGACCATCCTGAAGGGAAGGAGATAGCAAGATACATTTCTGTTGCAGGGCGAGAGTCAACTCCCGTGAAAATACAGGGACTGCCACTCAGTGCCATTTCTGGAGTCCAGCGGTCTGAGGGCATGCTAGAATAGCTCCTCTGAAGTGGAGCCCGAGTAGATGTACTTTAAGCCAGAGGCACAATCCTTGGTGAAGCTCTTTGGATTTGAGAGAGAGCATGTACCACATTTGGATGTGTGGCTTACGACTATTTACCAAGGGTTCCCAAAAGTTAGCAACTTTGAATGAAACCCAGAACAGCAAAGTTCTTTAGCTAGGCCATGGTGCAGTACAAGCAGCTCTGCCACTTGGCCCTTTTCCCCACAATGGATATCTGAATATCAAGATGATGGAACGGTCAACCCTGTAGGAGGGTGACAGCAGGGACCCAAGTGATTTGTAATGAGCCATGCTTTCTTCAGTAAGTAACTTTTTCCTCTCGAGAAATAGCTTTAGGCCAGCTGTGGAGTCCCAAAAGAGACTGAATACCTGACCTGGAGATAGTAGGTCACCTTGCAGTTTGAGTTGCCCTTTATGAGATGATCTTACTATCAGTTAGATGTACTGGAAATATTCCATCAAATGGAGGTTCTATATGCAGGAGTAGGCTTGAGAAAGCTCTGAAGACAAAAGTAAGTAGCATCTGCAGGTTCTCACACTCATCGCGTCCCTGCTGCTGTCACATGGCAACCACTCCCCTAATCCAACCTGTAGTTTTATGGAGTCTCTTAGGACCAGTTGATTGAAGAGAAAATAATGTATATTTGTCTTTTTAGGTGTCTTTATGCTGGCTGCAGGCAGAAGTAGACTGTTGAGGTATTGCAGTACCACTGAGGCATGTCTCTTAAGGAAAGTAGGGAAGGAAGATGCTGAAATTCTCCTGGGGAGGGGGAATATTGCATAGTGTATCCCGAATTTGTCTGGAAGGATAAATGGCTTGAAGGAACTATCTATGATGGTTATGGAGGAAGGAAGGGCCGATGAACAGAGGTTGTTGATATTTGACCAGATGGCAAGAGATGTGGAATGTTCAAGACTAGGGATTTATAGGCAGAAGCGATAGGAAAAATATTTAACAACCAGTATTGTATATGGTAGAGACTTCAGCATCCATGATCAGCCATACAAAGAAAATTCTAGAGAAAATCATCAGTGGTGAGCTGCCATGGTCTCAGGAGCCCCAGATGGGCGCCAGGCATTTACCTGCTAAGGTGCCCATTCCCCACCAACAACACCCTCTCCTGGCACCTGGCCCTGCTCTGTCTAGGGATGTATGCAGGGCTGAGGGCCACTCTGAGGAGCTGTGATGGCCTGGCTATAGGGCCAGTGGCCTGGCAGGGGCCAGGGTAAGGCATTCCACTTGGTGCTGACCTAGGGCCTCTGGGATGGGGGAAATTAGGGCAAGGTATAGGGAGTGAGTGTGCTGGTGGCTCACAGTGGGTGCTATTTACCAACCAGTATGGAAGTATTTTAATATTTTAATAATTCATCTAGATCTACTGGTATGTATTAGCTGAGTAGCAGCCCTAGGAAGAAGGATGTGAATGGATCTCTTGGAATAGGACCAGAGAGTGAGATCCATGTAAATGTTCTAAAACAAAAACAAAAACAAAATCAAAACAAAACAAAACAAAAAACACCCTCAACTATTGAGGCTGCTCTTAATAACCTGGTGAATCAAATGATCAATGCTGTGGTTATCAGTCAGCCTCTCTTACCATCTCTAGTGCCAGTCCAATGGGCTCGTGAACAAAGTAGCCATAGACATAGTGATGGAGGGTTATGGATTCAACAAAACGATCTTTCCATTTGAAGGCAGACCTGCTTATGTTGCCTTTGAACACTGAAGTTGCCAGCATCAGAAACCAACCCTAAGCCTCTTAACTGAGGGAACCATCTGACTGGGAATGATACCAGACTCTGCAGTCGACCAAGTCCATGTCTGCTGCACTAAAACCTAAAGTAGGCCCAATGGTGCAGCAAGGAACAAAAACGCAGAAGCCTGTCATTGTGATATAAGAAGAAAATTCCTTTATGAAGATAGGATAGGCTCTTGAGTGCTGAATGAGAACTGCCCCCAATATGTACTGAATTTTAGGTAGGCACCTTTAAGAAGAATAAGTATCCTCCAGTAGCTTGCCTGTGTCCATGGCACAGAGTGTGCTAATTTAGTAGAAAAGTACATCAGGTAAGAACAAGTTACTCGCTAATGTCAAACCTAGACCATCTCTACTGATTGATTCTAACATAGAAAGGGCAATAATTTGTCCTCACTGAAATAGCCACTTATTCTGGATTTAGATTAGCTTCCATGGCTCATTATGTTTCTGGTACCATCCTTTAATTTACTCAATGCCTTATACACTGTCATGGTATCCCACATGACATCGCTTTTGACCAAGAAACTCACTCTACAGTGAAAGAAAGAAGACAGTGATTACTTGTCTTTTAATGATCCCCTTTACCAACACAGCAGCTTGGACACAATTCCTTATGGGGTTGGGGGATATTTCACAGGTTGTAGGATATATCCTGAGCCTGCTGGGCCAGTCTTGGGGTTCAAAGTTTGACAAGAGTGACAACTGGGACTCACGCTTAGGGTACATTCACTTTGGCTCATCACTGAACTATCCACCAAGCACTGGTCTCAAAGGGTATGGATAAAATCAAGTACAGTGTGAATGAAGCAGCTCCTTGAAAAAGGGGCCATACCAGCATTCAAGAGTAAGCATGTTATTGTGTAAGAATTTCTTGGTGCTTTACAGTTACCATGGTCTATATTCTGTTTCTTATAACCTCAGCAGGTCTTTTGCAGGCCTAGCCATGGCATACAAAAATCTATCTATTGAGCTGTTTATCCCATAGGCTGAAAACATAGGTCAGGAAAACTAAGAGAAGGAATTGGGAGTGGTGCTTTTCACTCTCATACCTAATGATCAACTTGAAAAATTTATTCATCTTTCCTTGAAACTTTCCATTTTGCTCA
>NW_011888863.1:3689388-3717427 GCF_000151845.1 Pteropus vampyrus
GCTTTTGACCAAGAAACTCACTCTACAGTGAAAGAAAGAAGACAGTGATTACTTGTCTTTTAATGATCCCCTTTACCAACACAGCAGCTTGGACACAATTCCTTATGGGGTTGGGGGATATTTCACAGGTTGTAGGATATATCCTGAGCCTGCTGGGCCAGTCTTGGGGTTCAAAGTTTGACAAGAGTGACAACTGGGACTCACGCTTAGGGTACATTCACTTTGGCTCATCACTGAACTATCCACCAAGCACTGGTCTCAAAGGGTATGGATAAAATCAAGTACAGTGTGAATGAAGCAGCTCCTTGAAAAAGGGGCCATACCAGCATTCAAGAGTAAGCATGTTATTGTGTAAGAATTTCTTGGTGCTTTACAGTTACCATGGTCTATATTCTGTTTCTTATAACCTCAGCAGGTCTTTTGCAGGCCTAGCCATGGCATACAAAAATCTATCTATTGAGCTGTTTATCCCATAGGCTGAAACCATAGGTCAGGAAAACTAAGAGAAGGAATTGGGAGTGGTGCTTTTCACTCTCATACCTAATGATCAACTTGAAAAATTTATTCATCTTTCCTTGAAACTTTCCATTTTGCTCACTTAGAAGTTTTGTCACACATGGAAGGGATACTTTCATCAGGTAGTGCAGGTTGAACACTGCACACTCCATGGACCATGAGCTTTGATATACTAATATTAGATTCAGTACTAATGTGACTTCGGGTTGTCTTCCTTTGCTGAGAGTCTGAATATAATTGTATGTAGATGTAGGAACAGTTGAATTATGTTAAGTAAAAGCACTGTTTTTGTTTTCTGTAGTTTAAAAATATAAAGTTCTATTTTCATTGACAGTTGTCATTTTTTTAGCAGCTACCCAGCATATAAACCCATGTTTTGTTTTCTTCACAAAGCTTGACGGGAAGCTGAGTCCCATTACAAGGTTGAGAGAGGTACCTGCTTGTTGCTCTGGCTCCTCTGGCAGTCAGAGGCTCGTAATGTGACCTCACAGGGCAGCCAGTCAGACACATTCACTCACAAGGTATTTAATCTGGACCAAGTGATACAAATAAAAAAGATAGTAGGAAATTTATTCTGGAGGTAGCAGCAATGCCAGTAATATCCAGCTTGTATGAGAGACAGTGATAGAGGAACCAGCAGCAGTGCCTGGTGCTCAAGGTTGTCTTGGATGCCAGCTACAGTGTCTAGTAATTTGCTGGAAGAGGTAGCTGTTCTCCATGGACTGGCTTGGTAGAATGGTTTTGGTTGTGGTTTTGGCTGCCTGGCCTCTCTTCATATCCTGCCTGTTTTCTGAGTCTGATTCTCCAGCCTTCCTTGAGATTCAGGAGCTCCCCAGAATTCTCTCAGTAAATTATTTTGCTTCTTAAATTATCTAGAGTTGGTTTATGTTATTTGCGAGAAAGAACCTTCACTTGGAGGAGGGTAGAAGAAAAAGATGAGGGTGGAGAGGTGGGTTAGAATCAAGTTGCCAGGAGTTTTGCATAATTATTAAGAGGTTTGGGCTTTGTCCTGAAGGCAAAAGAAACTCACTCAAAAAAATGTAAGGGAAGAAAATGTTATCAGATGAGGGTTTTAAATGATCTTTTTGGTAGCAGTGTGTAGGATAGACTAGAGAGAGGGAGAAAATGAAAGTGTGAGGAACAATTAGGATATTGCAATAATTCTGGTAACAGATGACGACATAGAAAAATCACAGTAGTAGAGGAGCTGTAGAGGGTAGGATGGATTAAAAGATGTTTGGGAAATAGACTATCCAGGAACTGATGACTGGATTTGTAGAAAATAGAGAGTGAAGATTCAAGACGACTCCAAAGTTTCTAGTAACTGAATAGATGGATAGTAGTGCCTTTGACTAAGGAAGGGTGGGGAAAAAATGGGTTTGGAGGAGAAGAGAATTTAAGGCATGTTGAGTTTGAGGAGCTCTTCTCCAGGTGGAGATGCCCATGAAGCAGCTAGAGGCATGGAAACAAGAATTCATCAGAAAATTACAGACTGCAGAAGCAGATTTAAGAGTCATTGTTGTATTGTTAGTTGATGCCAAGAAAGCAGAGGAGATTCTCAAGGAGAGAAAAAAAATACCAACCTAAAAAAATTTGAAGATCCAAAATCGATATGACTCACTCATTGATTATGACTTTGTATATGATGCTCAAAGTGTCCACAGGGCCTTCTCATGACTTTTGTGGGCTCTAGTTGCCTCTGAATGCCCACCTGTGCCCACCATATCTCCTCCTGTGACTCTTCCTGACCCTCTGGCTGGCCTCATAAACTATGTGCATGCAATCTGGCTTTCAATGAGGCAGGCCAGAGAGGCAGGGAATTAACGTCTCTGGGAGTATCACTCAGCAATGAAGGATGAGCACTGAAAGATGAATACTATGGATTCCTCACTCCTCATCTGGAATGACTTTGAGGCATATTTTCACCCTACAACCCAGAGTTACCCAGCAGGGCTGACCCTCTGTTGCCCACAGTGGTGAACTGCTTGATTACGCACTATTGACTCTGGGCACTTCTCTGTCCTCTTCCCATTCCCCTCTGGTACTTCTTGGGATCACCTCCCAAATAAACTACTTGCATGCAAATCCCTGTCTCAAGATCTGCTTCTGGGGGAATCCAAAATAAGGTAAGCTTCCTGTTCTTTCTGGTCTCCTGAGGGTGAACCTTTTGAAATGTATAAACTGCTTATATCCTTTCTCATCTGCTGCTATACTTTCTGTCTTATCCTATGCCATATTCCCCCAATGCTACCTGTATATAATCTTTCAAAACAGACATGGAATTATAAATAAACCTCCTTGACCCAGAAGAGACACAAAGGGATAATAGACACCTGGATAAAAAGTCCCTCATCTATTCTAGGAAACAGGTGTAATGATAATCACATTTTGTATTTACTAAAATCTTTCCTTCCAAGGAGTTCAAAGTGTTTCTTATGAATCTCCCATGGTAAGAGCAGGACTGGCTTCCAGTACAGCTCGCTGTAAATTATCAAAAGCATAAATTATATGAAGCTAGCTTTTAGAAACTATTCTGTTTCCTCTTCAAGAGGCCTCTCTGCTCCCTTGTACCCTGACACCTGGGCCCCTTCCTGTTGCCCTATTTCTTTTTTCACCCTTACTTCATTCCTCCCATACTGACTCATGCTTCACCATCTTTCAACCAATCTCAGCTTAAGGGGTGATTATTAATGTTATTAACGTGGCATAAGTTTTCCCAGGAATATTTGCATTTCAATAAGACACACTTACAAAATGAAAATCCAAAGAAATGAAATTGAAGGATCATAGGCAAATAAGAATTTTTGGTCAAAGATAGTATTAAGCCATTTGGTAATCTATATGATCTCAAACTAATTGATTGGAAACTTTCAAAAGGAAAAACATGGGTCTGTGGAGCTCCAGCCATTTCTGTTACAGAGACAGGTTTAAAAAACAAAAATGGAAACAGAAATGATGAGGTTCCATTTAAAAAGTTCTATACATTTGATTATCAAGAGTGAGTTATAAGTGTGTGTTTTAGTTTAAGCTTTCTCGAGTATTTCTTGAGTGCAAGGCACTCCTGAGAGGTAGAGAGAATAGAATGCAAACTAGTGAACATGTTTCCTGTCTTTGTGAAGCTTACGTGTGATATCTTCTCTTTATCTCTGGGTTGAAGAATGAAGACTTCATCTCTCAAAATGAGCTCCAAAATTAGCCACAGAGTATAAGGGGGACTCTCGATCTGATTGGAATTTAGATCGTCTGATAGTTAAATACTGCACTTCCAATTAGGAGGGTTTTAAAAAGGCATCCTTTTTTTTTTTTTTTCTTAAACCCCTCACTCAGGAAGAAAGAGAATAGTACTGGTAGAGCATAAAAAAGCCACTCCCTTCCACAACTTCTTTTCAAAATTAATGGTGGCGGGAGGATAGAAAATTCTCCCCAAATATGTCTCCCTTAAAAGACGTGCTCCACCAAAGAAGGATATTGACTGAAAAATAGCACCAATATATTGTTTTTCTCTCTTCCTCCCAAATATGAAACAGCAACTTCAGAAAAAAAAAAAAAAGTTATGCCAGTAACTTAGCAACACAAACAACCAACATCAAACCGAAAAGGAATTTCCCTGCCTGAGGGATGAGAGCTCCCTCTTTGCTGGGTATAGTCAGGTCTTTCTGTCGGAGACTACTGTTAAACGCTACCTCTCAAGACTGTGGAACAAATGCTTTGTTAGTCCAGTTCCCCAGAATGTACTCAGCAGAAGGCTTATTTTCAAAAGGTTTAAAGGCTGGAGAAGCAGCCACCCTGTGTTGGGGCTTTCTACATCCCCAGGCCTTCCCTGACCAGATTGATTCAAACTCTATAAAAAAAAATATATAATTTTTTTTCCGGCAACCATAACAGCTATTTCCATAAAGAGGTCCAGATGTTTAATTTTTCCAAAAGAAATTTTAACAAAAACAAAATAAAAGTAACTGAGGAAGGATCATTTTTCCATTGACTTCTTAACCCAAATGGGACTGGTTAGGCCAGTCAAAACCACAGATCCACTTCCCTCAAGCACTCATCTTTTCGTCTCTTAGTTTCTGCCTCCACACAGGTGCCTTCCCAGAATGCCTCTGGCCAGGCGCTTGCAGTCGCTGTATTTAATTATAAGAAGCTGTTTTTCAAGGGCCATCTGTGGACAGCCGTAGGTTGTCACACTTTTTCTCCAGTGCTCTGGACCTAATAATAAGTAGTACATGGTTTCATCAGCTTGAGCTACATTTTCCTAAGTCAGTTAGGAAATCCCCTCATCCTGTGGCCTGTAAAAACAAACGCAGACTCAGAAAGAACAGGTTTTCAAATAGGCATTGACCCATTTGTATCTCCCAAAGCAAGAATGGTCAGTTTGGGGAGATGAGAATTAATTGGGTTAAGTGATCAGAGTAGGAAGCAGTCATTTAAAATAACATCAATCCAGCCATAAAGTCATGCCTTAGAGTTTTCATTTCTCTCTCAAGCAATTTTGATGTCTGGCCTTAGAAGGAGTCTCTCCTGAAGATTCTAAACTTTCTTATGATTTTTGTTAGGATTAATTTCTGTGAGAATAGTAGAGGTTGCAGGCCTCTCTCTGAGCAGTAGGATACTTGAACACCTACCTGGACCTTTCTGCCATCCAGCACCATAAAAATAAGAGATGCCTGTGGGTGTCCCATAGCTTGTTTGGTTAATGCAATGGCTCATAACTAAAATGCCAGTTTAACCACCAGTTTGTTTTGCTGGTGTTTGGTTTATACATAAACATGAGTGGGAAGGGACCAACATTTTTTTTTTTTAAGTACAAATTTTATTTTTATTACTGCTGCTTTGTTTTTTATTTCAAAGGAATGGCATGGACTCAGGGTACAACAGCTGTACTCAAACCAGCTGGAAGTCCCCCGATTTTGACCTTCTATTTCTTAAAAAGGGGTTATGTGTTGAACATTCAAGTGCTGTTAACCATCTTTATTTTATTTGCCTTACAGTTCCTTGTAGAGCAGAATCCAAGACCACCTTCTGCTAAGACAGATGGAAAGGGTTGGGACTGGGGAACTGGCAAAGACAATTTCGAGGAGATGGGCTGCTACCCTTAGACCCTGCTCACTTGTTCTTATTATCCAGGGGCACATTGAAGTTTTATTTCTGTGTCCTTCCTGTCCTCTGACTAGCTCATAGATTACATCCCTGAGGAATATAGTTTTGGTCCAGCCCGGCTTATTGTCCTAATATGTTATATCTATCAGAGGTGAAAATGGAGCAATTGGGGCTATAATACACATGAAGTAGATACTTAGTAAGTACTGACTGACTTACATTTTGGGTCACAAAATGATATGAATGATGAATGAGTGTTCCCAAGGAAAATACCTTCAGTCTCTACATTATTTCCCAAGGCCATTCAATTTTTTTCTAAAAGATCAGATACACAGGCCTAATGATCAAAATTTAACCCCCAAGGTGGACTTGGAACAAGATGAGTTTGGGGAGCATTGAATTCTCTTCTTTGTTTTGTGTTCATTAATGTTTTTTAATGTAAGCTCTTTTATCAATTAAAATCCTGAGTCTTTTGGGTGACAGTGGTCATTTAGTGATAAACCATGGTTTATGAGGGTAAATTTGAACCCAGATGAAATAACTTAGTAACAGTTTAGAAGATAAATTTTTCCAAATGATCTCATCATTTCTCCCAGACAAGAGGGAATTGAGCCTGATGTTAGTTTCTGTGATCCAGAATGGTTTCCTACTGGGAAATCTGGCCTGAGCCAAGCATATTTTTTGACCATATGTTATAGAAGTGGAGTGAAAGGGGTTAAGGAAACCAATCCAATATGCAGCATCTTACGCAGAAGACAAAGCTGAGGCTGACTTTCCCAGTAAGTTGTTCATTTGAAGGGCTTGGGAAGTCAATGAAAAAGATCTGTGCATAGGATAATAAGATGAAAACCAGTGAGATCAGGCTAGAGTGAAAGTCCAAAACAGAGAATAAGTGGCAAAGTTGAGAAATAGCCTGAATGGTGAGAAGGTAATGGCAGCAACTTTTTATGGGGTGGTAGTGGTTTTGGGTGTGGCCCCGGAGAGAGCTATTAAATGCCCGAACTTGGTGTGAACACATCTTAAATTTGTTTCTAGGAAAAACAGATTGGAAAATCAATTAACTTAGAATTGTGGGAAGATGAAAACAATGAGCAGGATCAAAAGAACAAGAGAAATAGAATACAGTTAGAAGGTGGCTCATCCCACTGTAGTAAAAACATCTCATAGAATGCAAGTGATTTTGTAGGAGTACAATCAAGTTTCCAGAATAAATAATTTCTAGTCTCCTATCAGTGTGCATAGGCGTAAGGTGTAATCCTGGGTTAGCTGGAAGGAGTAGCAGGATTAGCAGCCTGAATGCAAGCTATTCAATAATTGCCCTGGAGGGGAAAGACTTGAATTTTTATTTTATTTTTATAGAGTTTTTCTCTAAGTTACTAAGCGTAAACTGTATTCAAGATACTGGACACAGAAGGCATAGACCCAAATACCACTTGATCTAACTTATGGTGAATGATGATGCCTTGCAGGCAGGGCCCAGAAATGTGTTGCTTCATGGTTGCATTTATGATAAGTTTCTGTATTTATAATGTTTATTCTTTCTGATATAAACAGTTTATTAATTTCAAATTATCCTACTCACCAGTACTTTTAATATAAATCTAAATCTGTTTCTTAAAAATGCATGTTTTACCTAAATTTATTCTCTCTCTATATATGTTAATTTAAATGTGAACGAAAATCTATTTTTTTCTACTATTCTCACAGAAATATACGTGCTCATTAAAAAAAACTGCAAGTTTTTTTGTATACAAAGGTATACATACTTAAAATTTTTCACTAATTATCTCCATGCAAGATGATAATCATCATAGTTTGGGTCAATAAATGTCCACAGGATACCTATTATAGGTCAAGCTCTGGGCCAAGTTATGGGGATAAAACAGTGAATAGAGCACAGCTGCTTTCCTCAACTGAACGTCCATATTGGAGTCATTTAGAAGTCTATTTAAAAATATAAACAACTCTGTCCCCCTAGAATACTGATAAGAATCCCTGATGAATACACCAAGCTCAGAATTACTCAGCTCTAGAGTGCCAAGAACCCTTTCTTATCAAGTTTTACATACATGGGTGGTTTCTAGTACCCTACAGAGTTTTACAACTCTTATAATTGTGGCTATTGAAAAGGCTTGGAGTGGCATGATTTTGCCTATGTGAATGGCAAGGAGTCAAAAATAGTAACATCGTTATTCTAAAGAGGTTGTAATGTTTCCATGTCTACTGTTCACTTATGGGGCAGTGATCAGCAAGAGTGTCATATGTAGGAAGAAAAGTTAATAAAGACCTGTATACACATTAAAATGCTTAATAATTTTAACAAACTATTATGAATATATTACCTGTTTATGGGATTATATAGTGAACTCTAATCTCTTTAAAGACTAAATTATTCATCTTTACCAGGGAGCATTAACTTTTCTTGAATCTTATTTACAGTCTTTATAGGTAATTAACTATGTATAATATTACAGAGCAGTTGGAACATTTTACATGCTACTTTGGATTCTCATTCATTCATTCATTCATTCAACAAACATTATTTTGCACGCATCATATGCCAGCTACCATACAGGATGCTGAAGAAACAGACATGCTTCCTGCCTTCCAGAGCTTACAGTCTAGCAGCAAACAGACAATTAAGCAGTGTCTAATGGTGAAGTATAATGAAAGGACAAGGTGCTGGGAGGACATTTAGCAGGAGTCACTGTCTGGTCCTGTGTGGTGGGCAGAAAATATCCATGAGGAAATGGCTTTTCATAAGAGATCTAAAGAATACAGGGTGTGGAGGGTGAGTTTTGCAGGAGACAGAGTGTTCCACTTTGAGAGGAAATAGCCTCTGCAAAGGCCCAGAGGCAAGCAGTAACTCGATATATACACGAGAAGCAGAAAGAAGTACAGAAGTCAATAGGACTGGTTTGTAGAATGTGAAGTGGTAGATAGTGGCCTCATCCTGAAGAGCCTGACTGGGCTGTTACTTTTTATTTTAAGGAAAATAAAAAGCTATTGAAGGGTTTTAAACAGTGCAGTGACTTACTCATATTTCTGTTTTTGAAAGATCTTTGACTGCAGGGCAGAGAACGAATTAGAGAAACACTAAACTGGACACAGGAGACCAGTTAAAAGTGTTGTCGCCGAAGTTTAGATGAGAGATGCTGATCTCCCACGCCAGCCATCAGCAGACTACAGCCTAGGGGCCAGATCTGGCCTACTGCCTGTTCATTTGCTTGCATATTTCTGTGGCTGCTTTTGTACTATAACAGTGGAGTTGAGAGAGAGACTGTTTGGCCCACAAAGCTTCAAATATTTATGATCTGGCCCTTTGCAGGAAGAGTTTGACAACCCCTAGACTACCCAAAGGTGGTGGCAGTGGGGAGAACTCATAGAAATGAGAGTTATTTAAGCAGGTTTACTCAATGGAAGTTGATGACCAATTGGGTGTGGCTTGCACAGCTGGGAGGATGAGAGTGCCATTGTCTGTGATTGCTATTGAGAAATGATGTGTCTATGTATCCATCTATGTATGCACGTGTGTGTGTGTGTGTGTGTGTGTGTGTGCGTGTGTGTCTGTGTGGCAGCTTCATCTTTATGAGGAAAGTTAGAATTCATTATGTACTTCTGCTGAAAAATGGCTTTGGTGAGCTGTAGTGTATAACTATTTTTATGTACTTAAATACATAGAGGTCATTTTCAATATTTCTTCATAACTTCAGAAAGTGTAAGAGTTGTATTTTACATACTTATTAAGTAAGGTGCATAGAGGGAAGAGGATTTTGATTCTCTGTATATACGGTCAGTCTAAATATCTGATCTAACACAATTCCTATTTGATCTCAGAGGTCTTGTTAGGAAACAGGACATTTCAGTGAAATAAAGCCTTCCTCTCTATCTTCTTCTCTGAAACTAACTGAGAGATAGTTTCCTGTATTGGGAAGGATCTCACTCTACAAGTTAGTGATTTATGATTCTGTTAGTTGCATCTGTTTCTTTTGCTTGCAGCCAATTCATGTTGGTTTTAAAGAAATATAAGTGCAGCAGGAGAAGAAACATTGAAAAGACAGAGGAAAGAAGACTTCGGGATATGGTAAGGGCGAGAAGAATTTAGGAAAACAGAAGCTATCTGGATCTGAGGGAGGAAAAGGGCTGCTCAAAATACAAAGACCAGAAAGGTAAAGAAATAAGAGAAGGAGTGGAGGAAAAGGTTTTGCAAAACTTTGTTGAACCAGGCCTGAATCCAGTCCAAATTGACCTCTGATCTCATCCAAATACTGTCCGGCCCCTTTACAGTTTGTAAGATGTGATGGGAACCGCAGGCCAAAGTGGTGTGGCTGGAGGCCATGGGCCTTGAGGAAGCATCTTGCCAGTGGGATGATGTGGGAAGACAGAGTGCCGAGCTGGCCAAATGCTGGTCTCTAATGCTATGTAATGAAGGCTAAGTGACAGACGGATATCCACTTAACTACTGATTCCATCTCTCCACACCCTGTTATCATCCTTTGACTGCTTTGTTGAAGGCAAATTTTGCCAGAAAATATGTTTTAGCTTACTTGATTGTTTTTGGTTGTCAGTCATTAAACGGCTTCCTTTTTTCCTCTTGGTGAATGTCAAGGTAAAAGCTTGACGTGATGCCATTCTGGAACTGTTCATCTTATCATTCTCCAGAGATTTCAGATGGTGTTTGAGGAGACTGCCAAGAGGGAGTATTGACTCTGAAGACAAAGAGGTGATTTCCATATGGAGAGGCCATCTGAAGTCTGAGAGGCTTTTGTGTGTGTGTGTGGGTGTGTACGTGGGTGGGTGTGGGTGTGGTATTACAGAGCTACTGGGTACAAATGGCTTATCTGTATGATCACTTGTCTTTCCTTGTGGGTAAGCTAGTGTTGCACTTGTTCCAATCATTTTGGCTTCTGTACTCTTGTTTGTGGGAGCTCAATAAATCCTCGGCCATTGGGGCTTGAGATTAGAGGGTTCCAAGAAATACAGGAAGCAAGTGGTAGCTCGGAAGCTAAAAATTAGAAATAAATCCCTTCTCATGAACTCTCACACTTTTAGAAGAAGTAAGAATCTCTCTTTTCTAAAACGAAACAGAAACACCTCCGCTTTGGGTTATTTTTTCCTTATTTATGGCCTTTTAAACATTAATGACTTTGTCTAACCCATGTAAATACAATCAAATCAGAGAGAACTCTGGAGATCAAGAGCCAGGATATTCATGTGCAGTCTTTAAGAAATTGCAAATAATTTCGAGGTGATTCCATGCTGTGTAGGAAGAAACAGAAACAGGAACAGCTCTGAGAGTGGGAGCCTGGATGAGAGGTGGGTTTCCTGAGAGTCTACAGCCTTATTTTCCATCACTGTGAGAAACAGCCCCCATTTCAGTGAGGAGAATGCATTGAAGGCAAATGAATGAGATATTTTTCTAATAAGTTTCATTTGCTACTATGTTGAGCTCAGCCACCTTATGCCCTTTATTCTTTCTTTGCCTTTCCCTCTGCCTCCTTCTCTTTTTTTCTGTCCCTTTAATCGAGTATTATTATAAGTCGAACCAAAGTAAGTGTGGGGATTACATGCCTTTATGGAACCTACTATTTACACTTCTGGAAATTTTTTTCTTATGTTCTTAATTCTTAAAAATGCTCTGTGTATAATGTCTCCTAATTAGATTACTATTTCTTTGTGAATTACTATTTATTTTTTTGTGTGCAGAGTGTATCCAAAGTAAATGTTGCAAAAAAATAACTGTCATAATAATGTTGATACTTCTCATAATATGTAAATTCGAGATCTATGGAAAGTTCATTATAAGTATAAATTGCTATCATGTCAGGTCAACATAAAATTTTTTATTTAATATTATACAATGTGGAGATGCTTTGAGTAGTTTCCAAAATTCCTGGAGGACTGTCCAAAAAGTTTTGTTTGCGAAGGTTTGTCTTTCAGGGGTTCTAGCTGCAAAGGTTGTTGCCCCAAGGGGGAGCTTTCCAAGAGAGCCCTCCATCTTGGAGAAAGGAAAGCATAATTTCTGGGCGACACCCTGTCTATTTTAAATCATCGAAGAAGGGAAAAATATTTGTCTCCAAGACTGTAATTTTCCAGATGACGCCATATTGTTGCACAGTTGCCATACCATGAGAAAGAGCATTCTTGTGGTTTCTGTACTGAAAATCCTGTAGGAATGCGATTTCTGGCATCTCTTCATAATGAATCCAAGCTAGTATAGGGAAGAGAAAGGCCAACCAGATAGAGTTTGTGGTCTTTTGGCATTTTAGAAAAGTTCGTTTAACGCGGCATTTTTTTTTTTTTTTATAGGACTTCTCAGTGTATGAAGTGTTGAGTGGGACAGATGATGAGGAGTAGGAGGTGGAAATATTAGTCCAGGTCAAATCCCAAAGTGGTAGTCTGGTCAGACATCCAGACTTTTATGTGATTATTCTCTCATAAAAATAATTTTGAACCTCCAATTTTGTCCTTTAGTACACGTATAAATATCTCTTTTCAAAATTAAATTTTGATAGCTAGGGACTACAACTAAGTATGCATTTTAATAAAAATAAAAGTGACTTAGATGAGTAGATAGATATTCAATAGTTCTTCAGATGGAGTTTGGTTCCTGTGAAAACCTGCTTTCTGGATCTGAGCCGAATGTCATGTTTAAGTCAGTAATGACCTGGTTTAGAAAAAAAATTATGCAGAACTCTTTTTTTTTTTTAAAAAGAAAAAAAACAAAAAGATTTAAAAAACTCGCACAACAATATCCACAGAAAACATTTTTCCTTAAATTAAAAAAATAACTTAACCTTGAAAAAAAAAATTTAAAAAAAAAAATTCCTAAAAGAAAGTTTTCCCCCCGAAGGGAAAAAAATGAAAAAGCAAGCAAAAAGGCCTAAAAAGCCGGTTTAACACCAACGCATATAAATTACTTTGAGAGTAATATTTTTGGAATTAGGAGACATTTCCTGGGCATTTCTAACACCAAAGTGTAGAACCAAATTGATCTAATCAAATAACTGAATTACGAATGAGTTAAATCTCATTCATGGCAGTCTGTATGCCTTTTTGCAAAGTGTTCTTCAAATACAACTTCTCTCTTTCTGTCTCTCCCCTATCTTGTTTTCTGTCCGTCTCTCTTTCCTACCTCCTCTTCTCTCCTCCCCTCCCCTTCATCTCTCTTGATGGCGATTCAATAGAAAAATAGGAACAACCCAAACTCAGGCCCCAAGCTTGCTCTGCTTTCCTGCTCCACACTGCTGTGGGTAGGTTGGGGAGATAATGAGCTTGGCCCCAAGGGGAGGGCGTGGAGAGAGCATATGGTTTCTCTGGCAGTTATGGGGAGCAGTGTTGACAGGCTTGGGAGAAAGCCGAGGTCTGAGTCTCTTGTGCCAGTAGGAGGACCGCAGTGACTGACGCAAAGCTCTGAACAGCAACAGTGAAGGAGGGGGCCTTGGGAGTCTCTGGAAGGTCTGGATTTAATGCGTAGTTAAACTACTCAAGAAAATAACCTTTAAATGGAAAAATCCCTCTTTTTGTGCTAGGGAGGGTAGTCTCTACCTTTTAGGCTATTCTTTGTAAATAAGAAAACTGTTAATTCCTTTCACTAGTATCGTTAATGTAACTAAGGAATTTTAAATGCCAGGAAGAGATCTTTTGTTGAGTCATAACTTTTATTAGATTGATGGAAGAGGGAGAATATGTACAGCTAGATCCTACTTGTCATTTGAAAAATGTGGACTTTTAAGAGAGAGGTGGATAATATTTCTGAATATTTCTATAGCTATGGAGAGAAAAGTGGCAAATTAAGAAAAGGATATTAAACAGTTGGGGAAATGGAGCTCAAGACTGTACTTTCCAGTTTTCATGAGTAAATTAAGAAAGAGACTTCTGTTTTTGAGTGACTGTGCATATGTGAGAAGAGGGATCTTCCAGGTAAGCTCTACCCTGAGGCTCTTGAGTAGGCTCTTCATCTGCTGCATGACTGTTGGAGAAGAGGCTGTCAGCAGCTGAGTTTCCTTCCAGAAGAAAGTGGCTCTTAGGGTGTCTCTAAGCAAAAGCAAGTTAGAAACTACTATTTAGTGATGCCATAATGCCAGGCCCTGACACCTGGCACTTTAGAGAGCCAGTGGGAAGAAGAGGTAGATAAGGGGTCTTTTCATGGGAAACTTTTGGTCCCCTCAAGGGCTAATCAGGGTTACACACCATAGACCATTCACACTATGGGTCACTAAAGATAATTTGCTCCATCCTGTTTTCATTGTGCCACTTATTCTGCCTGTTCTGCTTTTTTCTTGGGTCATTATAAACCTGGAAGACAGATTCTCACAAAAACCTAAGAGACCTAAGAGAAAGGCAGCCAGAGACAAGGCAGAGGTTATTGTGTTTAGAATCATGGTCGGATTCCTTTAAGCCTCTGCCTGATTTTCTTTTGGGTTGGCCTGTTTCCTTTAATATCCTGGACAATATAATTATTTGCATGGCTGGTCAGAAAGAAATGGCAGACTTCAATAAAAGTACTACTTCAATTAAAGTCACAGAAAGAAATAAGAGAGTATCACAATTATAAGTCATCTATTTGCCAGCTGGGCGAGTATATGTGCTATCTCTGCCTGTTGGCCATCCAAAGAGTTTTCAAGGATTAACAAGAAGAGTTAGTGAGAAGATCTGTGGTCACAGAGGAATTTGCTACATATCTTGTGGGCTTTTCTGGAACTAGGTTTGTTTTAGGGGAAAATGTGAGACTGGATCAATGCCACTCGCGGAATCTTGATACCTTGATCTCAGCTACATCTACAGGCCTGAATTTAAACCTATGTCAGATTGGACGTCTCTTCTGATGACAGCTCGACCAAAATATTATGAAATAATGGAAGAAAAAGTACAACTTAATGATAGAGAATTAGCCTCTGAATTTCTGGTTCACCCCTCAAAATGGAAAAAATAAGTACAATAGTTAATGATCTTTTTGTAGCTCGTAGGAGCAAAATCGTGAATGCAGTTTTACTCACTGCAATTCTTGATGCAAAGATTTTAAAAGTTATAATAAAAAACCAACTAAAATTATGTATTACAGATAGTCTTTGATTCCTAGAAGTATTGATGTGGTCTTGGAATGTATCACATTTTCTTGAAATTGCTAAATTTCCAGGAAAGAGTCATCTCTTTCTGGGAAGGTCGGGTGCTGCACGATGTGGGATTTGACAAGGGTAGATCAATTTGTTAAGATTTAATAATCTGTGCTCATTTAACAAGTTGGGGCAAACAAAAAATGGCAAATTATGCAGAGTTTTTATTATAGTTATTAGAGTTAAAAAGCAGTCCCAGTTTGCACCTGTGTACAGATTTTCTCCTTTCGGGGGTGGTGCCGATGTTTGTTTCCAAACAATTTCATTCATTTTCTTAAGTTGAAAAGAAAAAAAGTCCAATATTGAAAAATTAGCTTCCTCGTGTGACCTTTCACAAACTGAAGACTATGCAAGGATTTAATTGTAATGGACTCGGGAAAAATCGAGCCCTCCTTCTGTTACAGTGCAATTAAGTACCTGTCAAACTCAGGCAGCCCTTAATTTTCCTTGAGTGAAAGTACTTGATGAACTTAAAATTAATCCTACCCTCTGGCTTTCTTTATGAAAGCCCTATAATTAGAAGTAGAGGTTAATCCAAACTTAAAATATATATTTTTTTCTTTTCTGGAAACATTTTTACTTTGACAAAAGCTGTAAAATTTTGTACTTAGCGTTGGGCAGAGCAACATCAGTTTTAATCAGCACCAAAGAGCAGACATTTTTGGAGCTGTGATTGCAGAGATGGGAGGGGATGCATATTATTAGCAGTTGTTATCCATGACCTTGCTGCTCAGAGTTGGTCCAGGCACCAGCAGCTTTGGCCTCGCCTGGGAGCTTATTAGAAAAGCAGAACAGGTCCTGCTCCAGACCCACTGAATCAGCAGTTGCAAGTTGTTAAGAACCCCAGATGCCTTGAATGCACATTAATGAGTAAGAAACTGGTTTGTAATGCTGACTGACTTGTTGTAGAAAAGATGAACTTCGAAGAAAATAAGTTGACTTTGTTCTTAGGTGAAGAAAAGTTTATAAGTTAAAGTGCAGTCAGTTTTATTTCTTGGATCTTAAAATCTAGGCAACTAATGTTGCCAAAAGAAATTTTGAAGCTTGCTCCTACCTCCAAGGGTTCTCATGGGAAATGGCTTTGATTTAGATTCTGAAATATCTTTTATTGTTTCCTGATCTGGAGAAGGAGTGAAATCGCTGGTCCACAGGGCAGATCTGGCTCTTGGTTATATTTCTCACAGGAAATGTAATTTCCATGCAAGAGTGTCTGACTGAAAGTAGTTGCTCAGTAAGTATTTTTTGAATGAATCATTGAATACATTCAGGTCATAGCTAGTTTTGTAAAACAAAATTCACATAAGGCACCCCGTCCTTGACTCCCTGTCTCTGTCCTGGGCTACCAAAATATTTGTAAATACCTCCATTGTGGTGCCTCTTGTTTTGTGATAATTTAGTTTTTTACTCTCTCTTACCATATGATGAGTTATCTGAAGTAGTCTGTGTTTCCTAGAGTCTTGTGCAGGGCTGGGAATGTTTGCTTACTCAAAAATTTGTATTTTTAAAATCGTGGTAAAATATGTATAACATAATATTTACTGTTTTAACCATTTTCAAGTATATGTTGAAATATACATTTCGAGTATACATAAGTAGCATTAAGTACATTTACATCGTTCTGCATCCATCCCCATTATCCATTCACAGAACTTTTTTTTTTATCTTGCTAAACTGAACCTTCATGCCCACTAAATAACTCCCCAATCTCTTTTTCCCCCAGCCTTGACAGCCATCATTCTACTTTCTGTCTCTCTGAATTTGACTACTCTAGGTACCTCATATAAGGCTCATACTCTAAGAATCACACAGGATTTCTCCTTTTGTGACTGGTTTATTTTCCTTAACATAACATCCTCAAGGTTCATCCATGTTGTAACATGGATCAGAATGTCTTTCCTTTTAAAGGTGAATAATACGTATTTCATTGTGTTTATATACCGCATTTTGTTTATCCATTCATCTGTCAGCGGACACTTGGTTTGCTTCCCCCTTTTAGCTACTGTGAATAGTGCTGCTATGAACATGAGTGTACAAATATCTGGTTGAGTCTATGCTTTCAATTCTTTTGGGAATATGCTCATTGGAGACATGTCTATTCAAATCCTTTGCCCATTTAAAAAAATTTTTGTCATTGTGTTGTAGGAGTATATATATATATATAATAATATATAATACATATGTCCAGAACATATGTAAAATACATATAGAAAAATACTGGATATAAATTAATAAATATATACATATGTATATATAGTCTGGATATTAATCCCTTATCAAATATGTGACTTGCAAATATTTTCTCCCATTCCATGGGTTGCCTTTTCACTCTATTGATAGTGTTTTTTGATGCACATAAGTTTTTATTTTGATATAATTGAATTTACCTATTTGTTTTTGTTATCTGTACATTTGGTGTCATATCCAGGAAATCACTGCCAAATTCAACTTTTCCCCTGTGTTTTCCTGAGTGTTATGTCTTACATTTAGGTCTTTGATCCATTTAGACTTACTTTTAGAGTATGTATTTTGACTTAATTTTTGGTATATGGTGTAAGGTAAGGGTCGAATTTCATTCTTTTGTGTATGGATATCCAGTTTTCCTAGTACCACTATCTTTTCCCCATTGTACCCTTGCCAAAATCATTTGACTATATATATGAGGGTTTATTTTTGGAATCATTATTCAATTCGTTTATATATCTGTTTATGCCAATACCACACTGTTTTGATTTCTGTAACTTTGTAGTAAATTTTGAAATCAGGAAATATAAGACCTCTAAGTTTCTTCTTTTTCAATATTGCTTTGGCTATTTGAGGTCCCTTGAGATTCCACATGAATTGTAAGATGATTTTCCCATTTCTTTAAAAAATATCATTGGGATTTTTATAGGTCAACAATGTTTTTTGAATGCATGCATGACTGAATAAAAGAATGAATTTTAAAAGCTACTTATTCCTAAAATCTAGTTAAGGAAAGCATGTTAGTTACAAAAAGATCTTTAGCAACGATGACTTAAATAATGTAGAATATTTCTCCATGAAAGAGATACTTTTTTCTCTACAAGTAAAATTTTATTTAGATTTATCTTCCTATTTCTATTTTTCAAAAGGATTTGGCACGAATCAGAATTAAAAGAATGATAAAGGAATAAAAGTCGAGCAATTTGAAAAGGTGGTAGAGAATAAGAAGTTAAATGGGAGGAAGGAACGACCCTTCTATTTTGTGCATTAAGGTTCGTTTTAAGTTTCCTGGCAACTGAGCAAAGAGGCAATGTAGCATTTCAATACGAAATAAGAGCAAATTGTCTCTTGTTTATCAAGAGAGAAATTGTGAGTGCTTACCTTTTATCTCTACCTCTACCTGTGCCAGCCCTGATGGCTAAGTGTGTGTCTGTGTGTGTGTGTGTGTGTGTGTGTGTGTGTGTGTAGTTTTTTTCACTTACTATGGACAATACTATATGCATTGTTCTGTAACTTGCTTTATTCAGTTAATATACAGCTTAGACATCTTTATTTTTGTATAGCCATATATATAGATATACATAAAAATTAAAGAGTACAAAATATTTAATTATATGAGTATAGCATACTATATAACATTCGTGTTGTTTTATAGTTTTGTTCTTACTATTTTCTCTGAACATCTTTGCATGTATATTTTTAAGCCTTTGTGTGACAGCTGTCTTAGGGTAAATTCCTAGAAGTAGAATTGCTGACTCATAGAATAAACGCATATAAAATTTTTATTTATGTTGCCAAACCACCCTCCAAAACATTGCATCAGTTTATACTCAGTCAGTAGTATGTGAGAGTGTCAGTTTCTTTAAACTGCTGCCAATATTGGAGATCATCAGATGTTTAATATTTGCCAATTTGTTGGACAAAAAATTGTATTTTGTAAATTTGATTTGTATCTTGTAATTATAATTATGGTTGGGAATTCTTTTGTTCTTTTTTGGTCCTTTTATAACTTCTTTAATGAACTATCTGGTTTTCTTTACCCATTTTTATATTAGGTTGTTTACTGTTTCTTTTCTTTTTCTTCTTTTTCTTTTTTTTTTTTTTTTAATTTGTAAGGTCCATTTATAAAGGAAATGAATTTTTTGTCGTAAACGTTACAATTTGTCTTGGTGGTTTGTTTTTTTCAGCTTTCCACACTGCTCATTTAGGGTTTGGCTATATTTTGTCTGTTAAGTGAGATACCATTCATCTACTTGGTTTTATATTCTAACTTATTTTTTCTATTCTTCCTATTTGTACCAATTTATACCCCTTCCCAGACTTGTTTATCTCCACATATCCCTTGAATATGACCTCATGTATAGTGTTTCAAACTCTAGGGAAATTTAATTCAGGATAGAACTTATTACTTTGCAATTGTTTTACCTGCAGCTTCTATGCTACAAGTTAAATAATAATTATTATAAGTAAATAAAATATTTAGTATTTGTTTCAAAGTTATGCCTTGTTTCTAGAGGAAGAACTTCTTTTAAAAAGTAAGTCTTGGTGCCATATTGAAATACAGTAGTGAATTCTTTGTTTTTCCTCTAAGAGATTTCTGTGGAAATCTTCATAGATAAATATGAAGATATATACTGGTAAAGAGAGATAAGTACACATATCATGAAAACTGAGAGGCACAGAGCCCAATTTTTGCTAGCGTTTGCATCACAAATTAAATGACGAATATGAAAGGTGGAAAAAGGTAATGAAAGCACCATTCTTGTGCTGGACACTCTACCAGGCTATGCTGTGAGGTTAGGTATATGGTTAAGTGTGTTCATGAGCAAAAGTTATATATGCATACAATTTTTTTTGAGGATGGGGAGGCTTCAAGAACCTACTCAAAAAAAAAGTAGTTTCCACAGCCAATGAAAGCCACTTACATGTTCACAAATGCATACTTTCCTTCAAGGACACAGGAGAAGCCTTGAAAGAGCTGGACATTTTCTCTTTTAACTGTCACAAGCTAGTACTTTATTTTTGACAGAGAAATTGTGTTCTTCCTATATAACCCCTACGGCCATAAACATACTCTTTCAATTTCTTATGAAAACAGAATATATCTTTCTTTTCTTCAAATTAATGAAAATGTTCTTTTTCCTCTTTTGCCCTTAAGTTTTCCAGTTTTGGAAATGATTTAATCTGATATTTTATTTTTATTTTAAAAATTTTGGGCATGCTGAATATGCCTTATCTTTATAATAATCTTCACTCTTGAATCAATAAGATATGGGTATTTTGTCCATAGTCAAGCATTAAAAAGTGGACTTTTACATTGTATGTAAAATTCTGGTGTGATATTTTAGCACTGTTTTATCAATGCTCGATAATTTAACCTATTTATTAAAATTTACAGTCTATTTTTCTAGTTTAAAGAAAAATAAAATCAGAGCTTTTTCTGAGTTAGTTATGAAAAGAAAAGAAATGACATAAAAAATCTTCAGAAGACCTTAAGAGAATGGGACAATGTTCAGGTCAATAGTGAATGAGAATCCCTAGTGTTCTGTGCTATTGGTGCTATTGTAAATTGCATAAATTTTAGCCTCGTTCTTTAAACGTAGATGTTTATGCACATGATACTTCTTAACATAGTTGTTGAGACTATTAGTTTCTAGGCAAAGTTGGAAATTGAAAAATCCAAAAGCTAATTTAGAAGCTGATGACAAAGCCAGAATTACAATCCTCCAACGCCAAATTCTAAACCTTTGCTATGAAAATGTTAAAATGTTTTCAGGTGTGTCAGAATCATAGCCTTCGAAGTTGGAAGCAGTTTCAGAGACCATCTAGTTCAATTTTTTCATTTCCTAAGAAATAAAACGTAGGTTCAAAGAAAGTTTTAGTGGTTTTGCTAAGGGATAGTTAAGGCTAAAACACATTTTTCTGTGAACACATTTCTCCAGACAGGTGTTCTGTCCGCTGGTCCACTGGCCCTGAGATGTTCTGAATTAGTTGTACAATGCATCAGATAATAGGAACAGTTGAGGTCAAATCCATACATATTAGTGTGAAATATTTCCCCCTGGAGTTATAATACCCTGTTCCCAGTGGGAAAAGTTCTTTTTAAAAATGTCTTAAAATCTAAATAAAGCATAGGCTTTAGTTCACAGTAATGTATCAGCACTCACTGGTTCATTAGTCGTGACAAATCTATCACACGTAAGATCTTTACGGGAAAACTGGTCACAGGATTAAGGGAACCAACCCTCTGTACCATCTTTGCAACTTTTATGAAAATCTAGAACTATTGTAAAATTAGAAGTCTATTGTAAAAATAAGTTTGATCTCTTATTAAAATATTAGTGTGAAATCTTTATTTTTTTATTAAGAGTTTTCCAAGGAAGTGTTTTAGATGAATGTGAAGATGACCAGTAAGTAGGCAATAGTGACAGTGTTCATTTTCCTTCTCTTCTCAAGGAGTGTGTAGTCACAAGAGGTCTGGATAACGGTGTTGGCAATGATTAAAAAATATTAGAGCAAGAGGGAGCCTTTCCAAATCGAATAGGCATTGTGCTATGAAATAACACAAAGTTAACCATTTTTTATCTTTAAAGCATAGAGATTGGGGAAATTCAAAGATATGATCCCTTTTGTTGTATCATTTACTTGAAAAGATTACATCGATGTAGATTATTTGTGTTTGATTTATGGATAAGATCTAAATTATTATTATTTTTTTTAGTTTTTCTCTCCTGAAAATTTAGAGTCCTTTCGTAGTTTGAGATTTTTCAGGTGGTTCTTGTGATGTGAGGAAGTGGTTAGAGTGACAAGGACGGTTAGTTCTCCATCCCCGAGTTGCAGGTTTTCTGCTACAAACGTTCCCAGGAAGCACAGTCCATTTATAAGGTCAGTTGTTGTCATTTCATTTTCATCTCCACCCTCTCCCCCTACGCACAGTTTTATTCCATTTTTACAGCTTTAAAAATATTTTAAAGCATGGATTAATATACATTTAGAATTCAAATACATCTTAAAGTAAGCATATGGCTTTATTTGTTTTTAACTGGTTCAAGTCCCTAGCTGTGCCAAATAGTGCAACCAGCCTTTCTTGTTTATCTCCTTGAATGATGTTTTTACTCCATCACTTCCCCAGAGCTAGCTACAGCATTACATGGGTGTTGTTTTTCATGTGAGACTGGCTGTCAGTACTGACTCTGAAATCATCAGCAACTTCCCCCTTTATGTTGTGGCAAAGGAAAATGTGAGCTGAGTGGGAATGGATTTTCAGTCACTTGCTCATGTGTTGCAACCATGATGACTCTTCATTCATGCATGTTATGGCCTGAGAGGCTGAAAACGTAGCCCAGGCTTTGTCAACATTGTGTGTGTGTGTGTGTGTGTGTGTGTGTGTGTGTGTGTGTGTGTGTTTTCTGAGAATTCATCATCTGCCTCTCTCTAAATGGATGAAAATACATTTCTTCCTAATTCCAGGCACCCTACTTCCAGACTTAGGAGACCATCTGAGATGGACCTTACTTATATCAGACTAAAGTTTAAACTTAGTTTTAAACTACAGGATGGCTTGATCCCTGATAAGTGATTTAGGTGTCCTACATATTCTGGAAAAGGTAGGATATATATTAAAGGAATCAGAATCTGATTCACAGGGTTATTTATTTAACCGCTTAAAAAATATTTCTTAAGTACCTACCATATGCTAGGCATTTTTTTAGGAACTCAGTGACTGTTTTTGCGTGTTTAACAGTATAGCCTCACAGATACTGTATTTGTGCTGATACCTTCTATTTATTTGCCTCTTCACCCTTCTTTCTCTATGCCTGAGCCCTGGGGGGCTGAACTGTATAGACTTACAAAGAAGGGCTTTTGCATTCTCTGGTCTTTCATTATGTTGGCCAATGAAATGCGCCAGCAGGTGACTAGAGGGAGGGAGGAGAGTGAGGTGAGGTGTTTATTTCCCAGCTTTCCTCTTTGAGGGGAATTGCAGCTCCTGTTAGGCAGCCCCCTCCACACAGACTTCCCAATATGTGATGCTTCAGGCTTGGGGCTTAGGGATAACAAGTGTAGCCGTTACCAGCCTTGAGGTACTGCACTGTCCTCCATGCTTTCGCTACATGCTGACCTATTGGCCTTTGTAGAAGGTCCCTTTTTTTGACTCTCCTCAAATTGTACCTGTTTCCTGCCAGATCCCTGGGAAGAATCTGATGATGATGATTATTGACATGGTAATAATAACTAATACTGAGCTTATACCACAGTTCAGGGATTATGACTTTTACATATTTTATTCGATTGTTTCCAAAACCCAAATAAGGTAAATGTTATTACCTTAATTTTGACAAATAAAGAAACTGAATTTTGGATAGATTATGCAGTTTCTCCAAGTCCATACAGTGAATGAAAGGCAGAACCAAACCCTATGGCTTGCGAGTCCATGTTGAGAACTGTCCCAGTTCTCTTTTTCATATGCTTTTCTGTGTGTTGCAGCTCTCCATCGCGGTCACCCACATGCAGCCAGAGCAGGGCTGGCCTTCACCCTCTGTTACATCTCATAGCTCAGCATCAGAAAATCTGTTGTATTGTATTTAGTCTTGAGATATGAAAGTAAGAACATACAATTACTTTTGTTAATTATCATAGCTTCTGGATTTTAAGCCATGGGACAGAATTATAGAAGACACCTTGATCATTATGACAAATTTAATGACACGGCTAATCAGTAGCTATAAGGGCTCTTTTCCCCCTCTAAAATCAACAAAGAAGAAGACATGACCTGATTATAACCATAAATATAAATCCAAATATTAAATTGGCACCTATTGACTTGCATTTCACAGACTCAGGTGACTTTGGTAATCAGCATGGGGATGCTGCTTTGTGTCTGTTTTACTAGTGAGCACAGCAGCCAAGGACAATCTGCTACCACAGCATATGACAGGGTCACCTTTCCCAGTAGAAGATTCTGCAGGGTGTCAATTTCCTTAATCTCATCCTCTCCGATACTGTTCTCTAGACAGATGTTTTAAATGGTCATATATACATATACATATAAATAACTCCTTGTAGAAATACAAACACTCAAGAAAACAAGGGTCATTTGTTACATGCTGGTGTAGCTTTGGCTCTTATTAAATCATTCACACATTTAAAACATTATTTAATCTTTGATATAGACTTGGACTCATTGAATCACATGTACCATTAATATTTACCCTTGTGAATGTGCATTCAAGTTTTTTTCCATTTTATTTTATTTTTCTCTTTCTCCTCTTTTATTCTATATTTCAATTCTAGGCCAAAACCTTCTGGGAAATCTCTTTACTGTATTTCAGGAGTCTGGGTGTGTGAGCTCAGAGATTTGCTTTTTTACATCTTTTAAATGGTTCTCTTCATGTTTAATTTGATTCATCAGTTATCTTTTGAATTCTACCGCAGGCATAAGTGGACATGGAAAGCAAAAGGATACAGAAGTCAGAACTCTGACACTAAAAACTGATTTCACCTATTGGACTATGGGTGATGTTCATTGAAAATGAATGCTCTCTGGTTAGCCGGGTCATCTATTGACCTTGTATATTTTCTTAACTTTGTTAAAATGGTATTATCTCCTATGACATTGGTGCTAATGGAAATGTCAGACAATGAGTTTGATAGGAAAGGGAGAAATAATTGGTAAGATGAATCATTCACAGAAAGATAGGAAAAGTCTTCTCTCCCTTTATAGAGTCCGCTAACCAATGTCACCACAGCAAATTTAATTAAAAAAAAAAAAAGACAATGGTAATAATCAAAGCAGCCTCCTCTCTGGTTAAGTGCCATTCTATAGGATCATTTCTCCCTGTACCATCTCCTCACTCATCTGCTATGGTTCTCTATGTATCTGATTGATAATTCAGCTTTCCCTCTTTATATCTTAATTAAACATAAATGAGTGAAAAGTACTATAGAGACCAGCTATCTTCAACTCCTTTTTACTCTTTTTTTTCCTCCTTTTTACTGTTAACTGCTTTTCAGTGCTACCGTCCTCAAGTATACACACCCAAGTCACAGTAGAAGGTAATTTCTAAATAAAATTAACATTAGACTTTTGGCTTTCCAATAAGTTATTTTCCATTTTCCCTGGTGCTTTTCCCTTTGCCTGCCCCATCTTCATGTACAGTTTAGGTTTGATTTTTAAGGTTCATATTGGATGTTACTCCTTTGGGTTTTTTCCTTGGCCTTTTCAAAGGCAGGAAAGAATTTCTCACCTCTGGAGTTCTACTCTGCTGCAGGTAAAGAATTTAACAGCTATGGGGGTGATAATTAGAGCCAGTAATAATTTGACTGAACTACCCTAGGCACTAAATTGTACAGCAGATCTCTCTTTCATGTTGTAAGATGGTTATTTAGTTTTCTACGTATGTGGTTTAAGAGATCTGCACTGCCTCATCGATAAGGCGATTGAGTCCAGGACATGCAAGTGAATATTGCCCACATGGATTTATGTGAGCAAGCCTCAAAACTTATTTTGAAAAAACTTAAAAATGTGTTCCTCGTTAAATATTGTGATGAAACGGTGATTCAGAAGGTGGTGATCTGTTTTGGCTCTCATGTTTCAGGAGGAGGTGGGACCCTCTGGCTGCTCGGGTGGGGCAGCAGCACTTACCAAAAAGTTACCAGGAACAACACAGCACTAGATTCCACCAGCCCAAGACAGAGCCTTAGGATCTTCCTTAGTTTCTCCCTTTCTCCCACTCTCAGATTCACTGAGATGTTTGTTCGTTATGGCCTCCTTTTTCATTCCTACAGCCGTTACCTGAATACAGGTCTCATCATCTATCGATTAGGTTAATTATTGCACATGCGTTCTGGCTGATCATCCTAGCTTTTCCTGCCCCAAGGAACAGAGATATTTTTTAAAGTACAAATTTGGCCTAGTCTCCAACTCTGCCTGAAAACCCGCACATGCTGGCATGTGCATACATATCTTAATGTTCTTCTACTGCTTCTCTTCCTCAGTAGTGCGCAGAGCCCCTATGGCAATATTTGTCCATCTGTTCCTCTGCCCAGACCCCCGAGGGAAGTGGCATGCTCTCAGTATCGATGGCTGAGAAGAGAAGAGAAAGAGGAAGCGTGTGGCCAAACTATGACATGTGTGTAAAAACCCAGAGTGCAAGTTTGATACACCTCCTAAGGGAGAGGGCGGGAGAGGGCATGTTACCCTCATCTCCCTGAGAACAAAGGCTCTAAGGCACCAGAAGGAGAGAGACCCCTGGACTCTATTCACCAAAGCTCTGAATCACACCAGACAAAATCTCTTCTTTCAAAATACCTTCCTAAGTGCTAAGGAGCAAAGTAAAAGCTCTTCGATCCTTACTAGGCGTTTTTTGAGCTGTCCCTAGCTTACCTCTCAAGCCTCACATTCATGTTCTCTCTCCAGCCACATGGAACTTACAACAGCATTTCAAGCACCATGATCTCTTCTCTCCCTGTGCTCTTGGCTTTCACACACACTTTCCCCCTCTCCTGGAAATCTCTTCCTTTTTCTGATTAATTCTCACACATCCTTCTTGTCTGGGTGGGGCGTCCCTCCTATAAGTTCGTACTTCCCCATACCTTGGCACTTACTACACAATTTTAATTGCTTCGCAACTTGCCTGTCTCAGCCTCTAGGGACACTCCAGGGACCATACCTGTCTTATCGTGGACTCCTGGGTATAAAGCCCACTGCCTGGTACATACTAGGCGTTCAATACCTGTTAATTGTACAAGAATAAAGAGAACAACAAGGAAATAAACAAGGATGATATAAGAAGAATAACATTATCCAAGACATGTTTCTTACCCTAGGAACTCGTATGATGCTTAGCATAGTAGATGGTCAAGAAATATTTGTTTAACAAGTGAATGGTTGAAGAAATAAATAAAAGCATTTATTATCAACCATATTACATACAAGATTTCTTCATTGGATGGCAATGATATTAGATGATTTATAACAACTCTTCAAACTTTTCGGCTATTTTTCAATGAGAGAAAACTTATATTGAGGCCATACTTATCAATTCTTCATGCCAAATAAGACTTCTTGTGATGAGAGAGTATGCCATTTAGTTAGCCCTTCAATGTTAAATCATGCTATTAACCTAGTTATTGAATCCTAGGAGACAAAAATGGGATTTGACTTAGGTAGACAAAGAAGAAAATCCTTGTTATATTCAGAAAAAATTTTAAAGAATAGTTTATAAAAATAAATAGTTCCTTTGAATAAGGGGTTCCAATGACTTAGAGAGGCCAAATAATAAGATATATATGTCATGAAATGAATTTAACTATCATGAAGCAAAATAGAAAATTTGTTACAGCAACTACACCATGACCAAGAAGAGATATTTTTTTTCCTGTTGGAAACCTTAGAATTATGAAAGAACCTGTTTATGAACCAATAGCTCCACTTTCTTAAATACACAAGAAAGCATTTTTAGAATAATATGTCTTGATAAACATTTCTGAAAAATGAAGATATACATATTAACAACTCCATTAGTTGGTGAAGAAGTATCTATTTTATTCTTTGCAGAATCTAGAAAATGTATAGTAGCCTATGTATGTGGGTACTTACTAAATACAATTGATAGAGGAATATACACAAAGAATCAAGCTCTTTCCTTGGAGGACAATATGAATGAAAGTAACAGCAATTGTCTTCTCTTGAGCTCTTTTCTGTCCACTCAGTTTATAAAGAGTTAGTTCAATCTCGAAGTACTGAGTACTTAGTAGCATGGCTCCTGAACTTAGCAGAAAGAAATGTACTGTCTTGAATTGCTTCTTACATGTCTTCACCTCTTTCCACCACCCCATCCCAGAATCTTGTATGGTGCAGAGACTGTCACTCTTGACTGATCAATTTTGTAGCTTTTCACAATAGTGTTTTGGAGGCATTCAGTTGTAGCTCCTAGTTATGAAAATGATTATTGGTCTTTCTCTTTAATTTTAAAGTAACAAACGTTTTCCATCATAGGCATTATAATCTTAAAGATAATTATAACTTTAATCCTTAATTTTTTAAGAACCATGATACAGTATTTTTCACAGGCCTTCTGCTTTTATTAAAATCTTAATATCCTCACTCTCTGACTTTGCTGGAGCTACTTTCCAGCAAAGTATCATGTAGAATGTTCTTCTGTGGGAAGATTAGCACCTTTCCATAGGTTCCTGAGGACACACAAGAGTGGGAAGCGGGGATGCGTACACATTTTCATCTCTGAGGGAACCCGTATCTCCTAATCCTTGCATCATGTGAACACTCAAACCCTGCTCAGGCTTTGCCTCTGTGACTGCCTTTCTCGAGATACAGCTTTGCCTCCAGGCCC
>NW_011888863.1:3720823-3734041 GCF_000151845.1 Pteropus vampyrus
TATCCTTGTTTTGTTTAAAAATGTTTTATATAATTATAAAACAAAATTAAATTAAAAAAGCAATCCCTACACAATAAAGATGAAATGAAACAAATTTAACCTTACAGTGTATTCAGTCGTTGGCAGAAAGGAACTATATTGTTTCAACCCATTAATCCGACCAATACAACCCTAGGTGGGATATACCCATAGCAGAGAGGAGAACAAAAACCTTTTTGTAAATATGATTCTTTTTCAAGAATCATATCGTTCACCTGAAACAGTTATGTGTCTATTATGGGAAAAAACAAATGAGTCATTCTATGATGTTCTAAATCTCTAGGATTCTTGGCTTAGGAGATACAAGGATAAATGAAAATACTCTACTCCTGAATTTAAATTAGAAGTATCAATTGAATTCATGAGGAATTTTATCTTAAAAGATTTTTCTAGTTTTGCCCACTTAGCTAGAAACAGTAGCTAATTTATTAGCTATGAACACCCTTTGTGCCCAGATTGTGGTTCCAAATACCATTTCCCACTAAAATGAAACTCAGCCCCTTGTAGAAATGGCTATATCCAAGTTTGGGGTAGGCAAAGTACAAAAATGAGCCTAGAACATCTCATTCTATCAGAAAGAAAGGATGGAAGCTGTGGTATAATAAAAAATAAATGTATTTGGTCTTTGTCCCTGGTTCCTGGTACAGAGATCCTGTGGTGGCTGGAGATTAAGTTCATTCACCAATGGCTAATGACTTAGTTAATCATACTCACATAGTGAAACGTAAAAACTCTGAATGGAGGAGGCAAAGGGAGCTTTTGGGCTGGGCGGAGGGCATGCCCAGGGAGGGCATGAAAGCTCTGCATCACCGCCCATTCATCTCTTTATCTGGTTGTTGTTCATTTGGACCCTTCATAATATTATGAGACAGACAGAAATTTGAATGCTACTGAAGGTCTGATTCTCTAGAAAGCAGACTCTGAGACACTAGATAAGCATGCAGGGAATTTACTAGGGAGTGCTCCTGGGATCAACACCTGTGGCGGAAGGGAAAGCAGCAGGATTGGGCAGAGGGAGATGCTGGGCTGAGATGTGGTTACAGCAAGTCCTCTGCCAAGCCCACAGAGAGCATTGAAGCTGGGATGGCTCGTCAGAGTAGTCCTAAATTGGGGCGAGGGGTGTGGACATTTAACCCTGCATTCACCAATCACCGGAAGGGGGCTGCTCCAGGGAAAAGTGTGAGAACTTGAGGGAAAAGGCTAAAAAGCTGAGGGTTGGCAGCTGGAGGAATAAGTCCTTCAATCCTGAAGGGAGAGCTGGGCAGCGCAGCACAGTCTCCACTACAAATGCTGGCCGGAGGTTTGATGAAATTAGAAAATTACTTTTAATTTTCCTTTAGGTGTGATGATTTTATTATGGTTATGTTTTAAAAACGAGTCCTTATATTTTAGAAATAGAGACTGAAATATTTACTAATGAAATGATATCACAGATGGGATTTACTTCAAAGTAATATAGGGAGGGAGAGGATGTGGGAGTACAAATGAAACATGAGTTGATAATTGTTAAACTTTGGTGACGGATATATGGGTTTCATTATACTATTCTCCCTACTTTTGTATATTTTGGCTTTCTGTAATTACAAAAAGTAGAAAGAAGATGATACATTTAAAAAATCATTTATAAAACAAATGTCAGTTGAAAGATGACAGTTCTATGAATAAAATTTAATGCTTGTCTTAATATTATTTCTTTCTACATAAAATGTTAGATGAAGATCTATATTATATTTTGATTTCACAGACACGACAGTAAGAAAATATGATGAGAGGGATAAATTTAGGTTAGAGTGAAGGACATTGAAGGTTTGAAAAGCAGTAGGGAATAAAAGGTTATTAAATATCAGATTACCAGAAAAAGTACTGTGGGCATCTTAAGAGTGGAACAGATGTGCATCTTTCTGAGAAAACTTGCTTGAAATCTGGCTGAAGGCAAGCAGAGGAATTGTAGCCTTCTGACTATCTTTCATATTGGAGAATGTAGTTGTGCTCCCCATCCCCTTTCAACACATGGTGATTATTTCTCTCCTTCAAAGGGAAAAATGGCTTTTATGTTCTCCATGAATAAAAGGTAATTTTTGTTCTTGGTAATAAAATTATTTGTACATCCAGTTTAAGAACCCATGATAAATAAAGCCAGGTTAAAAATAACAGAGGTACCATCCAAGTGTTATATTTTTAAAGTGAAAATTCTTACATATAGCATATTTCCTGACTGCGCTGTATCTAATTTCTGTTTTAGTTCCTGTGCTCATTGTTAGAAGTGAGTCATAGGAGCTGCAGATAATGTTACCTTGAGCTCTATTCTATTATTATGATTCAGCAGGAAGCTGTGTGTGTGTGTGTGTGTGTGTGAGGGGGGCTGTTTAAGACAGTGAAAAGCATTTGGGAAAAAAAAGCTGAAGCTTATGGTTCACATCACTGTTTCAGTGGCATGATAAGGTGAATTTGTGGATGCCACGTGCATCATTAACAATTGGGAAATATACCACATGGCCCAAGCTTCACGCCGTTCCACGGGGGGGGACTTGTCTTCACACTAAAAGGATAAAAGAACATCTGTTCCTGGCAGCTTTGGCCTCCCTAGGGCCTAATTTGGCCCTCTCTGTTTGGACCCGATTCCTACGAAAATGAGATATGGGCCCTGCATCCTCTAATTAATCTTGCTGTATTTCTTTCTCTCTGCATGGCTGCTTTTCTTCTAACCTTCACTTTGGGTCCTTGTCTCAGATGTTGTGCCAAGATAAGTTGACAGAACCTATTGGTAGGCCAGGAGAAAATCCAAAGGTCCCATGGGTTTTCTGAAACATTAAGGTTTTAGACAGCACTAAGAAGAATAAAAGCAGAATATAAATACTAATGCTTTAGAAATCTCCACTGCACCAAGCATTGCTAATATTTCACTGCCATTATTATGAATACCTTGGTCATTCATTAATGGGGAGGTTTGTTCTCTTTAAGGCACGAATATGCGAGGCTCCATTCTACCAAAAGAGGCTCCTCACTCAGAAATGGGCCAGGAAGTATTGTGCGAGCAGACATCATCTGGTTCTTTGTGGTGCTTATGCCCCTCTGATCCTTCTTTTCCTACTTTGGTTCTTCACTCTTCTTTCTGCCATTTTCTTCTCTTTCACATTCTTTCCTCTGCCTACTTTCTCTTGTCGCATCATTCTTTTGCCCACCACACTTCAGTCACCTACAAGGCTACCCGAAGTGCAAGTGTGAAGTCAGAGGATTTGTCTTGAATCCACTTTCTTTCTCCTTTATATTCTTCCTGTCTGTCAAAAATGCTTTCCTCACTCTCCTTCCTATCAGAGCTTCCTGGCAGGTAAGGGGCTGCTGGACCCTTGGGAACATTGAGACATAAATAACAATGCCGAGTTCATCCTCAGTGATATTTGGGTTTTAATAATTGACCCATTGCTTCCATTTTCACACTTCACTTTCCTCTTCTTATCCATCCTTTCTACCTTTTCTTCTCTTCCTTCTTCTTCCTTCCAGTTGCTTTTGCATTACCATTTCCACCAATTCTTCTTACCCAGTACCTGCCTGAGTACTTTCTGCTCACTTTTGCCCACCACATGCTCCTAGCTCTTGTTTTCTTGCAACCCCACCTCTGCCAGAGTGCCAGGCAGCTCATCGCCTCTCCAGCATATCTTTCTTTGACCTTCATGGCATCCTGATATCTGTCAGCTTTAAAAAAACTTATGCCTGACTGAAAGGAACAGGAGTATTTATTTCCTTGTAACTAGTTTTCCAGCTACTTAGAACTCCCAAATCAACAGCAACAGCAACAATGACAACAACAACAACAATCTGATGTGCTTGCAGTAGAATGATATCAGTACAGCTCCTTAAAGACCACAGCCATCTAACGGAGGGAAGAAGAGATGCATTATTTAGGTTTTTTGGTCACGAGAAAAGAGAGACACATTCCAGCTAATATAGGGAGAAAGGAATTTATTGAAAGAATCTGCATTAATTCAAAGGAAAAACGAAACAAAGGAACTAAGAAAGAGACAAGAATAAGGGCAACTCTGATGGTCTGGGCAGCAGGAACTAAGGCACAGTCTCCTTGAGGCACTGCAGCCTGATAAAACACCCTCAGCCATTTCCCCTAATCCTTGATTCACTCTGCTCAAGATGCAAATGCTGAACAAAGACAATAAGATGAGCCAAGCTCGGGCCATAGGCCCACCCTTCCACTGGTGAGAGGTGGGCGAGTGGCAGGAAGGTGGTGTTTAAGCCCCATGATGGAAGCCCAAGCAGTAGGTATCTAGAAGCAGAAGGGCATTCTCCAAAGCAGCATCATGGTGCTGTGATCAATAGAAGAGGCACTGGATGCCGAGTGGGCAAAACCCACAAGTGGCCGCCAGAGTTGAGAAATAAATAGATTCATGTGAAGACAAGGAGAGTCCATCATATTTTACAAATCATTTTGCTAAAGTCCATTGGGAGCAGTGCCTCCCGCCCCCACACTTTTTTTAAATACAGAAAACCAAGATCCTAGGGTTAGTGTTCAAGGTCAGGCTATCAAGAGGATTCATTGATTAAGAATAGCAAACGTAATATAACTCTATGAGTAAGTCTATGCTAAGTGCTTGTCATATATTAATTAATTTAATCTCCACTACAACCCAAAGAGATAGGCATTATTATTAACCCCATTTTACAGAAGAGTAAACTGATGCTCAGAGAAGTTAAGTAGCTTACCCAAGACTACACAAGTGGTACCACATACAGCAGAGTAAGGATTCACACCCAGGCAATGTGGGTCAGTCCGTGCTCTTATCCATATGCTATCTACCCTTGAATCTGCGTAAAACAAAATATTTAAAGAAAATTGGGGCCTCCAATAGTCTCTTCCAATAGTGTTGGAGAGAGGGAGCAACAAGGACAAAGACATTTTAAGTGATAGTTAATAATCCCTCCTATATGGACCCAACGTGGGGATTTTATCAACAAACACCTGTTCCCATTCAAGTGTACCACACCGAGACAGAGATCACTGACATGTGCAGACACATACTCACGGCCTGGGAAGCCAGCTACATGGTTTTATTTCCTAAGGGTAGTTATTCGAAAGTACGGGTTGTTTTATTTTTAGTTTCCTTCAGATTATACCCCAGAGCACATCTCTTCACTGTCTCTCTCAGACACTCCTCTGCTTTTCAAAAAGAGAAACACTGAACCTTCTCTCCTCCACACTAAAAGGCCT
This sequence comes from Pteropus vampyrus, assembly GCF_000151845.1. Taxonomy (NCBI): domain Eukaryota; kingdom Metazoa; phylum Chordata; class Mammalia; order Chiroptera; family Pteropodidae; genus Pteropus; species Pteropus vampyrus. The sequence continues at coordinate 3,726,081 of NW_011888863.1, forward strand.
TTGTCCGAAACCACACATGTCGATTTTAAACAGAAAAATAATATTAAAGCACAGTGCTTCCTTTATGTGCCTCATGCAGCTTTCTGAGTTCCTGTGTCCCTGGATTTATGATGTGCTCTACACTTTCCACATTCTCAGTGCTGTTTTCCCACATTTGAAGGAGAAATGATCAAGAGATTTGTGCTAGAGTAAATTTATTCTGTCTTGAGCTGGGTGAAGTTTCCAAATTCACCACAGCATGGAAAATATAAATGCTGTAAGCATCGTGCTTCCTTCCCAGACGCTGCAGACAGGGAAATCCTGGGCCCACAGCAGAAATGAACGTTGCATTCCTGTAATCACTCTTCTGCTCAGAGCTGTTTGGCTTTTCCAAACTCAGTGAGAGAAACCTGACCAGATTTCATGCCCCCACTGCTTGGTTTCACATGGGAGATGAAAATCTCCTGTGTCCTTTTTAACTCCCCCACTCTTCTGCGAGGTGAGAGAACCATGTGCTCGAGGGGCTGAACATGGAGCAAGGTCTTGGGACAGGACACTGGACTGAGCGATAGAGTATGTGAGGTAGAAATTCATTTTCACCTTTCAAGAAATTAAACTGTTGACTTTCAGTCAGAGGTGTTTGTCTACCTATTTAAGAATGAGAAGTTTAGGCAAGGGGAACAGGAGTTTGGGAATAATGGTTTGCTGGGTGGAATTTCCTCCCAGTGTGTCTGCATACCTGCTTTACTTTCTGCTTACTTTTGCATGTAAACTGTCCACTTGCTCCAGTCACGTCAGAAGCCTTTCTAATCCAGTGGACTTGGCCCCTCAGTGACCAGAGGAGGTCAGTCATGGGGTTGGGTAGTGATTCAGTAGACAGGTTAATTTTCAGAGTTAGGCAGACGTATCAGCTATGTCTTCGTTGATGTTTTGAGTCAGGCAACTCCCACCTCTCCCACCTCCCATCATAGAGCATTTTTAAACTATGGATTTGGTCAAGTACCATGGTCCCAGTTTTTAAGCTTTTCATGCTTCGCTTATTTCCTCCTTGCCCCTTTTTTTATAAAATAATCACTCATTCCATAGGCTTTTTTTTTTTTAAATCTAACTGGTAAGACAGCACTTCAAGCACAGACAATATTCTGTCTTTTGGCGATCTGCTCAGTAAGACTAAGAATACCTGTGATCAAAAACTAGAGACAAATGAGAGAACAGCATTAGAAATCAATGGAGGAAGATACTGGCTAATCAATAAGGGATGCAGAAACTAAGGATTACTCTTGTGGAAAAAATAACATAAGACCTTTGCTTAAAATCTTAAAATCTCAATTGCAGGCTTAAGATCTAAATAGGAAAAATCAGAACTTTCAAGCTTTAGAAAAATAACATTTTTTAAGAAGATTTTCTTTAAAAGAACACAAAATACTACACACCACAAGCAACGCCTCCGATAAGGGCCTAATATCCAAAATATACAAAGAACTCATACGCCTCAATAACAACAAAGAAAACAAATGATCCGATCAAAAAATGGGCAGAGGACCTGAATAGACACTTCTCCCTAAAGGATATACAAATGGCCAACAAATGTATGAAAAGATGCTCAACATCGCTAGCTATTAGGGAAATGCAAATCAAAACCACAATGAGATATCATCTCATACCTGTTAGAATGGCTATAATCAATTGGACAAGTAATAACAAATGTTAGAGAGGATGTGGAGAAATCGGAACCCTCATACACTGCTGAGGGGACTGCAAATTGGTACAGCCACTATGGACAACAGTATGGAGATTCCTCAAAAAACTAAGGATTGATCTACCATATGATCCAGCAATCCCACTACTGGGTATTTATCCCAAAGACTTGAAAACCTATATCCCAAAAGATATTTGTACACTGATGTTCATAGCAGCATTATTCACAGTAGCCAGGACATGGAAGTAACCAAAGTGTCCTACAATAGATGATTGGCTAAAGAAGCTGTGGTACATATATATAATGAAATATTACTCAGCCATAAGAAGGGATGAAATACTGTCATTTGTGACAACATGGATGGACCTCGAGATAATCATGCTAAGTGAAATAAGCCAGACGGAAAAAGTAGAAAATCACATATCACTTATATGTGGGATATAAACCTAAAAGCAACAAATGAACAGGCCAAACAAACAGAAACTCACGGACATGGACTATAGACTAGTGGTTACCAGAGGGTAGGGGGTAGGGGGAGGGGGGTGGTAGATGGGGTAAAAGGGGTCAAATATGTGGTGACAGAAATCTATGGGAGGTGAACACACAGTGTAAATATATATATGCCTTGTTAAAGTATACAGCTGAAACTTATTGGATTTTGTTAACCAATGTCACTATAAAAAAACAAAAACAAAAACAAAACACAAAAACTACACACCAAAATGGAAAACTTGATAAATGCGACTATATTAAATTTAAAATTTCTGTAAAACAAAGATAAGTAAACTAATTGGGAAGATAAGCTATAGACTGGGGAAAGATATTTGCAATACACACACACACACACACACACACACACACACACACACGTACACACACACACACACACACAACTAAAAGCAGAGACCTTTCATTGTCTCCTTGACCTGGATGCTATTTTTCTCCCCTAGCTTTCTTTTCTCCAGCCAGACTGGCCTCCCTGCTATTTATGGAGCCCCCCAGGTACTCTCCCACCTCAGGGTCTTTGCTCTAGCTGTTCCGACTACCTGGAATGCCCTCACCCCAGGTATCTCCTTGGCTAATACCCTTGCTCTCTCCAAGTCTTTCCTCAATTCTCAGGAAGGCCTACCCTGACCATCCTATTTAACTCAGCAAACTGTCTAATCCCCTCACCCCGCTTCTTTATTCCATAGCATTTATGTTTTCTTATTTATGCTTAATATATGTTTATTATGTTTCCTTCCATTAGAATCAAAGTTCATGGAGGCAGGGGTCTTTTTTTTTTTTTTATCCTCCGATGTATCCTAATTTCCTAGAACAGCGACTGGCACAATCACTTATAATATTTTTACGAACTCAAAAATATTTGGATGAGTAAATGAACAATCATTGTTGGAATTCAGAGCTTACCAATCAGTATGTCACAACGCTCTGATGTGTCACTAATAAGTTACAGATATGCTGAGATATTGATAACCTTTACCCTTGAAGCAGCTGGTCAGGGTGTGGGACAGCAGCACAATTGGACAATGACATCCTGCTACAAATAGCCTTCTCCATTTATCCCAGCGTCCCTTACACTATTGCACTTGTTAAGTGTGTCAGGACATTGAAAAGTTGAGGAAGCACCGTGATGGCTCAGTGGTGCCTTGTCTTGTAAAAATAGATCTACTGTGCACTTTTCACCTGGTTAGGTAGAATGCCCGTGTCCCTTCCTGGGAGTGTCCCTGTATTTTGACATCAGTATCCCCTAAGCTCAATTAAGCATTAACTCAGTAACAATAAAGTGTTCATTTTTAACAAATGATTTCATGACATAAGTTGCATAGTTTAGAACATAGAGGATGTATGTTAAATGATTAGAAAATTAATAAGTATATATCGAGAGAGTGGGAGGACTATTTAAAAATGTTAAAATTATTGGTGATGGCTGTAGAGAGTGGTGATGAGAAAATTGAGAGGTCTGAAAGATGGAGCTCATGAGTTTAATCCTAAACGATTATGCCTGATTGCTTTGAGAGGGAGGAAGGGGGATGATGGGAGGACTTTCTGACAGAGCTCAAAGTCTGGGGATCTGCTTACCAAAATATTCCTCCTGAGCACCCCCCCTTTTTTTATCACAAAGAAAACTCCTAGCAACACCTCTAGGTTAATCCTAACCTGATTATAATAATGAAGGTTATGGTTACAGATTTCTCCACAAGAGGTTTGTTAAAAAAAATCACTGCATGACATATGCAAGGTCTCAGCTGCTGGGTGAGTGAGTATTCAACCAGAGCTATAAAAGACTAAGAGGCAATGGGCCAGAGATTGAAGCTCAAGACCAGAAGAGCCAGGGGAAGCCTGGGAGGAAAGCTCAGGGCTAGACAAGGCAGTTGGCTGGATTTGGGAGTGCCCAGATTCTGGCAAGCATGATAAAACTTGGAGCCAGAAGTTAGGCAGAAGCCAGGAATCTCTGGGTTCATGAGGTGAAGTCTAAATGGGTGAGAGAGAATTAGGAATAAGACAGCAGGAACCAACAGCAGGGATGTCTTGAAACCAAGACAGCTACTTCTGCCAAGAAGCCTCATACATGCCTCTTGCCAAGGCAAAATGCAGGATCTGGAACAGTGTTCCCAGGACTGCATCTGGGAGAGGGTGAGGAGGTTAACATGGCCCAATGGCCAGCATGGAGCTACAGCCAAGGGAAGGTTCTGACGTTCATCCTCTCTCTCTGGAAAGGTGACCTTGCCCTTCCCCTTTTTCTAGATCTTAGGCAGCTTTAAAGGATGAAAGTGATAAGTACTGTGACGACCTGTTAGGAATTTTTGGGACAGTCAGTCATTTTAAGGATTCCGTCTCCTAATGGAGGTGGCCCTGTTTTTGTTTTTCTTCTGGCATCTCTCATGTTACCATAGTCACTTTGAACCCCACTGTTGACCTAGGAACTTTGAGACAGACAGACCTGGAAGTCAAACATGAGGATGTATAATCTCTGAGGTCCCTTCAAGAGTAGGGTCATGGCCAGAGGAGTCATAATGGTCATCTTTGAGGAAGATTGGTAATGTCAAAATGGGGGGAGTTCAGGATGGGGCACACCCAGTATCTAACCATCACACAAAGAGCCTCAGTTCTACATTTGTGATTTTAAGAATTAATGCTCATCAATTGATGTAAAGAACATAGTTCCTGCCTCCATTTATCTAATAATTTGTTGGGTACCTCCATTTATCTAATAATTTGTTGGGTACCTGCTGTGTGCCAGGCCTGTGCTGCTCTCTACCAGCATTAACCTGACTCTGCTGACCAACCCTGGATATTCTTATTTTGTTATTGAACTCCTTTCTCCCTTTACTTGACACTTTACTCTCTGAATGGAGTTTGCTATAACTTTATTTATGTTTCTCTTACCTGCTGCATATTTTTGCTGATATCTGAATTTCCAACCATTCTGTAGGCATTCAGAAGATGTCTGTTAGGCTTTTGCATGTTTTTATGCTATTACATATTCCAAAGCTATACAGAAAGAAAGTCACAATGAAGAGGAAAACCCAAGAAGCAAACAGTCACAATATAGCCTTTATCTTTCTATCCAGTACCAAACATGGTAAAACTTGGTATTCTAGGCCCTGCAAGCCTTGTAACTATGTAATTTAGTTATGTGGTTGGGCACTGGGAACAGATGTGTTGGACAGTGTAGGTTTGATTTAGCAAAAGACGGATGGAGAGATTAGTTGATAATAATGATGGCGATAATTACATTAATAATAATAATAATAATAATTTGGAAGTCACTATATAATGGTCACAGGGGAGAACAGACTGTGAAGCCAAGAAGACATATATTTAAATACCACCCATGACACTACCTATGTAATTCCAACCAAGTTACTTAGCTTTTTGGATTTTAGTTCTTTCATCTTAGATGTAAAAATAAGAATATCTATTTCACAGTGAGGGTTGCTTTGAAGATTAAATTAACAGGGTATTGTATTTAAAGTGTCTAGAGAACAAATCCTGTGGTTGTGATGCAAAACAGATGCTTAATAATTATAGACGATAATAGTAGCTGCTGTGTATTGAGAGCTTATGAAATGCTAGACGCTGTAGCTGGCACAGTCATGTTTTCTCATTTACTATCACCTATAAGAATTATTTCTATTTTATTTTGTTTGTTTGTTTATTTGTTTATTTATTTATTATGGTGACATTGGTTAACGAAATCCAGTAAGTTTAAGGTGTACAGTTCAACAGTAAGGCATATATCTTGCATTGTGTGTTCACCGCCCATAATTAGATTTACTTCTGAATTATCCCTGTTTTAGAGCTGAGGAGTCAGAGGCTTAGAGAAGTTAGATTAATTACTCAGGTTCACATATTTGATAAGAGATCTGGGCCAGGTAAGTAAGAAAAAGAGAAGCAAATTAATATTTATGGAAAGCTTAATGTATACTGGGTATTATACTTGATGCATTGCAAATATTAACTCATTGAATCATTATGATAACCCTAGGAAATAGATGTCACTATCACAATTTATAGGAAGAAATTGCAGTTTTCTCCAGGTAGTACAGATAGATGCCTATATGTAAAGTGTCAAGAGTCCAGCCTAGATCTGGCTATCCCCAAAGCTTAAGATCTTTTCATCTTGATATGAGGGAGGAAAGGTAGGGCTCTGGGTTTTGTCCACCATCAGACAAGATTTGGGTTTTTAGAATTAAAAAGAAATGGTTAATTTTAGGAATGGAAAACAGAATTGGACCATGGTTTTAAAACTAATGGATATTTTGAAATCCATATCTTCTCTGATGGTTTATATTGCCTCCATTCTCAGTCACCTCAGCTGAATTCCTTAAATACAGGAGCTAGCTGGTCTTTTTCCTGGTGGATTAAACTTTGTGGGCCTAGCCATTTAGGGAATCAGTGTCCCTGGCTTGTGAGGTCCAGGCAAATGTGTCAAATCAGTCAGGGTAGAGGTCTTCGGACTGGACACAGGACCAAGCTTTAAGAATGGCAAAGAAATCCCCTACTTTATCTTATGAAACAAAATATTGCTTTTTAGAAATAAAGCGAAACTAAACAAAAAGTAAAGGGAATGAAACTCAGGTCCGATGAAGCCACTTGGCTCTGCAAGGTGCCAGTTTAGCTCATTCTGTTTATAGGATGGTTCAATCCTGATTCAGAACCTTCTAGGGAAGGTCTGTAGACTACGGAGATTGGACTGTTAAGGAAAGTAGATAAAGCGGAGTGTTCTTCACGTGATGCGTTGTGGCAAAAAGCAGGAGGGTGAGGAGGATGGAAGACAAACAAATACTCTTGGAAAGTCTTCGTCTAGTTTCTTTTTATGTCTCTCACAATGTAGGACAGGAAGGGGGTCCTACACTCTAGCTCTGTGCTAGGAACTTTATTTTTATTTATTCAATATTCAATAAATAATTATTGAGGCCCATTTTGTGCTGGATAGGATATAGCGGTGAGTGAGTAATCAAAGTCACTGCTCATCTGGGGCTTATATTCTAATGGAAGGTGCATGTTCAGGTAATTAAACTAAATAAGTAAATAACAATATTTTAGAAGATAATTTATTAAATTTATTTTTATGGTGACATCGGTTAACAAAAATCTAATAAGTTTCAGCTTTACACTTTAACAGTAAGGCATATACATATTTATACTTATGTGTTCTTATTTATACTTATTTATATTTATGTGTTCATCTCTAATAGTTAGATTTTTTTCTGTCACCACATATTTGACTCCTTTTATCCCATCTACCTCCTCCCTCCCTCCATAGAAGATAATTTTTATGGAGAAAAAGTTAAAAATAATATGGGAATTGGGGGTGCTGATATAATCATTCCAAGAGGAAGGTATTTTTATCATATTAATTTTTTAGGTGAGGCAACTGAGGCCAATAGGAGTTACTTTAAATTTTTTTTTCAATTATAGTTGACCTATAATATTACATTAGTTTCAGATGTACAACATAATGATTATACATTTATATAACTTATGAAGTGATCACCTCAGTAAGTCTAGTACCCACCTGACATCACACATGGTGATTATAATATTGTTGACTACATTCCTTATGTGGAGCCATACAGCTGAGAGCTTCAACTGTAAATCAGGTCTGTTTGAGAGAAACTCGGTTTCTTTTCTAAAAGGTGCCAACTTTTTATTCAGTGTAAAAGATATTTTTAAAAGATACCATTTGTTATCACCATCATTCTATAAAATAAATGATTAAAATTTTTAATTGTTTATTGCTCATTCCTTCTTTATTACCCTCTGCCTTAGCTGT
>NW_011888863.1:3735031-3744422 GCF_000151845.1 Pteropus vampyrus
GTGTGTGTGTGTGTGTGTGTGTGTGTGTTTGCCTGTGTTGTGGGTACACGTGTGTTTAAAGAGTGGTGTGTTAGCTAAACTTTCTCTCCTTTCCTGTAAATGGAGCTTTTTATCATTTCTTTTTGCTGTTGCTTATTAGGAAGATACCTCAAGGACTGAAATAGGGAGAATGGATACCAAATGGTTCTTTCCCACTAAGAGAGTGTGTTTCCTACTTCTGTTGAGTAATTGCTTGAGTCAGTGGAGGAGAAGGGAAGACAGACAAACACAAGCAAGGAAGAGGGTGGGGGAAAAGAGTGCAGAAAAGTGGGAGAGGGTCCTGAGGAATCTGGATGCCTCAGAGGTAGAGAGAGGAATGAAGACGGCCTAAGGAACTAGAGAGCAATGCTCTCAGCCCCGGGCTCCAGATAAAACCTGTACCAAGAAAATAAAGTTGAAGTGGTGAAATAAATTTAGCTCAGTGATATTACCTGGTGATGAAAAATACAAGCAAATTTTGTTTTCTCACATTAATAGAAGCTAGATCTATTCACTATAAAGCATGATGTGAGAAATCATTTAGCCTGGGCTTCCATCCTATTCGGCCGCTCCCTAGCTGGGAGACTTGGCCAAGCCTCTCGTAATCCTTCAACTACAACATGCTGACAGTAATATTACTTTTCATTCCTAACTCATAGATAGGGTTGCCTGGAGGATCAAATGAAATACTTCATTACATATTCATTCTTTCATTCAACAAGATTTATCAAGCACCTACTATGAAAAAATAGACAAACTCCTATCTCATGAAGCTTATATTCTTATGAAGTAGGATATTCTAGGTATATTCTAAATATATTTAAGTATATATAGTTAAGTATATATTGTAAATGTATATATTATAATATATGAAAACATATATACACACACATACCATTCAGTATACAATAGACAAAACATTTTTATCTGTAAAAATCTATAAAAATATAGTTATGCTATGCTCACAAGTGGATCACATACTACATATATATTTGTGTACATTGTGTGCATTAGAAGTTTAACTGAGCAGCATTTGTGGATGGTTGGCATGACACCTCCCAGCTGGTTCATTCCAGCTTCTCTCTATTCATTTAGGTTTTCCAACACAAAACTGGTGCTGCCAGAAAAAGAACACCTTACAAAGATGAGTGGGAACGTTTGCAGGCATTCCCAAACAGAGAATATTAACTGCTTCAGTCAGTTTGAACAGACCATTAACGCCCAGTGGGTTCATTGCTCTGAGATGCACTGAGTGGCACACAGTAGACTGCTTTACTTTAGCCAAAACAATATGTCACCTTTCTCAAAGATAAAAACATCACTGCTGCAATTGTGAATATCTGAATATAATGCATGGAGGATTTTCTCTTGCTTGAAATTAATTGCAAGGTTTCTGGAAAAAGATTAAGATTCTCTTCTAGCTTTTCTGCCTCCCATCCTTTCCTGTTTTTGTTCAGATAATTTACCACGAGATGGGGGTTGTCAAGGTCAGTGTTAGTGCAAGTTTATCTACCACCAGCATAGTCATTCTGGACCCCAACTGGTCCCATCTGTTGAGAGGGTTGAGATTGGGGATGGGGGAAATGATAATGTCAGAGATGGAAATTTGTCAAATATAAAATAGGTCTGTAATTTCTTTTTACTTCTATTTTATAGAAAGGAGAATGACAGTTAAAGATCTTATAAAAGTGATAGCTTAAATCACTCAGTTCGGTAGACATTGATGACTCACTCTCTTCTCATTACGTGGGGAAAAATATCAAAAGCAATCTGGTGACTGTCAGAGGGGAGGGAGTTGGGGGGCTGGGAGAATGGGGTGAAGGGTTAAAGAAGTACAAATTAATAGCTGATAGATGGTCATGGGGATGGGGAGCATGGCACAGGGAATGCAGTTAGCATTAATGTAATGGCTAGGTGGAGAGCCCAAGGAGAGAAAGAGCAATTAGGGAGATCATTTTATAAACTATATAAATGTCTAACCAATGTACTGTATACTTGAAAGTCTAATAAAGTAAAACTAAAAAAAGTGATTGCTTAAGAGAGATGTTCTTACAATCATTCATTTGCCACCTTCTTTTCCTGGAAGTTGTGTGGCCATGTGGTACTTGCTGTACGACCTTAGAGATTTCCTCTCTGAAAGCACCTTTCTACTCATCAAATTTCCACTATCACACCTCTCCTTCGACACCAGAGAGAAAAAAATCAATGTGTAAAGTTGTAGCAATGGAATGAATTAAATGAAGTACAGCATTGACTTTATTTCATTCAGTTTAATTGCATCTGCATTACTGCTACTAATTGTGATAGTAATCTGTACCACTTAGAGACGCTTGCTTTGTGCCAGAGATTTGTTAATTGCTTTACGCGCATTATTTTAATTAGTCACTCCAACAACCCCAAGAAGTAGATTTGAGTAGTATTCCTATTTTACAATGGAGGGAACAAGCTTAAAGAATTGAGTGTCTTGTCCAAATTACCCAGCTGGAGATGGTCAGAGCCAGGATTCTAAGTCATGACTTAATTCCATGTCTTAATCACTCAGCTATTCCGCCTTGCATAAAATTTCTGTTCAGCCTCTTGCCTGGCACCACATGACTCTTCTGCCTTTCTTTCCTTTCACTCCACTCTCCACTTGCAGCCCTTCACTCCCATCAGGTAGTTAAAGAAGCCAAATGGCAACATTTAATTAAAAACAACAACCTAGGGGGTGGTGTAGTGTTTAGCACGTCTGCTTTACACGCAGAAGGTCCTGGGTTTGCACACCAGGTGGAGCCACGGACCGTTCCCCAGTGCGGCCTCCAGCGTGTGGGAGGAGATGCCCCGCCTTCAGAAATCCAGTCCCTTAAGGGAGACAGCAACCCACAGGTCTTGGGTGGAAGTGAGGGCGGGGAATTAAAGAGGGGGAAAAAAACAACCTAAAAAAGTAAAATCTAAAAACAGAACATTTTTTCTCTTCTCTGTTTGGAAACATATGTGTTGTTTTTATAATGGCTTCTGAGGGGAGCCCGTCTTCTAATAGTCTCTACCAAACCTAGTGTGGGTTCAAATGATAACATTTCTTGGACATACTCATGGCAAATTTCAGGCATGGCAGAGAGGTTGAATTTTATTTGAGGGCTGTGCCCTTGCCAACAATGGCACTGTAAGATGAACAAGCTATCATTGGTCCATACCAACCAAACCTTGCTGCTCCCCAAGAAGAAAGGCAGCAAATATCTGAAGACTTGCATGAAAAAACTTTCGAACTTGATAAAATGAAGTAGAAAACAAAGAGGTGAGTTTGCAAGAGTGAAAAGAACAAATATAAATAACTCTGAAAGAAAGCAATGAAATATCCTAGAGAAAACTTTCAATGCTTATGTGTAGCGTCTTGAGTATTTTTCCTAAAGCAGTGACTCCATTGGGTTGGAGTGCTTCAGCTTGTTCCATTGGGTTGGGGTGGTTTGAGAAAGGGAAGGGGCTCTACATTTCAAAGTTGGATGGGGTTGTAAAGAGCATGGTTCCAGCTAAGGGAACAAGCAAAACCAACGTGGGTTTATAATGCGCTAATCCTGCATGTAGACCCTGTCCGGATGTCAGGCCTGAATTAAATTAGGGTGGAAAATTTTGTTCTATTCACTTCACTGCAGCTCATATGTGGGACATTTAAAGTGTATGTCTGGCAGATGTATTGAGACTATTACTGGGTTTTTCTTTTTGTGTGTGTGTGTGAATATATAAAATCTATTTATAAAACACTAATATGTAATATTTTGCCAGTAATGTACATAATACCACTAAACTGGAATTGAGACATGGTATTATACTCTTTATGAGCTCTTTCCCCTCACAGGCTCAGCCAAAGGTCTCTCTACAAGTACACAGTCATCTCCAGGTCCAACATCCGAGCTTGCTCCTCCTTGCCTGCCTCTTTGCTTTTGCTAACCTAACCTCCGGTTTAGATTCTTGCCTTGCTCTCTTCCTTGGTGTTTATGCTTTAGATTGTGTTTTGCTTTCTGAGCTATCTTCTCTTACAGAAAACATTTCAGTTACCATTTGCTCTGTGCCTCGCAATTGAAAATCACCTCTACCCACTCCCAACATCAGATAAAGTTCCTTAGACCCAAACCTAAAGTAGAAACCTGGTCCTTCTCCCTGCTCAAATAGGGAAAGAAACCGCACCATTACACAATGCTTAACATGAGTAGTGTATGTAAAAATCTTGTGTACTGATGTATACCCAATCTGTTCCTTTCCTACAAATTCAGGATAGTAATCCCCTTACTCCCTAAAATCACAGATAGAGTTCTCTTTTCTTTCTTCTCCTTCATTTCTCCTTTCCATTCCCATCTTATTGCGAATTTCCTTAGCTTAGAACTCCTCTGAAGGGATGTCTGGTATCGTGTCTTGGTGTTTTGGAAGGGGAAAAAGTATGAAAAACAGTTTCTCTCAAATGCAGTCCCTGCAGTGGTGTACTTTCTACACCAGGGGCAGATGAGCGTACATACTATGTGCCTGTGAACCAGTATGTCTTCCCATGATCGAGCATTAAAGGACTGTTCTAATGAGTCATCACCAGTAATAATAGTCCGCTTCAAATGTGCCCTTCTTACCGATCCACACAAAGGGTGCTGAAGATTGTTTCCAAGTAGCTTCTGGCACTTCTCATTATATTCAACAGCTGGCACTGAGAGTGTTCAGAAAATCTTCACCACCTTTCTCTCCTTTCATGTATCTTTTTCTTCTCATTCATTTCGCCTCCTCTCCATCGATTTTTCTTCCTTCGCTAGTTTTCATCTTTTCTCCTTTCTCTCCCATGCCTCCCCTTCTATTGATGGCTCTCTGGCTTGGAAAGGTTCCCGTGATCTTCTATCTAGATCTGTGCCATCCAGTACAGAAGTCACAATCCCCATGTGGCCAGGGAGCACTGGGCACATGGCTAGTTGGGACTGAGATAAGTCGTAAGTGTGAAGTGCACATTAGATTTCAAAGATTTAGTATGAAAAAAAGAATAAAAAATATATTGTTAATAACTTTTTTAATGATCATGTGTTGAAATGACAACATTTTACATATATTGGGTTAAATAATATATACTAAAATCTAATTTTGTCTGTTTTTGTTTACCATTTAAAATGTAACTACCAGAAAATTAAAAATTTTCTATACATGCCTCATTTTATTTCTATTATAAAGTGCTGATTTATACAGTATGGGTGGAAGTAGTTCTGGGGGGACTAGGAGAGGGAGCCGTATATGTGCAAGAGAACAGGTTGCATTACCCTGTCATTGGCAAATGGCCTAAATTTACATAATACTTCTTTTGTCTTATATAGACTTAGAGCTGGAAGAAGATGCAACATTATTCTCTAAAATAGTGTCTTCATTTTTAAGTTTTGGAAGAGGGGTAAATACATGTCCACTGCAATGTGTTCTCATTCTGTCTTTGGTATGTTCCCACACCCCCGAAGATTTTGTTGAGCTCTACTAACTGTGGTATATATTAGGAGAGCAATAAAAATATTGCTTTTCTTAACCAACATATATCTCCCCACCACCTTGGGTTATTTTATTGTCTATCTCCTGGGAATATTTCTTCTACATTAAAACTAAAACAATTGGACACAACAACAGTTAGTGGCTTTTTTAAAGTTGCAGCTGCTTTGACAAGGCAAAAAGTATCAAATTGTAAATCTGTGGGGTGATAGCCCAACAATAGACCAGTATGGAGAAAAAATATGGCTAGATTGACACAAATTTCAGTTTTTTCTTAAAAATTCAGAGTAAAGTCATTAATATTTAAATATAAAGATTCTCAGAAATAAACTTTGTAAAAATTGAGATATTCAAATGTCTTTCTTTGCCCTTGTCTCTCTAGGTGAACTAGGTCAAGCCACAGAATTTAACTTCCTTGGGCTGTATGTTTATTTAAAACTTTTATTTAGTTCTTTAAATGGAGGTAATACTGTTCTAGTCAAGGAGAACCGTGCATTGAGAAAAATAAAGAAACCATTAACAATAGCATTTCAAGGAGGAAGGAAATGTTAGCTAAGTAGAAATGCAAGCAATGAACCATAAAAATTGAATTTATTCTCTGGAAAAGTAAGTTTGTAAACTACTAATCTAGAATAATAAGTGGGTAAGAATCCAAAAAATTGTGTGTGTGTGTGTATGTGTATTGGGTGGAGTGATGAAGGTGGTTAATAAGGGAAACTAGACCTACCAGGTGTTAAACAGATTTACAGCAAACATAATCAAGACACTGTAGACCTTCAAGGACATAAAGGTCACTGGAACAAATAAATGGCTCAGAAATTAGTCAAAGATATTTCAATGGAGAAAGAATTGCCTTTTCAGCCAATGCTGCTGTGACAATTGAATATTAACATGCAAAAGAATAAAGTTGGACATCTACCTTACACCATATATAAAAATGAACTCAAAAGGGAACTTAGACCTAAATGTAAGAACTACAACTATAGAATTCTTAGAAAACATAGGAATAATCTTTGTCACCTTGGATAAGGCAATAGTTTTTTAGAAATGACACCAAAAGCACAAGCAACTAAAGGAAAAAACAGATAAATTGGTCTTCATCAAACTAAAAAAAAAAAACCCCTAAACTTTTGTTTAGGGGTTTTTTTTTTTTAGTTTGATGAAGGACATCAAACTAAAGGACATCATTAAGAAGGTAAAAAGAAAACCTACAGACTGGGAGAATATATTGGCAAATCATATATCAGATAAGGACTTGTGTCCAGAATATGTAAATAAATCTTATGACTAAAGTACAAAAAGACAACACAATTAAAAATTAGAGGATTTACATAGACATTTCTCCAAAGAATATATATAAATGGCCGATAAGCACTTGAAAAGATGTTCAATGTCATTAAATCATTACTAAAATACGAATCCACAATTAAACATTACTTCGCACCACTTGCACAGCTATAATAAAAAGACAATGACAAATGATGAAGATGTGGAGAAATGGGAATCCTATACATTACTGGTGGGAATGTAAAATGATACAGTTGTTTTGGTATACAGTTTGGCCATTTCTTAAGAAGTTAAACAGAGAGTTGCCATACAACCCACACATTCCACTCCTTGGTATATGCCCAAGAGAAAAATGTTCACACAAAAATTTGTATACAAATGTACACAGCTACATTATTCGCGATAGTCAAAAAGTGGAAACAACCCATCAAAAAGTGGAGTATTTCCAAAAAGTGGAAATACTCATCAATGAATAAATGGATAAACAAATGTGATCTATCCGTACACTAGAATATTTTTCAGCCATAAAGTAAAATAATGAAGTGTTAATACATGTGAAAACTACGAATGAACCTTGAAAATAAGTGAAAGAAATCAGTCATAAAAGGCCACATTTTGGATAATTCCACTTATCAGAAATATCCAGAATAGGCAAGTTTTCATAGAGATAGAAAGTAGATTAGTGGCTGCCGGAGGCTGAGAAAAGAGGAGGATAGCGGTGCCTGCTGACCAGAGGGTGGTTTCTTTTGGGGGTGATGAAAATGCTCTGGAATTGGGTTGTGATGGTTGCACAACTCTATGAATATACAAACACCACTGAATTATACACTTTATTGTAAATTATGTCTCAATAATTTTGTTATTAAAAAATTCATAAATTTGATATCTAATCGAAGCATTATAGAACAGTGAGGAAGAGAAATATTCAATAAATGGTATTGGGACTATCTACAACTTTGAAAAAGTAATAAATTTACATCTATACTGTGCTTCAAATTAAGTTTCAGGGAGATTAAGTATTAAAATTGAATCAGGAAAGGAAACAAAAAGGTAGAAATAAATATTTATCAGATATCAATTTGTATGCTTAGAAATAATAGAAGAAACCACAAATTAAATGATCAACATAATAACAACCACATTCAAAATAAATATGTAAAAATTAGGAGCTACATGTTGTAAGTAGGAAAAACGACAATAAAAAGGACACGAGACTGTCAAAGAACATATTGTAAATAATATGACTAAAAGGTAAATATATTTTCGAAAAACTTAAATAGTTTGATAACATTTAAAATAAAAATAGAGCAGAAGATACAAATAGATAACTCACAAAAGAAGAAGTCACACAATTCAAGGCAGGATAAAAGTTGTATAATAACTTTTTCTTTGACTGAAAAGGTTATGCGCCGTGGTCATTCAGAGGAGGGAAATAGTAAGGGATAGTATAAGTAGAATGTGGGAAAATATTTATTCATACATGTAATCCAAGATATGTACTTCAATAATTTCTCTTTCTCCCTCTATCAAATTAGCAAACATAATTCTTAAAAGATGATGTGAAGGAGAGGAGAAAGCAGTGTGTTCTCATACATAGACAAGCAACGTAAGTGTCATGAAATCACTCTTGGTTTGGGAGTCAGGCAGAAATAACATGAAATGGTAACTCTGTCACAAGCTATCATTAGATGGATAACTAATTACAATCTCTGAATCTATATTATTAATCACAAACTAGTGATGATTACTACCTGGTAGCATTGATATGACAATTAATGATATCATGTGTAAAAAAATCTAGCTAAGTACTTGGCACACAGCAAGTGTTCAGTAAACAGTAACTACTATAACGTTACTGTTGGTTCTATAATTTAATAAGAAAAAATATTGCAGTAAGTATCAAGAACCATAAAATGTCCGTGA
Organism: Pteropus vampyrus; assembly: GCF_000151845.1. Lineage (NCBI taxonomy): Eukaryota > Metazoa > Chordata > Mammalia > Chiroptera > Pteropodidae > Pteropus > Pteropus vampyrus. The sequence goes on from NW_011888863.1 coordinate 3,743,735, forward strand.
TATTAACTGATCTGGTAATTTTCTGGCAATATTTTCTATGAAAATAATCATTAAGAAGGGGATAAAAACTATATGCATAAAACTATTTTGTGGCATTATCTAGAATAGGAAATAATGTCCTATGATAGAGGAATGATTAAGTAAATTATGATGCTACCACTTACTGGGTGGAAGGATGATGTGGCTGCCACAAAGAATAATTGTGAAGATGATGTAGTTTCCTTTAAAAGAAAATCAATACTTCTATGCACCAGAGGACACAATCAACAAGTGAAAAGGTAGCCTATGGAATGGGATAAAATATTTGCAAATCATATATCTGATAAAGGATTAACACCCATAATATAACAAGAACTACAACTCATCATCAGCAACAACAAAACCCCCATATAACCCAATTAAAAAATGGGCAAATAACTTGAAGAGACATTTCTCCAAAGATGATATACAGATGACCAACAAACATATGAAAAGATGCTCACCATCACTAATTATTAGAGAAATGTAAATCAAAACCACAATGAGATACCACCTTACACACATTCGGATAGCTACTGTAAACAGATCTGAAACTAGACTATAGCAAGTGTTGGCGAGGATGTGGAGAACCCTGGTTCATTGTTGGCGGAAAAGTAAAATGGTGTAGCTGCTATGGAAAACAGTATAGAGTTTCCTCAAAAATTAAAAA
>NW_011888863.1:3744472-3752455 GCF_000151845.1 Pteropus vampyrus
GGACACAATCAACAAGTGAAAAGGTAGCCTATGGAATGGGATAAAATATTTGCAAATCATATATCTGATAAAGGATTAACACCCATAATATAACAAGAACTACAACTCATCATCAGCAACAACAAAACCCCCATATAACCCAATTAAAAAATGGGCAAATAACTTGAAGAGACATTTCTCCAAAGATGATATACAGATGACCAACAAACATATGAAAAGATGCTCACCATCACTAATTATTAGAGAAATGTAAATCAAAACCACAATGAGATACCACCTTACACACATTCGGATAGCTACTGTAAACAGATCTGAAACTAGACTATAGCAAGTGTTGGCGAGGATGTGGAGAACCCTGGTTCATTGTTGGCGGAAAAGTAAAATGGTGTAGCTGCTATGGAAAACAGTATAGAGTTTCCTCAAAAATTAAAAATAGAACTACCATATGACCCAGCTATTCTGCTTCTGGGTACATAACCAAAAGAACTGAAAGCAGAATTTCAGAGATATTTGCACCCTCATATTTGTTGCAGCATTATTCACAATAGCTAAGATTTGAAATCACTCTAAATGTCCGCACACACATACATATACACATGCACACAATGGAATATTATTCGACTTTAAAACAGAAGGGACTTCTTTCACATGCTACAATGTGGATGAACTTCGAGGACATTATTTTAAGTGAAATATGCCAATCACAAAATGGCAAATACTAAATGGTTCTACTTATATAAGGTATCTAAAGTTAGTCAAATTCATGGAAACAGAATAAAATGGTAGTTGCCAGTGTCTGTGGGGAGAGAGAAATAGGGAGTTGGTTAAAAAGTATAGAGTTTCAGTTTTTTAAGATGAAAAAGTTCAGGAGATCTGTTACACAACAATGTGAATGTATTTAACACTACTGAACTCTACAGTTAAAATGGTTAAGATGGTAAATTTTATGCTACGAGGTTTTCACCACAATTAATACAATTAATTTTTAAAAAGACTCAATAAATATGAATCGAGTGCTTTTCACTGTGCTAGGTTGCTGCAGCCTGAGGGAGCGTGACTTCGAAGAGCTAAAGGCCAGATGGATCATGCAGGGCCATTTGGGTGAAACGAGGAGAAGCCACTGGAAATTTTAAAGCAGGGAAATAGAATGACTCCATTTATATTTTGACAATAGTGGTCTTGCTACTGTGTGGAAAATGGATTAGACGCATATAAAGATGCATGTTCATTACAATTACGCAAAAACATCCATATGACGGGAAAAACTAAAAGGAATAAGCTTATAGGTGACTCTTTTCCTCCATTAAAGTAAAATCTTGTTCTTGTCTTTTCTAACTCATAAAAAAGAATAGCCGGCAAAGCTATGCAATTTGAAATTTATAACAGAAGGAGAAGCTCGTTTAATTCATTTCTATACCTTTCTCTCACCTGGCTTATTTCTGCAAGTCATGCCAAGTAAAGTTCATTTCTTGGGCCGAGTGTCTCCTGTGCTGCCACCTAGTGGTAACTCCCAGGCTGTCAACGGAATTTATGATAACGCCAGTAACATTTTGTTTTATGTTAAATAATCACAACACGATCTAGGAATATGGTTCAAATTATTGTAGTAAATAACTTTAAAATATGTCTCTTCAATACTAGTCTTGATTGCAAGTGGTTGGAGGATGAACCTTGTGATCTTTTCAAACCTCTTCCAGCTCCCATTTATGTGGTTTAAATTGGAAGGAAAAAAAAAACAAAAAACTTTTGAAATTGAAAATTTTATATTAACATGGCATAACTCACCATAAGAAATTCTGTTGGCTTAGGTTTTTAAAAAAAATTTAATGTTTAATAATGAAAAGACACTAGAGGTTTTATAAAAGAATGATGATCTTTAGACATAGAGATGGCTAAATTTTTTAAGTTCACATATTCAATATTTTCTTTGCTAATTTTTTATTTTGCAATAAGAAACTTCCTAAAATAGAAGATCAGATAATCCACAGGGACCAAAAATGCTACATTTTGATTTAAAAGTATATAACATTTTAATATAAGAAAATCTGTAATGCTTGCTAATTAACAAATCTTAAATAAATATGATATGAAATAAGGCTTTTATCCCATAATTTGAAACTATTTTGTAATTAATGGGAAATATTAATTTTTTTTTCAGAAATAAAAATAGACCATACACATCAAATCAATGTAAGATATTTCAAAATCTTACCTCGTGCATCTAGGATTTTTCCCTTTGTTTTTCCTTTTTACTTATTGATTGTAAAGACAGGCAAAATTTTCTACTTTTTAAATTCTCAAATGATGTTCAAACTTATGAATGAATCCATATTTTATGAAAAACAGAGAAGGGCTTTGAACTCAGATTGCCTGCTTCTAGTTCCAACTATGACCTTTCTAGGTCCCTGTTTCTTGGACCAATGAGTCTAACAGTCCTCATCTGCAAAATGGGATAAAAACCCTATCAAATTATAGAGGTTTTGAACGATTAAATGAAATAATGCATACAAGGCACTTATAGTGCCGGGTACATAAGAAGTGCTCAAGTAATCTTAGCTAACATTATTATAAGTGAAGAAAATCTATGCTAATGAAATAGGTGTATAATTATCAAAGCACCATTACTCAAATTTGATTCCTCACCAGATCAGCGGTGTGTGGTTTCTTTAAAGTGTGTGTGTGTGTGTGTGTAATGATTGACATCTACCTCTAATAACTTTTATTTAGGAGTTGGTATTTTGAAGAAATGATGAACACATGTAAATGTCAGAGTCTGTTCTTCCTTAGATATCGCTTTTGTACAGAGTGTTCAGAATACAAACAAGAAACTGAACTTGACCCAGAGTAAGACCTATTATAAAGTTTAAGTTAAAAAGATATGTTTAATTCAAATTTTTCATAAAGTTTATACTTACTCCAAAATATTTAAAATCATTTCTTGTACATTCATGCCTGTTAAGTAAAACTTTAATAACTCTTGAATTAACCATTTTTTTGTTGAAATTTAACAATTCTTTTAACAAACAAGCCTTCTAAATACCAACTTAGGTTTTCTATTTGGTATTTACTTTTCATTGATTGCTGCCTACTAGATTTTTTAACTGGGGAAACAGAACAATTGAAGAATCTTTTATGATATGTGGTACCAGAAGTAAAAATACATTTACAAATTAAGTACAAAAATCAGAGGGAGATAGAAAACAGCTCAGAATCAGGAGCAGAGTGAGGAAGTCATGTATGGAAAGTTCCAGAAAGTGGTATGTTAGTGAAGATCTGGAATGTTGGCAAGACTGTCATGGACTGAGTGAAATTTTGACCCAGGGTCAGCCTGGTCAGAATAGGCTTGATGGACAGCAAAGATGGTGTCTCTGCTCGACCCTGAGAAAAGGGATGAGTGGTCAAGATATCCAAGCAGGGAAGATGGAATGGGCAGAAATGCAGAATCTGACGTATATATGGTGTCATTTGGCCAAAGGTTTGGGTGGTGCCTCTGCTAAACAGCAGAGTTGATCCAAGTTTTCTGACCTAGACTCGGTGCTCCTGAAGTCAGGGATGCACAGCTTATGGAGAGAGCTGCTGTGTTCCACTCATTTAGCCAACATATGTTTATTTAGCTTATTATGTAGCAGACGCCATTCTACACACTAAGGAACATCACATAGTCCTTGACTTAAGTTGTTTGGTGAGTTGCTTTATCTTTCTAAGCCTCAGGTCCCTTATCCATAAAAGGGAGGCACTAACAAAGCCTATTTCATTTGGGTTATTATGTGATTTACATGACATGCCAGCCCAGTTCTTAGCATAATTCTGGTTCATGGGAAGTACATAGTATTAGCTATTGGGAGGAAAACACAGGTGTAGGATATATGGGTAACAGTCTAGTTATGGGGAAGCCAAAGAAGATGCAACATAAGACAAGGCCCAAAGAAGTTAGCTTGATAAAGGAATAGGGGAGAAGCAGCTAGTTCTGGAGAAGTCTAGAGGTAAATGAATAAAAGGCATGTTGAGGGAACTAAAAATAATAGATAAATGAACATAAAATGGAGTCTGGGGTGATCAGCAGGGCTTTAATTATGTGAGGTCATATATGTTATAAAGTTCTTCAAACTCACCAGGCACACCTGCCTCACAGGCATTGGCCCGATGTTCCCTCTGCCCAGAATGCTGTTCCTCCAGATACACACACACACCTCTTTCCCTTACTTCCTTCAGGCCTTTGCTCAGCTGTCCCCATATCGGAGAGGTCTTCCTTGACCACCCTTTATTAAATAGGGTTTACGCAGTACAGGACACTGGTAAGATACGTAGATTCAGGAGTTGACTGCTGTGATTGGCATCCTAGCTCTGCCCCTTTCCTGTAGCAAGTTACTTAACCTCTTTATGTTTTGGTTTCCAACGTGTAAAATGTGAATGATGATAGTATTGATGCAGAGGGTGTCATAAGGATGAAGTGAATTAATAGGAGTAGAGCCCTGAAAAGAATATTACAATTATTCCAAATAATAATTGAGACATGCAGTAGAGGCCATTCCACAGGTAAAGTCACCACCACTATCACTCTTCTCAATGCTTGGGAAGCTGCTAGAACCGAGAGTTCCATGGAGCGGCGGGGGGCCGGGGGGGGGGATTTTTGTTTTGTAGTTAGGAAATATATAAGCACATCAAAAATATATATAGAATTATATGGCGAACACCTGTACACTCACCATCGGCTTAAGAACTAAAATGTTACCAATACAATTGAAGTGTCTTATTTGGGTTTTGATTTGTTATTGTCTTACATCAGCTTCTTCCAAGTGAGCCACTTGGAAGGTGCTTTTGCAGGTGTTATGTGGGGAAAAGGTGAGGGAATCAGATTCAAATTAGTTTGCAAAGTGTAATTTAGTAATATCAAATAAAGCTATTTTCTGTAGGGTTACTCAAAGCCTCCCAAACTGAACACAGGACACCCTTTTTATGCCATGTCTTTTGAGATTATGTTTCATGTGAAATATTTTTAGAAACAGGAATCTGTGTTATACTACAGCATCAACTCCAAAAGTACTAGTAATCTGATCATTTTCTCATTTTTCAAAGAGGATGGATTAATTTTAAAAACTGAGTAAAAAATAGGGCTTACTGATTAGTAATCTTGGTGCCAAGATCAGAGCTAAATGGGCAGTTCGACTTTGATAACCAGAGAGGACTTTATGGCCTGATTATTTACATTCCAGTTTTCTCCATAGTCTTGGTATTTTATTCTATCTACATTTTCTCTGGTCTTGATATTTTATTATATTTAATTGTCATTGTATGTCATGTGTTATTATAATCTCTCTCAAATCCCTTGTGGAACAAGTCACGGAATAAATTTGTTAAGCTCAAATGAAGTATACCTAATTGTCTTCACCCCCAAATGCTAAATTTCACAGTGCTGATTTAATGACTGTTGAACATTTCTTTTGTTTCTTTCCGAATTTAACATTGATTAATGCTGATATTAGGCCATTTGTATTGACGTAAGCCAAAAGCTGGACTATAGCCACACCATATTTATAAATTCAATCATTTCAAGATCATGTTGTGGTAGAAGTCAAGGTCAGTGATGATCTGATGGATTGGAAGATGGGTGGGAAAAAGTTCTTGGAGCAATTGGTCCTTGAGCTGTGATTTAAACAGGAGAAACTTGTGGTTTAGCGGTTGTTCCATAGATATGGAAAAATTCAAGCAAAGGCTCACAGCCAGGAGAGGAAGACCAGTGGAAGGAACCACATGACAGTAAATTTAGTTGGTCTGGAAGGTGAAGGCTAGGTTAGAGTAGGAGGTGAAAACAGAAAGCGGGTTAAGCTGGGAGAAACTTTTGAAAGAAATACTTGGAAATTTGTGTTTGACTCAAAGTATAATAGGAAATCAATATAAGGTTACAATTCATTAGGAGATACGGTCAAAATGATGAACAAGGGCAAGAAAAAGAGAAAGGGAATGACTTTAGAAATTGTAGCTTTATGAGCATAATTTAGATACTAGTAAATCTTTATTATCAAGTCTTTTTTGAAAACAAGTAAACTATTTGTTGAATGGTGAGTGAACAAATGGTTATGCCAATAGGGGTAGGTAATTCAGCTTATAGAACTCAAATAACAAGGTAATTTTCTAATCAGGAGAGTGGTTTCCTGTAGGAAAGTCAAGAGGAACAACACAACAACAGCAACAATGTATATCTACACACACACACACACACACACACACACACACACACATTTTTTTGTATTAGGCACAGCTCTGACAAATCTACAGTAAAGAGATGAGGTAAACAACATTTTTGCCAGTAGGGAAATTAAAATCTAGAGGTAACCATTCATACTCACTCGATAAATTCTTACTACACAGCTCATGCTGGCCAGGCTACGCTATGTGCTAGGGGTGGAACAAAAGATACAGTTCTCATGGAGTTTGCAGTCTATTGGGATATAGAGAAATAGACAGGTGAATCAAATACACTGTGAAAAGAATGGCTAGCTTTGGCTGTCTGTCCTTTCCCTTCAGGCTTCTAGCTGTGCAGGGTGTGTTTCCAAAACTCAGGGAAGTATGATCGTGATTGAAGGAGTATTTTGATAAGCATCTTAAAGTGGGGTGAGATCTGCAAGGGGCATCTTTAATAATGATAATGGATCAGTAAATTGCATTCTAAGTAGGCAGAGGCTGGTTATCTTCAGGGTTTTTCTTTTGCTTAACTGCGAGTGCAGATCTGATGCTGTGGCAGAACTATTCACAGGCAACAGAAGAGAAACCAACTGCCGGCTACCTCAGTAGTTTTCCCCTCTCTGCTCTTTTCCCACAAAGCATATGGCTTCTCCTCTATATAAATAAAATACTTATTGATTCGAAGAGGTGCCCATTGTCGGCTCATTTTTCTTGGTCTTGATTCCATTCTGCATTGTGCTATAGGAGCATATGAGTGGGGCACTCTGATGGTTAATTTTATGTGACAACTTGAGTGGGCTATGAGGTGCCCATATACTGTCTATGAGAGTGCTTTTGGATAAGATTAACATTTGAATTGGTAGACTGAGTAAAGCAGATTGCCCTCCCCAGTGTGGGTGGGCCTCATCCAATCTGTTGAAGGCCTGAATAGAATAAAAGTCTGAGTAAGAAAGAATTCTTTCTCTTTGCTTGACTGTGTTCAAGTTGGGATATTGGTCTTCTCCTGCCTTCAGTCTTGGACTAGAACTTACACCGTTAGCTTTCCTGGTCCTCAGGCCTTTGATCTCAGATTAGAGCTGCACCATCAGTTCTCTTGGGTCTCTAGGTTGCTGACCGTAGATCTTAGACTTAGTCTCCGTAATCATGTAATTCTACATAGTAAATCTCTCTCAGATCAGAAAAGTCAGGCCTGTTTTTTCAGAACCCTTTTAGATCCAAATGACAGAACCTAATCAAACTAGTTTAAGAAAAAGATTGCTCCTCCTCTACCCACTCCCCCACCCCTGGCCCCATATAACTAAGAACCTTAGGAATCTGGGGCACGGACCATAATTTCGGGGTTATCTCTTTTCCTCTCTTGTTTTTGCTTCTCTTTGTAACTTGTCTTCTTTATCTCCTATATTGGACGTCTTCCTTCATACAGCTGGGAGCGGGGGAGATGACGAACACAAGAGAAATGTAGATATTTTTCTTACAACTCAAGATTGCAAAAGAAGTAAGAACATCGTTCCCATAATGCTCAGTAGAATGTCCGGGGAGAAAATCTGATTGGCAGGTTTTTTTTATGTGCCTATCCATAAACCAGTCATTATGGTCAGAGATAATAAAGTTCTCTGTTTGACTAAGTTTGGGTCATTTGCCTACTTGCTGGACTTATGTTAAAATTATGTTAACTCTCCTGTCCCCTCCAAAAACACATGGAATGGACAAAGGGTAAATCCCTCATGTGGAAGATAATGGTGTTACGAGATAATCTTTTAAAAATGATAACTGGTAATGATATATAAATGAACATGTGTT
>NW_011888863.1:3752505-3831932 GCF_000151845.1 Pteropus vampyrus
TAAGAAAGAATTCTTTCTCTTTGCTTGACTGTGTTCAAGTTGGGATATTGGTCTTCTCCTGCCTTCAGTCTTGGACTAGAACTTACACCGTTAGCTTTCCTGGTCCTCAGGCCTTTGATCTCAGATTAGAGCTGCACCATCAGTTCTCTTGGGTCTCTAGGTTGCTGACCGTAGATCTTAGACTTAGTCTCCGTAATCATGTAATTCTACATAGTAAATCTCTCTCAGATCAGAAAAGTCAGGCCTGTTTTTTCAGAACCCTTTTAGATCCAAATGACAGAACCTAATCAAACTAGTTTAAGAAAAAGATTGCTCCTCCTCTACCCACTCCCCCACCCCTGGCCCCATATAACTAAAAACCTTAGGAATCTGGGGCACGGACCATAATTTCGGGGTTATCTCTTTTCCTCTCTTGTTTTTGCTTCTCTTTGTAACTTGTCTTCTTTATCTCCTATATTGGACGTCTTCCTTCATACAGCTGGGAGCGGGGGAGATGACGAACACAAGAGAAATGTAGATATTTTTCTTACAACTCAAGATTGCAAAAGAAGTAAGAACATCGTTCCCATAATGCTCAGTAGAATGTCCGGGGAGAAAATCTGATTGGCAGGTTTTTTTTATGTGCCTATCCATAAACCAGTCATTATGGTCAGAGATAATAAAGTTCTCTGTTTGACTAAGTTTGGGTCATTTGCCTACTTGCTGGACTAGAAAATTATGTTAACTCTCCTGTCCCCTCCAAAAACACATGGAATGGACAAAGGGTAAATCCCTCATGTGGAAGATAATGGTGTTACGAGATAATCTTTTAAAAATGATAACTGGTAATGATATATAAATGAACATGTGTTAAAGATTTATTCTACTCATTAGTCAATGAGGGGACTAGACAGATGTTATAACATATTCAAAATAAATTTATCAGGGACACTGAAATAAATGCGTAAATGGAGGCAAAATTATTTTTCCAAGGGGCGAGAAAGAAGTCGATTGAACCTCCACTACAAAGGACAAAATTATAGACAAGAATTATTTTGCCTCGCCATCAGTTACCTGCAATTCACACAACTATAAAACTCCCACAGAATCAGAATCTGATAACCCAGAGGAGTTGCCTTTAGAACCTAGTTGCATAGTTTTCAACTAGAAGCACAAATATTTTCCCTACACTGGGCAGACAAGCAACATGTGTTCATTAAACAAGGGTTGCAGTATTAGAAGGGGAAATATTTCTCCTTCAGATTCCAGGTGGTACCAGCAGAAAGCTTACCTAAGTTCATTGCAGTGGGTAACCTATTTGTTCCTCGAAATAGGGACTTTGCCTCAGTTGTCTCTGTGTCCTCTGGCCCTAACATGTGAGAAATGTTTATTAAGTGTGTGGAATGAATGTTGATAGGCCACCTGCTGGGTGGACTTCCTCTGGAAAAATAGAAAAGCATCCTGACCTTTATGTCTCCAAGAGCTATTTCTAGAGTTCCTAGATCTCAGTTAGCAGAAGAGCTGTGAATTTTATTACTACAAAATACATTGCATGTACTTAAAACATTAGAAGTTTGAATTTTTATTATAGATTGCCCAAGGCTGACTGATTCTACTCAGATATTATTTCTGTGGTAGTTGGTAACACCAAAGAAGTGTGAGAGATTACTAATATTATTGTCATGGTAACTACAGTAACAGATGGTAGAAACCATCAGAGATTCGCTTTCAGGTACAGTCTATTTTGAATACAATGAAATGCAACTTCCAACTCAGATGAATAAAATGTTTCCAGGGGATCCCATCATTGCCAAATAACAAGATACGGATTTACTAGCCAATAGGCTGCTGCTAGGCCAACCCTTAAAGAAAAACAAACTAATAGAAAATAATGGCTAAAACACATATAGAATAAGACGAAATAAAGAGCTGTGGATTCAGCGTGGCATCAAGAAAGACCAAGTAGTATGTGAACTGCTACCCCAATGATTAAATCAGTTTAACGTAGTTTGTTTTGACATTTACTTTTCAAGCTAATTGCCTTTTGATTGTGAAACCATAGGAGGACATGACATCAAGACAGTCAGACAAGCAGCATAATAGTTAATCCATGAGAGAAGATATAATTTAATCTTCCTTTAGGTTCACAGGGTAGCCTTCATTGCTTGCACATATGAATCTCTGTGATTCTTGGAAAATGTGGGACAAGGAGAACTGTAATGAAAACTATAGCCAATTGGAGGGACACGGTCTAATAGTCTAGCACAGTAAAAGGTAAAAATATCTTTTTTTCCCTTATTTGGTGAGTCAATAAAGTATGTGCAGCCATTACCCTAAGACTTGTGTGTTCCTTTGGGCAATAAAATATATATTTAGTTGTATATTGCTTTGAAAAATTCTCTAAGTATAAAATGGAAAGACAACTTTGAGCAGGGCAAGATTCCTCATAATTACATTGAAAGCTATAAAAATGGAAGAATACATAATTGACGGAAAAAGGCAGGGAGTTTCAGGCTCAAGGGAAATGTGGGAGGAATTCAAAAGACTCCAAGTCAAGCCAGCACCTCCAGGAGCTGGTGTGTTATCTTTACCTTGGGGGCTAATTTTTTTAAAAGAGTTTTACGCTTTATTAAGTAAAAGAAAATTTGAAAATTTTTTTCAATTAGTTGGCATTCAGTATTATATTAATTTCAAGTGTACAGCCTAATGGCCAAACATCTATATAACCTACGAAGTGATGCCCCTCAATAAGTCTAGTACCCATGTGATACCATACACAGTTATTACAATGTTATCGACTGTGCTTCCCATGCTGCACCCTCCATCCCTGTGACTATTTTGTAACTGCCAATTTGTACTTCTCAGTCCTTTCGCACCCCTCACCCAGCCCCACAGGCTGATTTCTAAATGGAAAGAAGCTGCAACTAAAATCAGGCCTGGCTCATTCTCCCCATAGCGCCCTCCCGTGATGAATGGCATTCATCTTCCCAAATTGATCTCAATGGAAACCTTTTCTCTCTTCTTTTCTATGCAATTTAAAAATAAATAAGTAACCAAAAAAGCAACCCGGAGGTGAAAACCCGTTGAAAATAAACGACGACGGCACACTCATTGTCCTGCACCTGTGTGGGCAGTGTGTCCACAGAGTGGGCACACACATCTGTTAGCTGGAGAAATAATTAACTGCTGAAATTATTCCTGACTGTTAAATGAAGGAGTAAAACTGCTCTGCCGTGGGCCAAGTGTTCACATAGAAAATGAGCATTCTCCAGAGAAGCAGGGGGAGGGAGAGCGAGACCTGGAAAAACTGAATATTGGAGTTTTGGAGCAGGTTGAGAGGTAACAGGAGGGAAAAGATTTCATCTCTGAGGTGGTCCAATTTTAAATATGTTTTAGCCTTCTTACAGAAAGTGGCTCTCTGTATACGTTTACACACCCGCCTGCCAACCAGCACTCCCTCGCCCTCCTCCGCCACCCTCCTTTTAAAGCAACAGCTGCTTATTCATGGGACTGTGCAAACACCTGGGCTTCTTGGCTCTGTGTGTGTGTGTGTGTGTGTGTGTGTGTGCTTGCGTGTGTGTGTGTGCTTGCGTGTGTGTGTGTGTGCGTGTGTGTCTGTGAGAGAGAGAGAGTGAGAGAGCGAGAGAGAGAGCACGAGCACACACTTTATGAGCTTTGTGTAGTCAGCCTTAGAAGACACCATGAAGGACAGAAGCTGGCAAAATATTCTCATGGGAGAGTAGAGAGTGGAACAAAATAGGATTGTCTCAGACCTATGATTTCACTGAACTCACTGAAAGCAAGGCAAAATAGTCTTGTTTAAAAGACATTTATTCTGAACCAAACTTTGGGGCAATAATTGTAGCTGTGGCCCACAGAGTACAGATGCGGGAGGCACATGAGGCTCGCCTTGAGCCCCAATTCTGTTATGTGACCAACTGTGTTATCTTGGGCAAATTGTCTAATCTGTCTAAAGCAAAGCCACATCATCTGTAGAATGAAGACAAATAATATCTACCTCACAGGATGCTTGTAAAGATTAAATGAGAGTGCAAATTAGGTTAGTGCAACATGTATGTAATAAGCTCGGAAAACAATAACTATTAACTCTTATATGTGGGCTGTGTGTTGAGCTAATTTATTCTTTCGACGTGCCAGTTGTTATAATGTTATCAAATGTTATGGAATAAAATTTACAGTTCTTTAGGAAGAGGCAAATTAAGAATTTCTTATTGTTGTCTGAAGAGGAAAAAAATTGTCCTTAACGAAACATGCCTGCTTTCTTGTTTCTTTCGTTTATAGATAACCACTGCACGACTCTTGAATATGTTGTTTTGTATTCTACAATGACTCAAAGCTTCTATTAAACTCATGATGAATGAAAGAATGATGTGAATAGAGAATTACTGAATCCAACGTGGCATGATTTGTTATTGCATTTATTTTGTAGAACAGGATACTCAACAGAGCCACTTCCCAGCAGTTATTAAATGACAATCCAGTGAGCTTTGACCATCAGTTACCTGGCTCGCACGAAAGATGGATGAACAATTTTGCTTTTCAGATCCCAAAGCAATGCAGAGTTGGCAAAAAGTACAAGTCACTGTTAAAACAAATCTATTTTTCAAGGGTGACACGTTTTGTATTTATTTCAATTTGTAAATGTCTTCTGGTTTAGAGAAAAGTGTAAAGGAATTCCTGGGAAGATGCTTTAAAATTTAATTAAGATGCAGTTTGAAAACATATCCCTTGTGCTTTGCACTTGTAAATATGAGCATATCAGGAACTTCCACGGAGATGTAAATGTTCTCATCCTGATGTTGGGTAGCTCAGGCTGGGAACTGTGTATATTAATCTTCTGACAATATAGCAGTGTGCCTCTTTTGCACAACTGGGCCCTGTGGGTAACTTCTGTGCAGTGTATTCATAGGAAGAAAACCTGATATTTTAAATTCTCCTCCTTTCCTTTGGGAGATTGCTGCATACTCAACACAAACTCTTGCTTCTTTTACTTACAGGGCTGGAAAAATTTCTATTAAACCAGAGTCTGAAAAACAAAGGGCACTATGGTGAGCAATTGATTACTTGGAGCTGTTATTCTCCAAGCTTCTTGTTATTGAAATAAGAGAATGGCCTGGCATGGGAGTCTGAAATGCTCAAAACACTGATCCATCTCCTACCTCTGGCAGACTTTTTGCTTAACTCTGCTTTTCAGTTGATTCATCCAGGAACTGAAAGAATTCCATTTAAATTCCATTCAGTGAATATTTATTGTGCACCTGCTATGTACTAATACTAGTGTTGGATGGTACATATTAAATAAGATAAGGTTCTTGCCCTTAAGACATTCACAAAATAATTAGGGGAGTAACTGGCAACTTGGAAAGACTAGCACTTCTCTTAAGGAGTTAACCCCAGGATACATGATAATATAACTCATCGAAGTAATACCTTTAGCCTTTGGAATCTTAGTATCTATTAGTGGTTACCTCCTGTGAAATGTTTGAATCATTGAGAATAACTTACCATATGGCAGTGTTTTGCTTACTATAGAATCTTTGATGCGAGTCTTGTGCTAAACACATTTTAGATTACTAAATAAAGGGAAGTGCTTGGAATGTCTTTTATCCTTTATTTAAGGAAGGAATGGTGGCTCTGCTGGGATCACTTCTTGGGAACACTTAGAACTCTCAGTAAAAGTACACACTGTTTACAGAAGATAAACCCTCTGAGCTTCAACATATTGTTTCTGTCCACAGCTGGTTCTGTTTTTTCATGGATTTTGTGGCCGGAGGGGAAAAATAGCAATTAAACTCTAGGATACTCTAGAATTAAACTCTAGATTATCCTAAAGTTGATACCTCCTTGTGATGATGTATTTCAAAATTTCTTACAAAAAGCATTAACTGTGCTCTTTAAGCACTAATGCACACTTATTAAGCCATATCTCAGTATTTAATGAATTGCCTATAAAATTGCAGTTGTACTTGATTTTGTTCTTTTTGTTGGGTTCATGATATAGTGTATTAGAAAGAGCTTTTTTATTTTAAAAAGGTTGATTCTCTTTGTCCTTGTATGGTGGATACAGAAATTTTAATAGCTGCTTTGTTCAACTGGTACTCAGAATAGGTAATGGAAAGTTAAAACTGACTTCTTAATCATCAGGGTATATGATTATGCTTTCTCCCAAGAAAAGCTTCAGTTTCTCCATATTTCTCTGATGCTGCCTGCATTCCAAACTAATTTTTGTAATGAGGAAGGGAGATGCCAAAATTGACTTTAAAAATTTTCAGGACCAATAATGCCAGCATTGATCTTGGTTCATAACTTCACGTTGCTCTGAATATGTTTGCTGCATTGCAAGCAGAAGTTTTTAGAACGTACCTGTTTTACAATGATGGCTGAGAAAATACAGAAGAAAGGAATGGGGTTTTCACACTTAAGTATCACTACTTATCTTTTGGAGTTGGACTCCACAATAGCTTTAAATACATATTAGGTGTAATGAAATACCAAACTTCTGTCTGAATAAAATTTGAGGAAGGTAGTGGCAAGTTAGCAGATTACGTTTTATTTTCTTAAAATTCCAGAATACTTAGTCCAACTTATCTTTATTTAAATTGTTACTGCTTTATAAACATTACTTAAGTCAAGATGAACGATATTCACTTAAACTGCAATTTGCTAGGAGTTTATTTACATTTAAACGCATTATCTTACATCGTGTATTTCAGTTTTTCTTTTATAGAAAATGACAATGTCACAAAAATGGCAATTTTTCCAAAGTTATTTTGCTTCCTTCATCTTTGCACTCCACTCCTTTTTCTATGGTTTTACTCCTTATCGTTACCAGAAGACTTAGGGTATGACTAAAGGCAATAATTGTATTAATAATGCTTTGATGAGAATCGATAACTATTAATCCCCACATTCCTTCGTCCCCCTTTTCTTTTCAGGGATGGGCTATTCGTGAAGAAAAACTTAAAAGATGACTTGAATCTGATGTTTCCTTGACCTAATGTCTAAGTATTTATTAAGCTAGTATTTAAAAAACATTTATTTTTCATGTAAAAACTTGGGATTTGGTGTAATTTCATGATTTAGAATTTCAGATGGGGTTTTGCAAAATGTAGTTATATGTTTCCAAGGTACTCTAGAGTAGGTGCTTTATACACATTTAGTATATAAAGGTTTAGTGTATCGGCCTTCTGAATATTCCTTAGGTGTAAAAACCATCTCCAACAAATTCATAAGAGAGGCTAAGAACAAATTCTCATATTTCTTACCAACACAGGTTCAGAATTATCAGAAAATAGCAAGATGGGTCCGATTTTGAAGGCTATAGGACTCAAGTGAAAATATGAATAAATTCAATATTCCTTCCCAAAACATTATCGTATTCACATCCAGATCAGACTGTTTTTTTTTTTCCTTTTTAAAAATGTTGATAGACTTTTGTATTATTTCGTAGTTTCTTGACAATAGTGTTTAGTTGTTTTAGGTATATGCATGTATAGTTTACCCATTGGAATGAGTGAGTCTTGAGGGCAGTTAAAACATTTTACTTCTTGTGCATTACCCAAACATCTGACGAGTATCTAACATGATATTGGGCATAAACGGAATACTTAGTAAATATGTGCTTGCTTGATTCATAGGCTTTTTGTTTTGTTGTGCTGTGTTTTTTTGATGTGTCCTAAGCTGAAGATAGTTAAAGAAAAAAATTTCTGTAGAAGGAAAGATGCATGTGTTTCATCTGAACATAGAGGTAGGAGCAAGTAGGATGATACTCAAAATGGAAAAGAGATTGAGTATGGTGTTCCACCCATGCTATTTGCAACTGTTGTCCCTGGAACTGTGATATCACAGGAAAGCAATCTTCACCTTCCAAGGCTTTTTGAGTTGTCACATACCTCCCAAACCTGAATCTCTCTCCTTTCTCTGGTAGGAAATGATAACAGGTAAAATTCTCAAGTAGCTCTTTTATGCTTATTATTGTTTCAAATAAGAGCAAGCTCTCTCACATTAAACTTTACACTGGTTAAAATTACCTTTATCCTTAAAGTTCCTGATCTGTTTCTCTTCCCTTTTTTTTTTCCATTTCTGGCTGACTCTCTGGATTAAGTTTTATTAATCTTTCTCCTGATTTCTCTTTTTTTTCCTGCTTTCTTCCATCTTCACTTCAAATTGGATGTACTTCATAAAATGATGTCTAAATAGTTCAGCCATTCTATTGGATTGAACTTAGATATTAGATAAAATACATTTTAAGTGATTTTTAACTAAACGGCAATGTGAAAATGTTGAAATACGTACCAGTGTAAACTTATTAAACTTAAGACCATATGAAATACAGTTTAAAAATTACATTGTATTCCTCCTACTAGACATCTTAAAGGATGCAATTCACCATTGAGTCATGATGTAATTTAGATTATATTTTATTAGACGTTCTTTACAAATTTAAAATACTGCTCTTTTACATGCACAGAGGAAAATCAGTTTGGATAATTATATTTAGGCATTCATTAAGATCAACCACAAAATAAAGACACTTTATTGTGTCATTTATCAACATACTTGATATGTATATCTAAAGTGCATTATGTTACAAAAAATATAGAAATTCAGCAGCACCAAGATACATTTACAAAATAAATACATCAGTTGACAAAATAAATTATGGTAAATGTGATAATAATAATTGGATTAGCCTTGGAAAAATATTCACAATGACCAATGTGCAGTTTCATAGAGCAATGGGGGAGACAGTTTTATTCCAATGCATTTACAGTATTTACAGATAATAAATATTTCTAATACTTCCCATATGTTCACTATTACAGAATCCTGCAATATGTCCTCTGAAGTTCTTTGCAAAAATTTCAATGCTTCCTGAAAAGAGAAGGAAGGAAAAGAAGAAAATAGGTTAATTTTCCTTACAAACGAAGAGACTAAAATAAAGTGTATGAATTAGGAAACATAGAATCACAATGGAAAGAGATTCAGGGGACTTCTTGTAAATATGTTTTACAAGAAGTTCCTGCAGGATCCACCTGACTCTCTAGAACTTCTGCTACAGAATAGTTAATCTGATCAAATGGTCAATGTAGCACAGCAGGAAGAAGGCTTGCATTTCTAAGTATACTCTGTCAGATAAAGGAGACCCTGTGAGAATTTTCCAAAGCTGCCAATTGGCAAGTTGGGGATGAGAAAGGACATATTTGAGAAGTTGGAAATAAGGCTCAGTTGTGCAATTCATCATCAAATACACCTTGTTTAGAAGTTTATTCCCCCAGTGATGCCTGATGTACGTGATCCACAGGTTGTTTGTTTTTCCAGGTTCTCATTTGGCCACTCTGTTGCTAAGATAAAGGGTAGTCTAAAGTGTGTGACTTGGGGGTAAATGTTAGAAAGATGTGTAATTAAATAGAGTATGTTTTGTTGATGATTTAATGATACCTATCATTTTCTTAGTTGTCCTTAAACATTAACGAATGAAACTGTCATTGGATTTTAGTTTTTGAAGCCAAAATTAAGATACAATTATTTCTCACTCTGCTGTTTTTTTTTTAAATGGATCTTGCATTAGAAATTGCAAAAGGCCTATTTTAAATTAGAGAAAAAGGATCAATGGATTTAAAGGTATAAAATAGCACAACTAAGGAGAGAATGAATAGTACCTGAACAATTATTTTATGAGAAGGAAAGAAAGAAAAAAGGAATAAATAAGGACCAAGGAAAAGATCATTTAATTATATTTCATGCTGCCCCACCAGCTTGCTCGTTATCCTTCCTTCTGAGACTTTAACAAAGGCATGTATTGGAATAGCCAAGTAAAAAATATAACACAGCCTAAAAGTATATGTGTATGTTTATTACATGTGTGTGTATGATGCTTTAGAGTATTAGCTCTTTTGAATACTGAAAAGCTTGTATATTGTTTTTAAATAAATATTTACCAAGGCAAAATATATCGTCTCAACAAAATGAGTCCAACTGTATCTGGACATCTCATTTACAACATGAAAAATTCCAAAGTGTAATTTCTAAAATTTAAAGCTATATACCGAATGGTTTCAAAGAGAAGCCTGACAGTTTTACTTCAGTAGTTTCTATTAAGAACTACTATATATATTAGAATAAAGTTCATGCTTGTCATATCATCAGACCTCTCAGATCATCATATAATAATGCAAAGAGACTAAAGAGAGAACATTAATAAAAGTTTAGTTGCCTATAAAACTATAAAATAGTTATTCTGAAAAGATTTTATTTGTATTACACAAGTTGCATGGCCCCATATGTTCTCATCAATACACTTCTAAATTTCCCCACTCTTCCCTGCGCCTCTGTTGGGTTGTATTGGGAGAGTGCCAACATCTGGCTGCCAAACAAACAGTGCTTTCCATGAACGCTCCTCACAACCAGGGAATAGAGAGGAGAAGCAGAAACATTCTATTTCTTTCAGTCCTAGGTCTGGATTTGATTAGGCCACTGCCTAATTTTCACTAGATCTACTTTAACTTAGGGAAGCTTTGGAATAATAATTGATGAGTGCTGATTTTTCATTAATTCTCTAGATACTTAAGCACACTGAAAATTTTAAATGAATAAAATCCATAAAAATTATGTATACTTCATACTTCTGTTCTCTCTCGCTCTCTCTCAAAGAGGGAACAGATTAAAAATAGGTTCTGGCAATAGAGTCCTTGCATTCATTATAAATAAGTACAGTTAGGATCATACCTTAAAATACTCTGACTATCTGCATTGAGCCAAAATTCATAAGGTTTGTTACCCCTTATAGATCCATTAAATACTTGCAGAATAGGACATTCACTGTACTAAAGATTTCTCTAGTGCCATTGCCCATTGATTTCTGAAGCTGTACTACTTATCCAATATAAATATTTTATATGCTATTTAATGATGAGTTTTGTCAACTTAAAGAGAGAAGCGATAGTAAATAGGTTCAAACTCCCCTTTGAAACATCACTCTGTAATCTTATTTCTAGTCAGAGGAGAGAACTGGAGAAGTGACAGAGGACTCCTTAAATAATGAGATCATTAGCTGCATGTGACGCATTCTCGTGTGGTTTTCCTCTTTCTTTCAAACCCCACAGAAGTGCTGTACTGAAAAGTAAAAAACAAAAAAAGGATCCTATCAGTGGACATGCATAGATCAAGAGGGCAGCACTAACACGACACTGGTATAAGTGTCAGGAAATAGGGAAATAAATACAGTCTGAGGACTACCTATCCCAGTTCCCAGGACTGCTCAGGTCCTTTAACCATGGAATATCTTGTTTTTCTAGTTCAAAGACCAGTATAGATAGATGGAATGAACAATCAGAATTATATATAAAAGCACCAAACAAGAAGTGAAAATTTATTGAGCATTTACTATATAACAGACATTTAACTCATGTATTCTCATTTAATCTTCACCCAAGCCAGTGAAGTTATTACAATTATTATTTTCATTGCAGAGAAGGGAAAAGTGAATCTTAGACCAAGTAACTTGTCCAAGGTTGTGAACTTTAAAGTTCCGACCCAAAATTTGAACCTAAGGTATTTGTCTCCAAAGTCTGTGAATGTCATTACTACCTGCATCTGTGAGCTAAAGATAAACAGGCCACATAGATGTGAAGTTTTATTATTCCTACTACAATGCCCTAGAAAAATTATTTCAGCTTGCCTGGGGATAAAAATATACATATATGTATATATGTATATTTACATATATATTTACATGTATATTTACACATATATGTATATTTACATATATATTTACATGTATATTTACATATATATGTATGTACGTATTTTATATACATATATGTATATAAAATACGTACATACATATATGTATATAAAAATATACATAGCCTTGTCAAGCCATTACTTAAAAATATTCAGAAATCATGATTTTTCTCATTAGCAAGTAGACACTAGAGTTAAATTTACTTAAATAAATTTAAAGTGTGTGTTTAAAAATTTTAATTTATTAAATTAAATATATTTAAATTAAATATTTAAATACATTTACTTAAATAAAAATGTGAACAGCTTAGAACTGTTTATGGTAAGATATTGTTCCCTATTTGTAGATCATATCAAAGCCTTCTATGTTCTCGCCTGAAGTGAAAAAAAAAAAGGCTAAGAAATGAAAAATGATCAAGAAAGTTTGCCAAGGTATGAGAGTGGGAGAATCATAAATCCACTTCTCTAGCCAATAATGAAGGTGGTCACTAGCTTCTGAAGCGTGAATAAGAAGTGAAATTATTTAGTGGAGGACTAAAGGATTGGCATTGGGGAGTACAACAGCAGAGAAAGAGAAACAGCTTATTAATCCCCTGTGTGTGTTGAGATGGTAGGAGGACAGAGCTTTAAGTCAGTCAATATTCTGAGCCACTCTGGTTTTGTCATCTTTAAGGAGGGATTGATAGGGAGGCAGAAAGGTTTGTCCAAGCTAAGACTGTAGTGAAGCTACACAACCCTGGCGACAGGGCCACGGGGAGGCTCTGGGCCAGGAAGCCAATTACCGGAAATTGAGCTCCAGCGATGTTGCGGAGATGTCAGACAGATGGTCCCCTTCTAGCCCACTCCCAGCCACACCAGAGTTTAGCCAGGCTGATCGAGTCCGCCGTTTCTTCTTTTCCTGCTCCTTACGTTTTCCAGGCTTGCCTTTCTTTTTCTTGCCGGGTGTCTTCAGTGGCTGCTCTTTGTATGTCTCCACCTTGTTGGTTTCCTGAGTTAGGCATCTGCCCTCATCGTCAGACCCAAATCGCACGGGGTGGTTCTTTGTGTTGGGAGCAGGCTTGGAGTTGGGGGAAACCTCCGAGGTAGTTCTGATTTCAGCTGTGTGGATTTCTGCGATCAGGTGGTGAAGGAAGAACCGTCGCCGTAAGTCTTGGATGGACTTTCCCTTGTCATGGAGGAGCTGATGTTCAGACACAGCTCTTTTGCTTTAATGAAAAAATAGCAGGAGATAAGAAAAACAATGAAATTTTAGTTGTTGGTACAGACCACAAAGATATAAGGAAAGCCCTTCAGTTTTCTAGTTGGTCTTATAAAGGGTACAGCTGGAAGAAGAGCAAGCTCTCTGAGCAGGGAAGGGGAGACAGTGGGAAGGGCAATTAACAGGCTCTAGCTTAGAGTCCCAGTTTTGCCACTCACTAGATCTGTGCCCTTGGTGACAACACAAACATTCTTGGGCCTAGTGGCGCCCAGCTGCTTAAAAGGAATGGGTCAGATTCAGTGTTTTCTATGCTCCCTTCTCAATTTAAATATGATTCAGTTATTCTCAGAAATGGACAGAAACCACTAAATTGCTTTTCACGTTTTTTCAGTTATATTGGGGAAATAAATCCAGAAGTCCTAGCCTGGGAAATAAAAAGGAGGCTGCTTCTACCTGAGTACTCATCCAAGGTGTGCGCGTTCACGTGTGTGCGCATGCACGCGTGCACGCACACGCACACGCACACGCGCGCACACACACACACACACACACACACACACACACACACACTGCTCCCCCACTAAGAAAATAATAATACCGAATCTGAAAGAAGAGCAAGCTGTAAAAGTAAAAGCAAACAAAGACTGAAGGATAAGGTGAGCAGTGAAGCCTGTCTAGGAAACCACCTAACAGACTGAATTTCAACACATTAGGCTACAGGCTACCAAGAACTTATATTGGAAGGCCAACTGTCAGAGAGAGCATGCATAATTTTCTGTAAAGTAGTGGGTGGTCTTTTAAAAATGGGTTTCTTTGTGTGTTTAAATTAAGAGAGATCATTCTATTTCTTCTGTATATCTTTTTTAAAAAGATTTAAAATTTCAGAGGGTATTATCCTTAGTACTTAAGATATTCACCTTTTCTACTTATTCTTCGTCTTAAAACTATCTCTAGGGATAGAAATAAAATGACTTTTCTATTTAAACAACACATAAAAATACAGTGAAAAAGAATAAGCTAATTTGCTATCAATCTTTTCAGATGACGCTCTGACTCTTGCTTAAATGTCCATGCACGAATTCTTTCATTAGTTTGTATGTACAATGTTAACCATATTTAAAGATTACATTAATCAGTCATGCCTACTTCAACTCTGCCAATTTCTGCCACTGAAAATCCTCTGAAGCGGCTCATTTTCAAAAGTATCTGAGGGTATTTCACAGGGCAATACCGTGTATTCTTACTTCCTTGACACAATGGTATCTGAGTTCTGTATCGCTTTCACTATTACAACTACTTTAACTCCTCAGAGAAATATGACAATAATAAGTGGCATTATCCTCATTTTATAGTTGGGGAAAGTAAGATTCAGAGAGATCAAATGCCTCTCCCTTGTCCACATGATGAAACCAGAAACCAGGCAGAACCAGTGCCTCACAAATGAGTTCTGATTCTAAAACCAAGACTGCTTTCACCTTTCTCATCCCTTCCTTCTGCTGAAGTTGAAGTGTATGTTGAGAAAACCAGAAAGGAAAGACACAGAGTAAAAAGCCTGTGGTGGGAACCACGACAATGGGCAAATGAACAGCAGTCTATCAGTTTCCTTGAAGACCAAGCTTATTGCCCCAAGAAGTCCATTTTCATTACCAAAATAAAGAACTAGGATGCCTAAAGTTTGAATTATTATTGAGGGAATGAGAAATTGTCTAGTTATACTTTGAATCAAAGAATGGTAAAACACGAAAGAACAGTCATTATTTCTCTGGATCTTATAGCTGGAATGCCAGCTTCCTTTTAGTATTTTAGTGTGTGGACTGACTTTAAGTCATGTAGCTTGTTCAAAAAAGACATGACTTAATGGAAAGGAATTTAACAGGAGCCTGGTTTAAATGAGGCATGAAGGAGTCTCTCTTCCTTTTTAAAGGTGCCACATGTGACTAGATTAAAATTCACTTACTTTGTGGCAATACTTAGTATTCTGGGAACTTAATAATCCACAAATTTGTGGCTTTTGTACAATATATTTATGTCCTATAATGACATTTTAAAAGAATGGGACCGATATAATTGCATATTTCATAAGCACTGCAGTTTAATAAGTATCTTTTAGCAAAATGTCACATTAAAAAGTTCTTAACCAGTGATCATTTATAGTATTTGAGGATTTTATTTTTTTCTCAATTTCTGGCAGATATCCACCCCCATTGGTATTGCTCTCCAAATGTATAAAAAGCCCATTCTAACTTAACCTGAAGCCAAAACTTTTAATGGTTGGTCTGTTCTAATCAAGCCACATTGCTCATGCCCCCTCTGACTGGCATATATGCCTCTCATCTTGGCCAGCCTGTCAACAGTGAGTCACAGTGCCTTCTTAACTCAAGCACTGCATTTTCCCAGGATGGTTCTCATGGGAAAAGGAGTGATCTTTCTATCTTATGGCACAACTTTGTCCATTTTAAAATAGTTCATCTCTTGTGACGTACAAACATCCTCTCTGCTTTTTAAGGGTAATTGCTAATATATTTAAAAACATGGATTTTTAAAATGCTAAATCTGAAATGCTGTTTCATAATTTACTTAATAGTTCAAGGCTTCTGCATTTAAACTATTGTGAAGAATGAATTTCTGATTGGGCAACTGCATTAGATGATTAGGAATATTATAGTATCTTTATTGTCAACAGGGAATAAGGTCCATAGAGTGTTCTATTTATTTTCAACATAAAACATGAACAGACTCAAGGATAAATGACTAGCATGTACAAATTAGATATACACAGGTAATGAGTATTAAGTTCAGATTAAGAAGGCTTTCAATTTAGATAATTCTGAAATATTTAAGTTGTAAATATGGCCTCGATAATAGACCATTGCTCTATATGTCTGTAAACATTATGGCACAATAGTTCACGTGGCATCTATTACATACTTAAGCTCCAACATAGAAAAACAAGTATGTAATGTTCATGGTCTCCTTTGATTATTGTAAAAGAAATTGCAAAAATGTGAGGGAAATGATTAACATAGATAGATAACTCTAAATTCAGTCAAAATATAGCTCTTCTGTCTTAAGGAAAAATCATTCTTAAGGGAGTTTTCAGAGAAGATTAAATTTCTAATGCGCTATCAAGGAACACAGGGAACAAATGGTGATGGAAATTCCTTTCAGGACAGGAAGAAGCAACATGCTTATGCTGATGCTAGACTTCTAAGGAAGGAGCTTGGGTTCGAGAAGAAAAGTTCTGTGGTCCAGGGAAGAGTCAGGGTTAGGGTGTTAGAGTTAAGATGACTCACCAGAAGTCTCTTCCAACCCAAATGACTCAGTCGAAAGTTATGCTTTTCAGTAAGTAGAATAGCCCCAGTCTGGCTCCCCAACAAATCAGCCATGATGTTTTAGGTTTCTGAATCTGCTGGGGTTCCCCCTCTAACTTAAACACAAATGTTGCCACCTGCCGCAAGCCATGTTCATCTGGACAAGAACGCTCACACGCCCCACCTTCCAACTTACTCATGCTCTAGCTTCATTAATTAAAATCTTTTGGACTCACAGGTCCAAAAGATTCACAAATCTGTATTGCCTCTTTTGCATGGCTTGATGGTTTTATTATTGCAGCAGTTTTCTCTTCTTTAAAAGTTAGCCCCTAGTTAGAAAAACATCTAAAGCACTTCCCCTAATACTTGATGTAGAAAGTAATTGGAGAGTGACATGGTTTGATTATGTGTTAAAGTTTCTTTCAAGAACCTAGGTTGATTTAGCATAATATTAGACTAATATTTTGTTTTACTGTTACTTGGCAGCAATGCAAAAATAATGACTTATTTTTTAAAACTCCATTTTACTATAATCATTTGATGAGACATCTTCATCTACTGATGATTTCAGCCTCCATGAAAAACCATGGCTGTGAAGTGATGCTCTATTAGCCATTAACTATAAGAATGTTTTGTGGTAGTTTTATAACCATCTATTCTGTGTGTATGTTTAACTACAATATTATATTTCACCCACAAACAAAACTATAACAGTCTTTGGCTGCTAAATGGTTTTTGATGTGTATTTTGCAAGGTGCAACAAAGAAAGAGTTAAAAATGGCCTTTAAGACAATTAGCACATTTTTATGCATTACCGTGGATTTAATCATGGTCCATTTACTGTTTCTCAAAAGAGAAAACAGGTATTTCTTAAGCAACTTTCAAGAAAAAATTGGCTGTGTTCCAAGACAGTATTTCTTGGCCAAATAAATACAGCATTTAAGCATGCTTTTAAAAATTCAGTCTTCATCTATATTTACATATGAATTTTAAATAATTGAATTTAACGCAAGTCTCAAAATGAGCAAAAAGTCTGAAGACAATTTTTCAGAAATACATCAGCAATATGTTGATTTGAAGAGTACAATGCAGCTTTATCTTCAGTACAATGTTCTACACAATTTGCCTAAGGAAATTCATAATAGATTTTCATTTTAGTGCCAAGGCTCAAACATGTCTAAAGTAATTTCATTTAAGGATTTTCTGCTCTAATAATAGACCAAAGGCACATATAAAACTGTTGCCTTTTTGTACACCCTTGGGAAATTATAAGGAAGCACCATGGATTTGATTGTAAATATTAGATATTGCTATTTTTATCATTAGTGTAAAAATTCTCCTTAATTCCTTCTCCAGAGTCAAACTCTTCTCAGTTCTCAAACTTTACGGTTTTCTCATCCTGAACACCGAGTCTGCAGCTTAAAGATCACCCAAAGACAGTGTTACACACATTAATGAATTGCTGGGTCCAATGAATTACGAAGAGAGCGTTACTCTACCACTCCCCCACCTTTTCAGTCACACAACACAGTGCTATTTATCTGGTGTGCTTGAATGTACCATTACTTTTAAAGTCAAAATTATCCTTAAAAGAATCACTAAATGATAATTTCAAAATACAAGTTTTCAGTCTACAATGCAGATGTGGCTCCAGATTAAAGAACTGTTAGCCATGATTCCAAAGGAAAAAAGTTTCCACACTGATATTAATTTGGAATCAAGCACTCCAGCGTTCCTGAACGGTATCGATACTAAAGTTGGAATTGTGCCATTGCAAACTTGTTACTACTTTCTTATATAATATGCCTTTATTATGTAATGTAGTCCCATTTTATATGCTTAAAATTATGTCACGCACAATAAAATTAGATGTAAGGTTTTTGCTTTTCACACACCAATTGCCACCCACATTCAGTATGTATACAAGCGCATACAGACATATGTCCCCTGGATCCCTGTGCTTCCTCCGAGTTCTCTAACTCTCTTGGAATCCTCAGGGTTTCAAAACCTTCCTAGGTCCTGAAAGTAACCGTTTCTTTCACTAGAGACAGAGGATCTTTGCCTAGAAGAGGTTCTGTAAAAAATGCTCCCTCTTATGGAAACTAACATAAAATTATCTCTTGCCTGTGTTCCCTGGAGGTTCAACCAGTTTTCCCGCCGGGTTTGAGGACCCGGGCCCAGCCCCCGGCAGGTAGCCGGATCTTCCCGCTCTCTAACCCGGGCGAGGAGCATCAGTGACCGCTGCGAGCCCTCGGCAGCGCCCCAGCCTGGCGGCCTCTCCCAGTGGCCTCCCCAGCCCTCTCCCGGCGCCGTGGGGAGGACGGGGCACTTACAGCCTGCGGCCGAGCTCCTCCACCGAGCGCCCGCAGGAGGGCACCGAATAGCTCAGCAGGAACACCGCGACGCTCCACTGCTGAACCAGCCTCCGCAGCATCGTATCCTCTCGATCTCTGGACCTGCGACAGAGTGGAAAGGGGCCCGAAGTGTCAGTTCAGAATCTCCATCTCCCCGAACTACCCCGCGCCCCTTTTAGCCTGCTCTCAAATAGCCTCTTCAACATCAAGGACATCTCCCAAGTTGCAAAGAAAAAAAAAAAAAAAAAAAAAAAACTTTCTCTGAAGCCTCTCAGCACTTACTTATTTAGGAACCAGCTACTCCAACTGTGCTTTTGCCAAACCACACAGGCAAAAGGGACCAAAAAGGGAGGAAAAAAAAAAAATCAGAGACGCTTTCTCTGAAATAATAACCAAAATGAAGTGGTTTTATATATGCATCAATGATGAGCAGCGTGTTTACACGTCTCCCACAGCAATGTCTAATTAGTCTGGCCGGCCGTTCTCCTGTGTTCGTGGAGCAGGGCTAACCCACTCCTAAAAAGAAGAAAGTTTCCTCCTCCGAAGTCAGCTTCTTTGCAAACTAGGCCGTCTTGTTCCAGATCCACTTGTAGGGAGACCCACATATATATACATAGCTGTCTGTCTACCTCCTCTGGTGGGCTGGTTGCTTCCGGAAAGTTGATTCCACACACCCTGAGAACAAGTTTCAAGTGCGTGTGTCGTCGATCAGGAGGGCCAGGTGGCAGCGAGGGCGGGCTAATAGCGGCGCAGAGGGGCGGCGGCAGCTGGGCTTCACGGGCGGGGAGGCATGCTGGCCGGCGGCGCAGGTTGGAGGCGAGTTGAAAGCCGAGCAGAGGAATGTTCACACGCTCTCAGGCAAACCTGCGGGAGAAGTGAGCGAGTCGCAAAGAGGTGGCGCCCAAGGAACGCGCGCTGGGCGAGCGAGGGCGCGGGCGCGCGGGGGGTGGGGACGGCGACGCGCGGCCGGAGCGAGACCCGCCGGCCGGAGCGAGCGAAGGGGAGCCCGGAGCTGGAAATGCACACAGCAAGCAAAGGAGCTCCCCGCCTCCTGTCCTGCCACCCCCGACGCTGCCCCGAGCTCCGCCGAGCCCCACCCCGAAGCGCCAGCCCTGCCTAGCCATCCTGGAGTCGGGGGCGTGGGCGGATTCGCTCGCCCGGGATGAGTCTAGCCGATCCGGGACTGCCCGGCGGATCTGCCAGCCGAGGTCCCCGAGGGTGTGCGTACCGTCCGGGGCGGCCACGGTCCCCAGCGCGCCGGAGTAGCCTCGGCGGGCCAGGCGCGCAGCTTCCGGGGCTGCCGGGGGCGGACGGGCAAGGAGGAGGCCAAGGAGAAGGGGCCGGACGGCGCGGGCGCTTGGGATCCTCCGCGGGGAGGTCGCGCGGGCGGTGGGCCCTGGCTTTAAGGAGCCCTCAGCCCTTCTGGGCGTTTGGGGAGCGAAATGGGAACCCTCTTTTCTGGTCTTTTCCTGGGACAAGCTAAGTGGGGAGAATCGGCTAGGAAGGGGGAGATTCTTTGCTTAGAAGAGGAAAAAACGGTTTCAGACTTCAGGTCGAGATTACATTTTTTGCTGTCTCAGAACAGCTGAGGACATCTGGAGCCGGTCCAAGAAAACCCGCGCACATGATGGAGACTCGCTTTCGAATTGCTGAGGGGAACCGACACTACTGGGGAACGCACGCGGCTCTTTCGCCCACCAACGCGCGTCTAACCCACCCTTTCCCGGACAACCTACTCTGTCGCCTCCTCACCCCGTAGTCCCTGGCTACATATTATAGAATGATTGTATCCGTGTCACTTTCGCCCTCAGATGCAGCCAAACTAGCATTCTATGCTGCTTTTGCCTCGGAGAAGTAAAGGGAAAGAAGGGGGTTCTTCCCAAAGCTATTGGGCGGGGAAGAAAGACTGCTCTGAATTACTGGGCAGTGTCATCTAGAAAGGATTGCAGCGGATTTGAACGCCCGCTCAGTGGGCTCCTCTATCTTTCTGAAATGAACGCGGTGTTTGGGAACCATTTAAGGGATGTTTGTCTTCTAGATAGGCACTCCTACTGGTAGATTTCATTACTCTGAAAGGTTAGTGTGATGTTGAGATTTCAGATCCTTAAGGGAGGGTGACTTATCAAGCCTGGTTTTCTGGCTGATGCTCCACGGATTTACCAAGGGTGGGCGAAATAGCGCCCTCTCACCGACCCTCGTTCATCTTGGTTCCCTTTCCCCCTCTTTTAACTGCAGCTAGCCACCAGTTCATGTTTACTGCTTAGTTTGGATTGGGGAGGCGGGTGGGGGTCACCTCATTCTCAGAAGCTGCTATTTCTCTCACTTGATTACTTAAATCTCCATACTTTAAAAACTTGGCTTCCTCCCACTAAAAAATATCTCTGGGAATTTCCACAATTTCCCTTGAAAGTTTAAGAATTTCTAAATGTTAGATATTTGCATGGCATGAAAAGACAAAGTAACATTACTCAAAAATTTCAACCTTTGAACCTCTAACACTTTCTGATTTATAGTAAATTTTTTCCAAAAAGGCGCAGGAGCCTTAATGTAATTGTTAGATCTGAAGGGAGAAATCTGTAAAAGAGTAAATCACAAATGAGCCATTTAATACTTGCAAGTTGTTTAACATTGAAATGATAATATTTGCTTACACACACACACACACACACACACACACACACACACACACACACACACCCCCAAATGTCCTTAGCTGAGTTTCAAACTACCCAGGCTTTAGAAAGTCAGCCCTCCCGGAATAAAGGTTAAAACAAAAATCAGATTGAAAATATTAAATCACTTATGCTGTTAGTAAATTTATTATACTCCCAGAACATTATAAAGACTGGCATCAATATAGACTGCTTTGATTTATGTTGCTTTTTTGACTAATTAAACAAAATCGACCACCTTGACTCCTTCCCTTCTTTCTCCCCCATCCCCACTTTTCTGGTGTTAATTCCAAAACATCTATCAACTATTTTAAGAATGTCCTCTCCTCCACAAAATGAGAAAATATAGACACAGGAAAAACAAATAGTCTTTATATACTTGGAATGCCAACGTTTCTTCATCATTTATTATTTTATCTTTTCCTTGATTTACAGTTTTCTCCGCTTTTCTAGCCAAAAGAGGGAGATCTTCTCAGCAGTCTCTTCCAGAAGTAATTTTGTTTTGTTCTTTAAAAAGTAAAATAAAGTCTTAGAGGAATTAAAAACTTCCTGTAAGGAGTCTTTTCTGTTCCCACCAAAGGCAATTATTAGAAAGCTAGAAAACAGGTCCCCATTCTAAGCTGTCTTGTTAATTACTTTCAGCAGAAATTCTCCTCAATATATACCCAGGACTCGGACTTTTTGCCTTTCTGAAAAGGATATTTTCTGACATAATTTAGTTCCCAGTATAACTGAGTAACCACCATGATAATACTGAGGACATGTGAATGGGAATGAGATGACTTCACACTGGAAGCCCCCCATCCCGCCCCTTTCTTTTTGGTTTAGGAATAGAACAAGTGCCAATAGAAGCTGAATGTTTGCTTAGGCCTTGCTATCACATAAATGCACTTTAGCAAATAGAAGGATTTGAAGGCCTGTCTTTAATCTGAAGTATTCCATATGAAGACAGATTAGAATTGTGAAATCTACACTTACATGAATTCATAGTCCAATTTTAAAAAAGATTTTCTAAAATTTTAAGTGCACCTTTAAAATTCATGTTTAAATACCCAGTTGATGCATATCTCCATGGATCTCCTCTTGCAATTGAGAAAAAAGTTCTAGCATTTATGTTTAGCTTTTTCATCTTTCTCTCTTTTTTTTCTTCATCAGCCAAAACAACAAGAAAATAAGCATACAAACCAAAAAAGTACCTATAGCACTTTAAACAGTGCACCTGGGCTCAGAAATTCCCTTATCTTGTTACCAATATGCATCCAGATTTAACATTTGCCAATCTGTAGCTCCAAGCGATCTCCCAAATAACTAAGTCATCCCTTCTCCCAACTATTTCTTTGTTTATATAAAGAAGTTTGCATAATTAGCTCAAGTAAAGTTAGTGTTTGATTCCATTACAATGTCGTTCAAATCACTTGCTTGGACTGAGACTTGAGAGGAGACTGACCTCAAGGTAGCAAAAAAGAGCTGCAATGCCTTTGAATCCCAGGTAAGGGTAGGCAACGGTGTGTTTCATTATTAAATCTCTGTAGTTAGTTAGATGAGGATAAGACTTGAACTGGGGCTGTCTCCTCCAGGAACAGGACTGACTTCTGACATCTGGAGGAACCGCCTTAGGGAGAAGTATCTAGACATGCATCTATCTGTCTCATTGGAAAAGTGGGTCTCATACCAGCCTTACCTTTCCCTACTTCCTGGACAATGTTCAGCTTTCCCCAAATAGGACCAGAACATTTAGCAGTGAGGCAGTTTTTCCAGAGGGGCCTAAGCCAACCTGAGATGAGAAGGTCTTTAGGAAACATGTCTCCAAGGGCCAATTCTCTAAGTTCCAGCACTTGTACACCTCTGAAATCCATCACCATCAAAACACATTGGAGGGGTAGTCCTCTGGCCAGGGATGGAGCGAGTGCATGCATGTGCATGCGTGTGTGTGTGTGTGTGTGTGTGTGTGTGTGTGTGTGAGTATGTGTGAAAGAGAGAAAATGGACATGTAGCTCAGGAGCCGGGTCTCCTGGACTGATGCCCGCAAATGCCCTTGGCTGGGCCGAGTTCTTAGCTTCCTGAAAAAGGCAACTCTGGGCTTGTGTGAGACCACAGGGAGAGTTTCAGGTCCCACCTGGCTCAGACGACGACTCCTCAACCTGAAACTGATCTTGGGCGGTGCCACACGGCCTTCTTGGCTGACGTCCCAGCTCCCCTGTGAGCGGAATCGTCCTGTCTTAAAATTTGAGCCCTGGCTGTCTGAAAGAGGCTTCTGCCAGAGTCACTGGGCCCTGGGAAGCTGTTACCTCTCTAACACCATTCTCGGCCCCTGCAAACTCAGCCAGTTCACAGTCTGTTCCCAAGGCACCACCAGAACTAGGGTGCCTATCTTCTCGGGCAAAAAGGCATCCAGACACACACGTAGATGAAGCGTAGTGTCTTTTTTTTTTTTTTTCATTGCGCTCCTGATTTCTGTGCCTGCGGGCCCTGCCTGCCCCTTCCTGGGATTCGTGTCGGAAATAAGGCCGCGGGAAAGCAAACGTGAAAAGTTTCACGCTCCCTCTCTGGGGTCCCCTGGACTCGTCGCGCGTCTGCCGCAGGAAGGAGAGGCGTGCGTCTCTTAGGGAAGGGGTTCCGGGGGTCTGAGGCTTCCAGTTCAGAGGCCTGGGAGCCCTTTGGCGGGTCTAGCTATGTTCCCCAGGTTCTCTCTGGGCTTCTCTTCCTGCTAATCTGCCCCTACCCCACGCCCCATTGTCGCATAGAACCCGTTCTGTCCTGAGCGGTAGAATCCAGACCTTTGCACTCCGCCCCATCCCGCCGGATTGAGTGAGTGGTTTCGCACCCGGTGGAGTCAGAGTCGCCGGCCCAGCTCGCTCCCTCCTCACGGGTGGGGCCCCGCTTCTGGCCGCAGGCTAAAGGAAGCTTCGGGAACAGTGTGACCCGAGGACAGGGTCCGAGGGCGCGAGCGAACTTCCTCTGAGCGGGGCTCTCCCCTTCCTTCTCCCTCCTGGTCAATCAATGACTCATATGTGACATAAGTCCCTGGCAGACGGTGACAATAAGTTCCCAGTGGGGGTTGGGGGCAGAAGGGTGGGGCAGACGTACGGCTCCCGGCCCTGATGCTATCCTGGTCGGGAACTGCGTGGGGGTGTACTGGGACGACCCCTCTTCCCGGAGCCCCGGGGATCTTCTCCCCCAGCCTGCCGCCCTCACACCGGTGCGGATCGCGTTGCCGGAGCCTCAGACCCCGTCTGTTTTATTTCATTTAACACGATCGGCAAAGCCAAGGCGGGGTGATGGGCGGCGCGGGCGAGGAGAGGAAATGAAGGGACGTGGAACAAAGTTTTCTCTGCCAATATGCAGTCTGATTCTTAGAATCCCGTGGCACCTTGAAGGACTGATGTGAGTGAGGGCAAGGAGGCGCTTATTAACTCCTGAAGACCACTCTATATAGCTGCTCAGTGGTTGCAGTTGGTCATTGTGGGGAAGGGATGGTGGCGGGAGGGGGGATGGGGGACGAGCGTGTAGACCGTGGAACGCATGGCATCTCTCCAGGGTACAAAAATCAACCTCGTTGGTGGCTCCTGAGGAGTTTGCGAACCGCGCGGAGTTGGCTGGGGGAAGCCAGTGAGCTGTCCATGGTGGTTAAGACTCCTTAACGCGCGTGCTCCGGCTGTCCTGGCGTCGCAAAACCCCCGCACCCCGCACACCGCACCCCGCACCGCTGGGGGCCGAATCCTCTAGCCTGAGCCTGCCAGCTACCGAGCCCGAGTGCGCTCGGCACCAGGCTGGACGTGTTCGTCTGCGGGACGTGGTCTCGCAGAGGCAGAATTCCTGAGACAGATGGAGAAAACTTCCGAGTCCAAATTGTGGGTTTCCTATCAGCTCCTTCATGAAGGTGTCTTTCTCCCACAGGCAACATCTCACGTGCTTTAAGAGAAGTCCGTCCGTCCTGTCCAGTAGCCTACCTCCCTTCTATTTTAAGGCTCTATTCTCTAAAGTGAGAGAAGCAAGTTGATCTTGCTATGCTTCTCATTTGTGAAAAGCACCTACAAACCGAACTGCGTGCGTGGCATCGCTATTTTGCCTTTCAAATCATCATATTTTACCTTTTGTCTTTTGCCGTCTCCATCTGAATAACGAATTCCCTTAAATACTATGAAATATTGTTAACATTTATAACTCTTATTTGTGTTTTGTGCCTTTAGTTATGGGAGCATATCTAATGAACATCTAGTACATAACAGAAACTTTTATATAGTCCTGTACAAGACATCAGATTGGAATGCATCAGTACTTGCTGCTTTGACTCTTCTTTTTTATAGTGGTGTGGTACCTAAAAAAAAAGTGTGTGTGTGTATTTATAAACAACGTTTAAAATGCCTGATAAAAATAAAGAGTTATGATTCAAAATTTTCATAGCTTTTCTCTCAGTTTTTGGGTCTATAAAATAAAAATAATTAAAAGGGGAAAATGGAATATTTCTATGTATTCTTCTAAATATTTTCCCAAGTCAATAAAATTAATATAAAATATTTTACTTTCGCTCTCGCTGACGCTAAATGAATGAAATGAGGCATGAATGTGTACCCAGTTCCCTGAAAAGTATGAAATGCTTTATAATAATATTTTATTATTATTTTGCAATTAGAAGTTTAGTTTTGTTCTATGAATTCTTTTCTCTCATTTCTATGGAAGGAAAAATTTAAAATGATATAAATTGATTTTATTCTTTTATCCTTTCTCTGTTCATGTATCTTAGGGTGATTCTTCCCCATCACCTTGGGAGCTTAGCATTTTCCACTCTTCCATGGTGATACCAATAGAAAAATTTCCCTTTAAAGTGAATCTAATTGTCTTCCATTTCTTTATTTAAAAGATTAGTTTTCTCCAGCAGTGTGTTTATTAGTTTTAAAGATCTCATTCTTTTATCCATTATATTAAAAAAATTTATGAGGAAGAATATTAATCCTTCCCACCAGCAGCTCTGTTAAAGCTACTAGACTGTTTTTTCAGCTTTCAAGTGGTAAGCATTCAATTAGTATAATTGTCTATGAGCTAAAAAAAATTCTATAGGTCTCTTGTTTGTATTCTGCTTACCTTCACAGTGTGCTCAACATTGCTATGAGCCCAGGATAGATCTTCTGGATATATCTGTGGAATCAAATTGAATTGCAGTGCTTTCTATTTGCCTCTTTACTTTTGAGAAATGAAAGCATAGTTTAAATTATTTTAGGTCTGTTTTCAAAAATCCTTATGTAAAGCTCTTTGATCTGGGAACCTTTCATAAAGCATATTCTTTTAAAAATTGTAGCGGATTTGGGTGGCATCTGTGTCTCATTCAGTCTCAAAAGGCTCTTTTTAATGTTTACTGCATGGTGTTACATGCTCTCCTAAAGATATTTCCCCATTTCATTTGTGTTTCACTTCCCAGAGACTGGTAAATGAGGGGAGAAATGCATCATAATATACTGAGATCAATTATTATGTGGGAAGTACTTATGTTAAGAAAATTTAAACTGACCTTAGCAGAATTTTTTTGCTCTTTGCTCTTTTACTTCTCATCCTGTTAAGCTGTTAATTATACACAGAACTGCCAAGATACTTCTAATGGTTAAAAATGAAGGAAGTTGGTCCTTGTGGAAAGAATAATTTTTTTTTGTCCTGTAAATACAGGTCACATTCTTTGTAAAGTTCTTCTTAAGAAGCAAAAACATACATGTCTTTAGCAGTTAAATTGCTCTTTAAAAGATCTATGATGACCTTAAATGGAGCAGCAACTCAAGTGTGGTTGCTATGGTTCCAAAAACCCCTAGTTTTAAAACAGTTTCATTGTTGAGGTGCACCAGGATGTACTTTTAGGTCTATAATACACAGTCTGGGCATCATAACCACATATTTCCCTCATCTCATTCCAACCCTGGTGTGGTAAAACCAAAGAGACGCAGGATCAAGGAGTGTCTGAGGATTTGCAGGGAAAGGGCTGTATAAGTACAGTGAGTACAGATCTTTAAGATCTTCCCCAGACTTTTAAAGTTGAGAAGGTAGTTTGTTTGCTAAATAGTGCAAAGTGTCTCCAGGTCTATCGCTAGAGCTGCTGACATAATTAATGATTTTATTTGGAGCCTCAAAGAAGGTACTTTTATTCCCTCCGTCACGGGCAGGCCAAGTTCATGTCCAAACTCTAATACCTTGGGTTGATTTTAGCTAACAAGACTGTTGGTCCTCTTGTTGCACACCCAAAACTTGAAAGCCAAATATTATATTAGGCTATGATACTTCTCAGCCTTGAGGAAGTTGACATGCCCTAAATGTATAAACAGCCACTATTATCTAAAGATGGATTACATTCTGGTGAGAGATTCATTATTCCTAGGTCAAACTGAGAAAACTAATAACCATAGAATACCACCAAACACACAACAAACTTCTTTAAAAAAATCAATATTTTCCACTAACCTTATATGCGAACATTTTTTATCCCATTTTACACAATGAAGTTAATGGCAATTCTTGAACATTAATTATGGTACTGAAAAGACTTTAATAACATTTCTGCTAAAAATAAACTAGAGGCAGAGTAGTGCCCTGGATTCATGATTGCTTACATCTGGTTTCTATTTCTGTGAGTTTCATTTGGTTCTCAGAGAGTTCATTCACAGTCATCACAGGTTTAGTTTCCTGTTCTTCAATGGGAGAACTTGTCTTGATGACCATATATTTTTCATCTGAATGCTGCACTTTTCTACATTAGGAGATGTGGAAAAGAAGAATAAAAAACACACACTAATCCAAGCAAACTGAAACCTGAACATCTTTCAGCACCTGACTTATCCAGAATGCAGTGGCAAATAACAGTGATGAAATCATTTCATCTTAGACCCTTATAAAATGAGGTAGGAAAGAAAGAGAAAATAGAAGGAAGGAAGGAAGAGGAAGGAAAGATGGAAAGAAAGGAAGAAAGAAAGTGGAGGAATGGAAGAAAGAAAGAGTTAAAGGAAGAGCTCTTTGTCAATAAGAAGCCTCATGCCCACCTCACCGTACTTCCCATTGTCCATGACATGGGAACGTATTTTTCTTTCTTAGCATGTTAACTTTCAGAACTTTTTCAAAGAAGGAGATGAGCTGTACTGGCTGCTGTTTGAAAACAATCTCTTAAACTCCTTCTCACACTTAGAGAAAGAGGGGCAGGATGTCATAGAGCCTTATTAGTCCCTGATGAACTGGACTTGGGTGGACCCTAGAGTTTAAATCTCGCTTATAAGTTATCTTATCTAATATCTTTTTTCACCATCTAAAACTTCCCATGTTCTCCTCTGTGTAAGCAACACTTGCCCCTCTTTGGAGATGACTGTTTTTTTATTTTTTATTTTTTATCTAAAGTTCCTATCTAGTCCACACTCCAAAGTTTCATGAAACCTATTCTTTTCATCTTACCATATGATTTTCCTAAATTCCCTTCCTGCTGATATCACAGAAATCAAGTCTCCAAAATATCTTGGAAGCTATCCGTATTTAATGACAATAATTACAAATATTATTGCACTCCTTTACCAAGGATTGCAATGACTTCAAATTGTATTATTTCATTCACAACAGATTGCTGCATTACTTTTCCCAACTAGGGAATCACTATACTGAGATTTGAATTCGGTTTTGTCCAACACTACATCAAGGCTCTGGTATGATACAGGCTCTGGATGCCACATCTCACACCCATTGATCTGTTAGGGTTGACTTGGCTGACAGGTGAAGATTGCTTTCCTGTGATATGACAGTTCCAGGGACCACGGTTGCAAATAGCATGGGTGTAACATCATACGCAATCTCTTTTCCATTTTGAGTATCATCCTACTTGCTCCTACCTCTATTTTCAGATGAAACACATGCACCTTTCCTGCTGTCTTCTCTCACCCATCTATGTGTGGGTACCTGAAAGCTATGTACTTAGTTGAAGCGGTTGAGAAAAACTGAGCATCTTCACCGGGAAGCAAACCATAGAGTCTCTAACTCTACAGATCAAAATAAAAAGAGAAGTGTACTCTTTTCTGCTGATTGCATGATGTTATTACCACACTATAGAAATCGTCCAAGAATCAGCTTTATCTGATGGTCTTATGTCAAAATTTATTGAGATTCTACTTTATGCTAAGTTCTATTCTTGGAACTTCAAAAAAAGCCACAAACATTGGATTATTGCCCTAGTGCCCATGACAGTGCCTTAATAGAATTAGTTTTTCTCCTTCTTTTCAAAATCATAGTTGGACTTGCCCATCTCAGCTTTTGTTAAGGGATATAGTATATTTCTGATAAATTCATGTAAAAAAAAGGTATGTATATTCTGGGAAATTGCTATCAAATATACTTTCATTTAAGCAATTGATTACCCACTGTGTCCGAGCCCTGTATTAAAAAAAAAAAAAAAGGCCATTCACCATGATTATATTTTTTCTTTTATTGCTGGCTACATTCTTTACCTTTTTGTTGTAAGTTACTTCAAATGTCTTTTAGAAGTAAGCAGGTAAAAAAAAAAACTAATATGAGGTTGAGATGTGAGTTATGAGGGCTATTTTCAGAAAATATAGAGTTTGTTCATTTGTTCATTCAGTGATTAAACAAATATTTCTTGAAAGCCTCCTAGGCTAAGTACTGTGCTAAATGCTGGGTTACACTGATGATGTGGAATTGCAGTCTTTTCAAAACTGTGAATCTCTTAATTCTTGTTTACTAAATATTTGACTAATGTTTTTTTAATATATATAGATATTCAAATTTTGACATGCTAAAAATTTTACTTGCATCATTTATTGTCCATCTCCCACCACTAGAATGAATGCAAACTCTGTGAAGGCCAAGACTTTTGTCTGTTTTTGTTGTATATCCAGATCCTAGAGTAGTGCTTCAATTATGGTAGAAAGCCAATAAATATCTCAAATGATGCAAGAATAAATGAATGTTAAAAGGTGCAATTACTTTCCCTCTTTGTACACATCCTAGCACATGTATATTTCTTTGATAAGACAGATTTCTACCCTGAGTTGGAATTTTCTTCATGATTGCCACATATTCATTATTATCTATCACACTATCATTATTTAGTTTATATCAATAAACTAAAGGAAATGAATGAAAATAATATCAGGTTAAACGTAAAAATGTTTAAAAATATCATATGTAATAATAAGTTAGACTTGCCCAGAAACGAATTATTTTTACTATCAAAGGCAAGTCCTATTTTCATTCCTGTGTGCGTTCATTTTACCTCTCAATTTATAACACAATTTAAATACTCTCTGTTATCAGATCATGCAGCCAAAGTAGAGAAAGTTATTTCACCACACCCCAGTAAGAATTCCTGCTAATGGGAAAGGCTGGCTATTATTCTTTAGGTGGTTCTACCATAGCCAAATCATTAATCAATCAAAGGTTTATGTATGTTGAATTTCTCTTTTTTTCCTACTGTAAGTAAATACATTTTATTGTCATTGCAGATGAGTTGGGCAGAATAATGTCATACCTGAGTCAGTTTCCCACTCCTTTCCCTGACCACCACATTCAACTGCATAATAATGCCAATGAATGCATTTTTCAGTTATTTTTTAAAACCACATTTTCCCCTCAAATGACCTGTTGTAGCTGTGGTTTAAGTGCTACATTTTCCTTACAATTGCTCTGAGCAATAACCTTCTCTTTCACCATAGAGTTATGAGCTTAATGTATTTGCTTTGGTAATTCAGAAGAACACAGAATTATATTAAAAACCTAAAATAAATCTGATCTACAAATCCTATCTCTTAGAATCCTATCTATTACCTTTCACTTTGATTTTCAGACATCTGTGACTGCTTGAAAACTTATTGAGTTCTTTTTCAATTCTGTCAAGAAAGGCTATTTATTGCATAGCCCAATAGGTTAAAACCTAAAATGCAAGCAACATTATATTGCCTGTTAAAATCACATCATTGGATAGGACTTGATAATCATAGTTGCTGTCTTGTTTAGTCATCATAGATCTTGGCCTAGAGTTCCTGGCAGGAAGACTGTTTGAATGAGGCCTATCTCAAGGTCTAATAGAAGCTGTTGGAAGAATAAATGTTGGCAACATTTTCAGCAGAGAGCCAGGGGGAGTGGAAACTACTCTCATATTATAAACTGGAGATAATAGAGCAGCACGACTTTAAGTGTTGCTTTTAAAAGGAACATCAGACGCCCCTATGTGTCATGCTCTTGATTTAAAGGATGAAGCTCAAATCATTAGAGCATTAGTGAATACATAAGTAGTGAAAATCAGGGGATAGTTGAGTGCCTTAACAATTTCAATGGAGAATATTTTCTGATATCACTCAGCCAGCCTTCAGCCCATCGAACTTCCCAAGACTCCTTGAGAATATTGCTCATTCAGTAGGTTCTCCCAAATACTCCTCAAAGAAACATCACTGTTATCGTACATTAAGTCAAAGAGAAACAGACAGGAAGGTAAAGCCACAGGCTCCATGTAAAGGATGGAGAACCTGAATTGCAACTGTTGGCTTCCAATTTTTGCTACATTTGGTTAGGCAATGAAGACTATATTTATCCATGTTTTGCCATGAATGTATATTGGCAATGTGGGTAGTGGAAAGAGTGAGTCAAAGACATAGATTTTAGTCCTGGCTCTTCCTTTTACCATCTATTTTTATAAACATAAAAAAGGCACAGAACCTCTCAAAGTCAGTTTGTTCACCTGTGAAGTGCGGATAGCGTTAGCACATACCTCACAAGGCTGCCATGATCAAATGAAATAATACTTCATAAGTTGCAAAACCTTATTGAGAGAGTTAATTAAATGTATTTATTACATTTGACCATTATTCTATACAGAAATATATAGCTCTTAATCTAAATTATTCCCTCCTCAGGCATTCAGATGAGCATTTGACAACACATTGGGACAATTAGACAATGAAAATGATGTTAAGATTGAGACATTTTGTTTGGCTTTATATTCTCTAAATGCTTTTCTTCCTTTACCTGGTAAATGTGGGAATTGTGTAAACCAGTTCAGGAAATACCATCCTTCTTGATTCTCAGCATTAATACCATACTGAATATCTTTTAAATCAGGGGTAGCTAATTGATTTGTAACAGGGGTTGGTCTTTTTCATTAGCGGCTATTATCGAAGCATCTTTGTTTGGATAGCTATCTTAGCTGTGGCTAGTACAATCCCTGTGGCATCCTAAGAATCAGCAATGTTCATTTTGGGGGAGAGTCAGTTTGACCCTTTGGATAACCATGATATCTACTGACTTTTTAGATATAACAACAAACTTTGAGGCTTGAGTCAGAATAGAAAGATAAGAATTGGAAACCAAGGAATAAGAACCAAAGGGCATGAAACAGTATATTTGGAAAATACACTGCTACGAGGAAAGGGGAAAAACCCAGACTTTAACTGGAGATATTAAATAAGGGAGCAGGATAGTAAAGAGAAAAAGAGGGAAACCTCAAATAATATAGAGAATTTCATTTAAACTATTTGTGTGTACATTTGTTAAAATTTTCATATTCCCTCCTAGGGAAATTTTCAGTTCACTAATTCTTAGGAGTAAGGATCCACCCAGTGGGCGATGCCGACAGAACATGGATTAGTAAGGTCTGATCGAGGTCTGAATTTCTACAGAGAATGCTTGTCTGAATTAGAGACTATAATTTTTTCTTACCTAAGCCTTCATCATGACCATAAAAAGCATGAGATTTCCAGCTTGAAGATCCCTGCTTCAGGGAGATATTTGTGATTGGAGTCACAGAAAGGAAAGTATCCTAAAGCCAAAGGAGCTTTGCTAATGTGCGCAGGTTGGATATGACTCACGACCTAAGCTGGAGCCTTAACTCTCCCTATCATAAAGGTTTATGTTAAGTTTGGAAATAATTAATGTGATTAACAATCCAATTCATTATTTATTTATTGAATTGAGTTCCTATTCTACCAGATTAGTTCTATAGGATTTATAAATATGAAAAATACACCATCTATTCCCTTGTGTGTGTGAGGGGAGATTAGGCCTATATAAAATAATTAAGCCCTCCATTTTTCTCCTTCTGTATCAGAAGAGTAACTTGAATAAAGACAACCATATACAAATATCATTTTTTCAATAAGAAAGAAAGGGCATATAAAATCCTCAACCCTCTTTTGATGGCACCAGGCTTCTGAAGGAGCAGAAAAGATCCCATTGCCATAGCACAATAATGCTTACTCCTAAAATAGAGGGAACAATCTTGTCGCTGTGAGTATTGTTTCATCAATAATGATTAGACTGTACCATCTCTAAGAAAAAGTAATATTTTAGAGCGATTTACTAGAAATCGTTGGTAACCTAATATTATTTCTCAAACATTCTTCCTCTTTTTTAATAGGACCCAAATTTTATTTAGGCAGCTACCTCTCTCTATATGACCACAGTCTTTGGAGCTAGGCAGGCCCCACCTATGACCCTCAGCCCTAAAGTTGGGTCCTGGATGGTCTAAATCAATCGTGGGGAACCTTATCCCTTTGTAGTAATTGGTTAGGTATAGGCATGTGATTTAATTCTGTTCAATAAAGTCTTGAATGGAGGAATACTGGGAAGAGTTTCTTTGTTACTAAGAAAAATAGAGAGAGTCATCTCTACCTTATGTAGACAGTTTTATCTGGATAGGGTGCCAGGATCTGTGGCAACCATCTTGCTCTTAGTCTGAAGATGAAGCTAACCTACAGAGGAAGGCAGACCCAAGAAGGTCTTAGAGAAGCAGAGTCAGGGTCACTTATGTGATATCTGGAGATTCACCTACCTATGAAATTTGTGTTAGGAGAGATAATCAATGGTATAAATATTAAGCCACTTTGAGTTGAGTTTTCTGTTATTTGCAGCTGAGAAATTTCTAACAGATATAGTTACTTTGTGAAGGAACTAGAGGATTCATAGCTCTCACTAGTGTTCTGTAATTTGCGTTAACCCATCTTCACTCTTGCCAATACCTATAGCCCATTTTTCACCTAGACACCATGAGATGGAACAGAGGTGAGTGTCAGTGTTGATCTAACTGAAGCCTAGGATATACCTTGAGATGGAGAACTCATAAAACAACCAAATATCAGACTTTATCTTGTGGAAGTTGTGAAGTTTTCCTGAAGGAGGAGTTGGAGTTGGTTGCTCTGGGAGATCCGAGAGGTGTGATGTACATGGGAATCTAAGTGTTAAAGTGCCTTCCCTGTGTGAGACAGTGAAGTCCAAATTAGCTAAAATTACATCTTTCATTCCTCCCTTCTGAGACTGCTTATTATAGCTCCTTGGTAAAGTACTTCGAATATGTGTCATAGTCTAATGTATTAGCCTGGTGGAAACTGTAGGAGAGGTGATTAGGCGCTGAGGTATTTGCTCCATTTTATGGCCTTTTAGGCACTTCTAACCAATTTTTCATTGGATAGACTATAACATATCATAACAATGGAGAGTAACCCATAACTCTGGGGGAGATAGAACCTACTTAATTTTTTAAAACAGTTTTTTTCTAACATATACATCTTTCTAAAACTGGACTGCATATCACAATAGGTGTTGGTGGAGCGGCAGTTATGATGTCACTGTTGTTGCCTGTTCACATGCATCAACACTCATAGAATTGGCTCTCATGGCTTAGAAAAAAATTCCTAGAGACAATAGTGGAGCACTCTTTTAAGTAATGCTGCATCACTAACAGTCCTGATGACATAAAGGCTGATATTGTGGGACAAAACATGGAAATGGTTGATTCTGAGTCTGGAAGTCATTCAGAAAAGTCAGACTGTGAATAACAACCAACATGCTTTATGGAAAATACTTATCTCTATACATCTAACAAGTTTTTCAATAAGTATAAAAATTCTAAGTCATAAGAATACATCGTATCAT
Organism: Pteropus vampyrus; assembly: GCF_000151845.1. Lineage (NCBI taxonomy): Eukaryota > Metazoa > Chordata > Mammalia > Chiroptera > Pteropodidae > Pteropus > Pteropus vampyrus. The sequence goes on from NW_011888863.1 coordinate 3,787,679, forward strand.
AGCTTTATTGGCAGCATTAAAAATTATTTTGGAGGTATGTGGAGTAATGATGCACCTTTAGTTAATAATTTCTTAGATTCAGTGAAAGATGGTATCTTGAAGCTCAGATCCCATTGTTAATGAAGAACCAGAGGCTTCTTCTACAGTTGTCAGAAGATTCTTTCTTCTGAGCAGAGTCACCTCTCATGTTGCTCTTTCTTAAAGCAATGCATCAAGTGGGTATTCCTGATTGTCTACACTGAGTCTTATGACTCCTTCCTAGCTTTAAGGGAATCCGGAGTGACTTTTAATTTCTGAGGTGGGGAGATAAAACTCAGGACATAAAACTATCTGATATTATAGAAAATTAGCCATATTTCAATAAAGAAATGACATTTGAGATGGACTTTAAAGGTTAGATGTGGTCTAACTAGTAGAGATGAGTAGTGAAGATGTTCTTAGCAGAAAAATTAATATAGAGGCAGGAAATCATTGCCTATGATTGGGGAAAAGGAAAGAGTGGTGCACATTTATGGAGATTAGTACATCAGAGTTTGGTAATGGAAAGTCTTGGGTTTCAGGTTTAGGAGTTTGCGTGTATTTTAAGGGCCAGATAGAACTATTAGCATAGGAAAGTGGAAGATGCCATGGTTACTTTAGTCTTAAATAATTCTTGGACTCCACCATACTCCCAGAAGGACAAGATTGGTTAAGTATAATTCTGGAAACTTAGAAGTGATCTGCGTTTAAACTTATTTTTTTCTTTGCATATAGATTTTCTAAGGTACTGACAAATATATACTTAATTAGATACCTCAGCTTCTAGGCAATCTTCTTTATGAAATGCTCACATTGTCTGATTATTTTTTTTAAAACAGTCATTGTGGGATTTGGTATGGACATGAGTTCTATCATTTATCCATTCCTCTATCCTTTCTTCCACCCTCTAGCAAGAGAATTTGAAGTGGTTTGAGGTTTGTAAGAAAGGTTGGAAGACACGTGCTCAAGCATGCCAGTCTTCGATATTGAATGAGTGTCGACATAACAATTTTTTCCTTTTCTCTTTGTTCTTTTTTCTCTTGGCCTTCACACTGTAATTCTTAATTCACACTACAAAAACTGTAAGTGACATACCATTGTGATAGGAACTGGTCATAGATAAAAGGTTATATCCAAGCTTGAAAGAGCTGAATTCAGTCTTTTCAAGAAGAGCTGCCTTATACATTCTCATTACCAGCTTAGCTTTCTATGAAGGATGCACTGGAGAAGTAGTGAATCACAAGGTATTTGTTATCAGTAAATCAAGGGGTTGATGCCTCTGTAGCTATTTGTAATTTTTCTGCTTGTATTTTCAAAAACAAGCCACTGCAGATAAAATTTATTATGTGCCTTCTCTTCTTTTAAAAATATACCACTAATGGCAACTACTGACTCTTAGACTGTGACATAAAAAGTTGATGTGATTAGCAATCACTATGTCATGCATTGGTTTTTTTTGTTATTTAGTTTGCTGCTACTTGCAATGGCTATTGGTATTTGCAAATGGCATCTTAGCTTCATGATCTGCCTGATTCTTTTGCTTCCAGGATCACTCATTGTATTAGTTAGCTTTTGTTGTAGACAAACTCCCTAAAACATAGCGACTTAAAACAACAACCACTTATTAGTGCACATAAGCTATGAGTCAATTCCGTGCTTCTGCTGAGCTGAGGCAGACAGGTGAATAGCTAGGCTCACTCATGTTTGTGGTCAGCTGGAGACTTGACTGGAGACTGTATGTGAGTGAGGATGGCCTCCTTTGCATGTCCGGTGGTTGCTTCACTATTATTAGAGAAAATGGGGATGACCAGGCCACATACCTCTCACCATCCAACAATCTGAAAGCTGTTAGGCCTGTGGAGGCCCACGTGCAAAACTCTCGGGTTGTAACTTCCTTTGTTCTATCAATCATGATGAGCCACAAGGCCAGCCCAAATTTAAGAGGTGGGGAAATAGAGTCTACATCTTGATGGAGGAACTGCAAAGTATTGTGGCCATTTTTGCCATATATCACAGTCATTTTCTCTTATGGCGTGTCCTCCTTTATAGTTTTCCAATTGTAAAATCTATGCTATGTAGTTACTTTTCCTTGATTCACCTGGCTTATGGCTGATTGATTCTCTCTGGTTATAGATTGGAAATTTTGCTGTCTTGCCTTCTCCTTAAACGTTCAAACAAGTATACCTTGACCCAGTCAGTGTGGGTAGTGGAAAGAGCACTAAGTTCTTGGTTTTATTGTAATATGTCAAGAGGCAATTGGAAGAGTTTTTGCAAGTAAAGCCTCTGCCACAATTTTAGAATTGCTCTGAGCAAGTTCACCTAGTTGCAGTGGAGAGGGCACTCCAGTCACCAATCAGCATCCTAGCTGCTTCCCTTTAGAGGAAGGTCATCTTTTCCTAATTCACACATGGGCAACATATAGGCCAATGGCATCCTGATTAAAAGTTCTCTGAGTCCCAATTTCATCAGCTGCAAATTAAATTGGGAAAACTCTTAATACAACACTCTTTCATGATAAAAATTTTCAACAAATTAGATATAGAAGAAATTTACTTCAATATAATAAAGGGTATACATGATAAGCCCTTAACTAACATGATATTCAATGGTTAACAGCTAAAATTTTTTTCACTAAGATCAGGAATAATGCAAGGATGCCCATTTTTACCACTTTTATTTAACATAGTACTGGAAGTCCTAGCCAGAGCAACTAGGCAACACAAAGAAATTAAAGTAATCTAAATTGGAAGGAAGAAGAAAAATAATCTCTGCTTGCAGATGATATGATCTTGTAGGTGGAAAACTCTAAAGGCTTAGAAATAAACTTAAACCAAGGAAGTGAAAGACTTGTATAGTGAAAGCTACAAAACATTGATGAAAGAAATTAAAGAAGGCACAAATAAATGAAAAGACATTATGTGTTCATGGATTGAAAGGCTTCATACTATTTAAATGTCTGTACTACTCAAAGTGATCTACAGATTCAGTGCAATTTCTACCAAAATCCCCATGACATTTTCTAGAGAAATAGAAAAAAATTCTAAAATTCATAGAGAACCACAAAAGACCCATTTAGCCAAAGTAATCTTTAGCAAAAAGAACTAAACTGGTGGCATCGTACTTTATGGCTTCAAAGTATATTACAGAGCAACAGTAATTAAAATAGTATGTTACTGGCATATAGACCAATGTAACATAACTGAGATCCCAGAAATAAACCCATGCGTACACAGCCAGCTGATCTTTGACAGGGGAGCCAAGAATATACAACAATTTAAAAATAACCCTTTCAATAAATAGTATTGGGAAAATTGGATATCCACATGCAAAATATGAAACTAGACCCCTCTATCATACACAAAAATCAACTCAAAATAGATTAAAGACTTAAAAATAAGACCTGAAACTATAAAACTCTTAGAAGAAAAGCTTTATGACATTGGTCCTGACAATTAATTTTTCGATATGACACCAAAATACAGGCAATAAAAGCAAAAATAGACTAGTGGGATTATATCAAACTAAAAACTTTTGCACAGCTAGGAGACGATCAATAAAGTAAAAAGGAAATCTATAGGGAGATAATATTTGTAAACCACATTTGATAAAGGGTTAATTTCTAAAATATACAAGGAATTCCTAAACTCAATAGCTAAATAAATAAATGGCTAGAAAGATAATCCAATTAAAAATTAGGCAAAGGACTTGAGGGGACATTTCTCTAAATAACATATACAAATAGCCAACAGATGATTGACATCACTAATCATCAGGAAAACGCAAATCAAAACCACAATGAGATAGTGCCTAATACCTGTTGGGATGGTTATTACAAAACAAAAAACAAAAAAAAGGAAAAATAAGTGTTGATGAGGATGTGAATAAATTGAAACTATTGTTCGCTTTTGATGGGAATGTATAATAGAGTGCAGCCAGTATAGAAAACAGCATAGTGGTTCCTTAAAAAAATAAAAATACAATTACCATGTATTTTATTTCTGGGTATATATCCAAAAGAATTGAAATCAGTATTTTGAAGAGATATCTGCACTCCCATGTTTATTGCAGTCTTATTCACATAGTGAAGATATAGAAATAACCTAAAATTTCATCTATGGATTAATGGGTAATGCTATATACATGCAATGGAATATTATTCAGCCTTTAAAAAAGAAGGAAGCTCTACCATATGTGACAACATAGAGGAACCTGGAGGACATTATGCTAAGTGAAATAAGCCAGTCACAGAAGGAAAAATACTGCATGATTTCACTTATGCAAGGTATCTAAACTAGTCAAACTTGTAGAAACAGAAAATAAAATGGTAGTTGCCAGGGATTGGGCATTGGGGAAAATGGGGTGTTGCTGTTCAATGGGTATATAGTTTCAATTATGCAAGATGAAAGAGTTCTAGAGATCCGTTGCACAACTTGGTGCCTGTACTTAACAATACTGTACTGTGCACTTAAAAAATTGTTGAGAGGATATATCTCCTGTTCTTACCACAATAATAATAATAAGAAAAAACCTCTTTTTCCATCTTCGTCATAAGGTTGTCAAGGATCCAACGATACAATGCCCATGAAATCTTTGAAAAACTATATAGTGTAGTAAAACTTCTCGGTTGCTATTTTAACACTGTTTAATACCAATGGACAGCTTTTGTTTTAAAATCTTTCAGTAATGACCATGCTGTTTGTCATTTTAAGGATCACTCATCATGACTAATGAAACTATTCAGGAAGACTATATAATGTGTTAATTGCCATTATGCAACCAAAAAACTATTTGCTAAGCTTCTATTGTGTATTCAGCAACATTCTAAACACTGTGGGAAATAAAAGTTTAGATGAACATCATCATTGTCTTTAATCATTTTAAAATCTATTTAAGAAAATGAAACCATCACAAAACTATTAGCAAGGAATGAAGTAGTAAAGAACCAGGAAATGAGCAGTTTTAGAGCCCAGCTCAAGTTCAGTGAAGAAGATTCCAGAGGTGTGAGTGCTTCTGGAAACAGTGGGACCTCAGAGAGTTAGGAAGAGCTGGCTAACAGGAGAGGAGAAAGGCAATTACAATTGCTAATGGCTATTTTATCGGTACCATTCTGCTTTTTAGGCTCTCCAAAACCATAAGGATCTTCCTGATTTAGTTATCAGTCATGAGGCAGCGTGCGTGTGTCAATCATTAGACAGAATTCTTTCTCTAACTTGGAAAGAATTTTCTCCATACATGGTGCAGGCTTGTGCATGACCTTGGCCCTTTTTAAATTGTAAAATATTTTATAGAAACTTTACAGCCAGCATAATATTTGACAGGAGGATATATCTGATCTTGATGATAATCATCAGAAATCTACATTGTTTTTATTATGCTTTCAGAAGATATGCAGTTACTAGATTCACCCAGAGATACATATCAATCAGCAACCAAATTAATTTACATCCTCATTTCATAGTGTTTCTTTCTTTTTCCTTCAACAGTTTTTTAATGTAGTGTTTCCCAAAGTGTGGTCTGTGGGCCACCCACACCAAAATCCAATAGCTGGTAAAAAATTAGATTCCAGAAGCCTATCTCGGCTCTCTTGAATCAGGAGGGCTCAAGAATCTACATTCGTATGAGGTTCTCAGATGATCTTTTGCACATCGATGTTTAATAATCATGCCTAATGCTTGCTAAACTTATAAAAATTTTGATGTCCCCTTCATCTCCGCCTTCCAATCAAATCAGATCTCTGATATTAGAATCTTGGCATCAGTGTTTTTAAACCTCCAAGGCAATTCCAATATGCAGCCAAAGTTGATGACCATTGGCTTACCTTTCAAGCTTTAATGTACACATGAACCACATGGGGATCTTATTAAAATGTGATTCTGATTTAGGAAGTCTGGAGTAAGGCCTTAAATTCTGCATATCCAATAAGTTCCCAGATGATGCAGCTGCTGCTGGTCCATGGACCACAATTTGAGTAGCAAGAGCTTAGAGAAAAATACATTTTATTGTTTAATTACCTCGTTCTTCATTGATACAATTTTCCACATGACATATACAATTGAAGCTAATTCTATATTAACTAATATATGGCAAAGCAAAAACTATATTTCAAAGGTTCCTTTTGTTAGCTTTTCATAAAAATAGTATTTCTTTTAAACTTCACACACTGGCCTCCATCCCATCCCAAACATATATTCTCTATTACATCATCATGTGTTTTTTTTTTTTCTTTATAGAACTTAATAACTGAAATCCCTTTTGACTTATTTCTTTCATTTTTGATTTGTCTGTCTCCCCAGTCTACCCCACCATCACGTAGGCCACATAAGGAAGGGTAAGGGTCTATTTATCCTGTTCACAGCTAGAAGCCCAGTGTCTAGAACAATGGCTTTTACATGATGTGTGATCAACAAATAATGTTGAAAGAATGAGTGGTAGTCTAAAATTATCTGGAGGAGAAGAGTTAGAATCTATCAGATGTTTGTTTAAAATGCTAATTTTGGGGTTCCAACCTTAGAATATCTGTTTCAGTAGTTTTGGTATGGGCTTTAAAGACTCCAGATTGAGAAACAAAGTCCTAACGTGTGTGTTCCTTTCTTGATTGATTGATTGAATTTTCTTAGATAATAGCAATGGATCAGCTATAGCTATTAGAACTCCTTAATTCTTTTAGAAAGGGACTATTTCACAAATATAGAATATATTTCACTCAGCTTATGAGCTAGGGTAGATCTCGATGCTCCCAAACCATGAGCACCATATCAAACTGCACCCGTGATCTACTGACACAATATTTTTGGGTATCAGTCACAGTAAAATTCATTTCCTATAAGAACTCCAGATGATTCTGATAAGTATTCAATTTTGTGCAGCACCGGATTGTGAGGGACTTGTTATAAGAATAGATGGAACACAAAGCAAGCATTAATGTTGATTCTCCAGATGCATATACACGAAAGCCTTTGAATAACATTCAGTATCTGACAGAAATGCTTTCAGGGCAAGCAATAATACAAAAATCCGATTAACAGATTAAACAATGGGTGCTTTTTCTCTCTCATAACAAGAAATCTGAAGTTAGGTGTTTGCTGGCACTGGGTCAGTAGCTCTGCAGTGCCATCCAGAATTCAGATGGTTTCTACCTTTATCTTCTACCGTCTTCTTATGCTTGCTTTCTTCTTCATGCTTGTAACTTTGTTTGCATGTAGCCAACATAGCTTCAGGCGTCACATTTGCATTCAAATCAAGATGAAGAGCAAAAGGCTCATCTTTTTATCTAAAAAGAAAACTCTTTCCCAGGAGCTCTCTCAGAAGACTTTTTTTTCCCCCTTGGCCCGAACTTGGCATTCTACTCCAGCAGCAAAGTCTGGCGATGTGAGTAGATAGCGCTCCAGAACATAGCTGGAGGTGGCCAGCGAGAAGGGTTTGGGAGGGGTTTTTAAGTAGCCAAGGAACAGCCACACATGCCTCTTGTGGGAACACTGTTCAGCCCATGGTGGTGTCCAAGAGGGATACTTCCACCTTCATTTGCTCCCTTCTGTCTATGCTTTTATAGGCTTATATTTCCATTTGCCTAGAGAATTTCCCCCAAGTGACTGATTCTCACTTCCAAATTATATTTTTAATTGAGCTATAGTTGACCTATAACTTTATATTAGTTTCAGCTGTACAACATAATGATTTGATATTTGTATATACTGCAAAATGATCACCACAGTGAGTATAGTTATTATCTATCACATATAGTTACAATTTTTTTTCTTGTGATGAGAACTTTTAAGATTCACTCTCTTAGCAACTTTCAAATATACAATACAGTATTATTAACTGTCGTCTCTATGCTGTCCATTACATCCCCAGGGAGGAGTTCCAGTGCAGGCCAAGTTCTGCTGCTGCTTGTGTCCTACCTGGAGCCATCTGGTAGGAGCTACAAAGTGATCTGTGGTTAGTAGCTGCCTGTGCTGAGTTTAGAGGTACCTGTGAGTGGTTATGCTGTGAATGGAGGCCAGCTGCCACTAGTGCCAGGCTTGGGGCTACTTAACAAGATGTACAGGGCACGCCGAGGCCAGTCACTGCTTGTTTGAGGTTTGTGGACTTTTGAGAGGTTTTAGGAAAGTCTGCAAAGAGGGATCAGGCTGGCTGCTTCTGTGGATTAGCCTCTGAAAGAGGCTTGGATGGGCATGTAAATTGGGTGGAGCAGGGTCTTTGAGAGTAAGCAGGGTAGGTTGAGAACAATGTTAACTAAGTTAATGGAGATTTAGATTTGGCTCCCATCTGCTCCTTTAGGCTGTATGGGAAGAGGGCTCAAGAGAGGAACAATGGTGCCTGCTGGCTCTTTACTCTCAGAGAAAGCTGCTCGTCCAGCACTCGTCCTGGAGCCAGATATTTCAGTTCCTTTCTGTATATTCCTGGCACCTTTTGAGCCACTTCCCTTCTCTGGAGCTTAGGGCGAGTGTTTGTGGGGAGTGAGTCTGTGCTTGGGCCCTTTAAGAGGATGCTTAGGACTGCAGCAGCCCTCTGTCTCACCCAGACTGAGTCCCTGCTGATTTTCAAAGCCAGCTGAAAGTTAAGTAACTTGCCCAAGGTCACATGGCTTGTGAGTAGTAGAGTGGGATTCAAATACAGGCAATTTGGTTCTAGAGTGCATTCCGTTAACCATAATAATAGAGTGTATTTCCTTCCATATGTATTTAAAGTCCACTTACTAAAGAAACATAAATTAGCCAAACAAAGTTAGGCTTCATCAATTGCTTCAGGAGGGAAAATGCACATGAAGGGAATAGTTAGGCACGTCAAAAGGGAAGATCAATGAAGGGTACTTAAAGGATTTGGGGGCAGGAGTTAGTTAGGGGAAGGTCTTAGCAGAGATAGCTCAAGAATTTGTAACTAGGTGAGTTACTAGAACATTTAGTGTTCTTATCTTTAGAACACATGATTCTATGTGGAATTTCTATTAGAGCAATTGAGTCTGAGCTGGAGTAAGAGAATTTGAGCTTGTTTTCATGTCATATTTTAGTACAGTTTGTCTGTTTTGTAAGTCATGTAGTTTTGCTAGTTCGTATTTATATTTCAGTTTATAGTACCTTCCTCACCAGCTAGCTGCCGGCAGGGTCATTTTTCATCTGTAACTTTCCCCTTCTGGTCATTCTTCAGTCTCAGTGGAAGGATAGGCCATTATCTTTCAAGGAAATGATGAATGAAGATCCATGCCACTATTCAGTTATTTGTGATTATGTGTTGAGTGTTTGCAATCTCAGGCATTTTTTTTTTGTTGGATAATTATTTGTGGAACCTTCTGAAGCAAAAGTGGCTCTGGAGTTATTTACACTTAGTACTGTGGCATAGAAACACCGAGATAAGAAATTAAGTGAAACATGATCCATATGTCCCCAAAGCTACTTAAATCTTTTAGTAAACAAGTGTTTTTTTTTCTTTGATTTGATATAGGTAGTTCAACTTTGTTAGTGTCTGGAAGATGAATCCTATTTCTAGTAATAGTTGGGAATAAGGATATCAGGAGTACCATGATCAAAAAATAAGAGTGTCTACTAATAATTTAAATTCTTGAACCAGCAGGGAAGGAAGAAAATAATCAAAGGATAAAGAACAAAAACTTGCAATGAAGCATGTGATTTTGGGAATCTGGGGTCTTGGGCTTAAGCCATCTACTTCACATCATCTTCTGTTTCTGGACCAAAATAGCCCAGCAATTCTTGACTCAGTCATAAATGAATGTCCAAAGTGATGAGGGTAATGGTATCCATGGATTTATTCTCTCTAGTATCAATGGTCCTTTACTGATATTCTTTAGATGTCCCCCCTCCCTCCTCAAAAATCTAATTTCCCTAATACTTCAATCAGTAACAATACTTTTTTTTTTGGCTGAGAGAGGGGAACTCTCATCACAAATACCAAGAAAAAGTTCTGAGTTCATGTTCTGTGTACTTTAGTACAGAACTACATCAGTGCAAATGCGTAACTGCCTATTTGAATATGTAACATAAAAGGGCATTTCATCATTAATTTCCCCTAAAACACTCTTGCACCTGCAGAGTTTCTTAAGGTTCTTTTTATTTTTTTCTTTAGGGGGAGTATCTTGAAGTACAGGGACTCTCAAGCACCCAGAGGCCAACAACTGCAGATGTCTGCCTGAAGGCAAAGATTTGATTGGGTTGATGAAACCAGCATGGTATGTCCTAACAAAACAGTGATCTACAGAGATTATGAAGCTTGAAGTAGTTTTAGTTCTAAAGATATGCAAACTCTATGCCTGCAAAAGGGATGGGAGGTTCTGTAACAAAAGTATGGAATGATTTCCAAATGTGTACCATTAAGAACTAGAATTTTGGTTGACATTAAGGATTTGTTTTACATACATTAATTCTGTGTTGTTGGGCATAGTAAGAGAATCTGTGATAGTCTCAAATATGGCTTAAATAGAGGAGAAAAGAAGGTTCTTTATTGCCATGCATTTGGGATCTGTGTTATTGTTAATAATCTGATGTGGGACTCTTGGAACTTTTTCCAGAATTTAAACTAAGTATTAGTTTTTAAAATAAAACTGGTATCAACATTTACTTTTTAAAAATCTCTAAAAGCTTTTTGGCTACCTAAAATATATCAAAGCACAATATTTGGAATAAGAATGATTAAGTAAATTTCCTTTGATTAATAAATTATCTTCCATGTAAAACAAAAGAAGAAAGCAAAACTGTTTTCTTAAAGTTAAACCAGCCAAGAGGCTTGTTTTAAAACTATTGGGTTTGCCTATCCTTGATTATTCTTTTCTGATTCACATAGAGGCCTATACTATTGCTAACAAACCTAATCATTTTGCTAAATTACTACAGTCGCACTGCTCCAAGTTAGATTCTTTATGGTACTACATAAAAATTAAACATTTAGCAGACTTAGTCACACCATATAATTGCAAAAGTTCTTAAGTCTAGGTCAACTTGAGCAAGTTTGTTCTTGATTTATGTGCTACCTCCTAAAATACGTCAAGGTATTTATTTGCTTTCAGAATATACACCTCCTTTCACTGAAGAAAAGTAAGGCTAAGAGAGATTGTGACTGGTGATTGCACACTTACCTAAGATAATATTTTGGTCATACCAATTTAAAAAGCTTACTCTTGGGATCTCTTATTATTTGCACATATTATCTCAAATATGTTCTAAATTATTTTCTTTCTTCTTTGAGCCTAAGAGCTATGAAGCCAAAACTTTCTACTCCTCTGACCCAATAAATGCAGGCAATTAGATGAAAAAGCCCCTTTAAAAGCTGGGTTGAGCACACCAGGTATCATTCTCAGACTTATCTAGATCCAAGGGTTAGTCTCAAAAATCTCCAGACTCATGCTATAAAATTTCCAGAAATATTTATTGGAAAAAACATTCAAACTTTTGAGCTATCACATAATCTGTCCTATCTTTTAAGCTGTATACTTAGAAGCCATCATGCCATTCAGAATAGTAGGGTGATACAATATAGGACTGATAGATGATTGTTTGTGTTATTTAGCTTTAGGAGAACTAAGAGATATCTCATATTGGAAGTCAAACTTTTTGTTGTCATTGATTTCTAACATTATTTCAAACATATTTATTCTGCTATTGTCAATAGTGCTTTCATTTCAGTTAACTCCAGATAATAAATATATATCTAACCAATAAATAAATCAGCATATTCAGAAAGAACCTTACTTTTAAAAAACTTGATGTATTCTCCCAGATCTTGAAACTGATAAAATGTCCCATCATTAAAATCAAAGACGCAAATTGAGATAATTAAATAATAATTCTAGGCTCTCTTTTCTCCTCTTGCTATATTGATCAGCTGTTATTCCTCTGCGAGATGGAGTGGGACTGCCATTTGCTCCTTCATTGTGCCTTGAGTTAAGAAGAAGCCAATTTTAGGGGGAAGGATGAGCTGATTGGATCACTTTTAAACCAGTGAAGAGAACATGTACCCTGCTCATCTCTCCAGAATGTTAGAAGAGTCAGTCTCATACATGACTCACTCTTACCCATAGCTCTTTCATATCAACACTGAAAATAGAACTAAGAAAATTGAAGAGTTAACTGCATATAACCAGTTTAGTGTTCTTTAGGAATAGACAAAGCTTTTTTCCCCTGAAAGTTTGATTACTGAGCAACCAGAAACAGAATGTTGTCAATCTAGTCTTGAATAGTAGACTTGGAAAGTTTTAACTAGGATTTTGAGAAATTTTTTTTTTTATTTTTTAGCTTTATTTTCGAGTATGAGCAATGATCAGACCAAATGGATCTGCTATGGAATCAGCCTCTCACAAAGTCCCAGGAAATCTGATGATAAGAACCTAACCCCCCACCCACCTGCCATCCTCTTGTCTCCTCATTTTAGTGTACCCTCCACTTTTCTGCCAGAGTTATCTATTTAAAATTTCAAGCTAACCACGCTATTTTTTGGCTTAAAAGTCTTTGCTGGGTCCCTAGAGGAAATGGGGTACAAGGTAAAGGGTAGAAAGGTAGAAGATAAAGTCCAGTCTCCTCAGCTAGGAACTCATAATCTGGTCCCCAAATTTCCAGACTCTTCTCTTATGACCCAGCTTGTCCTCAGCCATGCTAAGATTTTCACTTTCTCTTGAACATGTTGACTGTTGTTCTGCATGATTCTACTTGGAATGTCCTCTCTCCAGCAAGATCTATGTATTCCAGATAGCATTTCCTCTGAGGAGTCTGTCTCTCCACTTACCTTTTCTCATTCTGATCAGGAAGAAGAAACAATGCCCTGACTCTGAACTTGTCACATGACACTTTTGGTAGTTAGTTATATATTCACGAGTCTGTCCTACTAAGTTGCGAATTCCTTAATTGAAAGGATAGTTTATTATCTAACTTCATTCTCCCAGTTGTTTTTTTTTTTTTTTGTACAGATGTGGTACATAACAAATATTCAAGAATTGTTGAATTTCAGAGTGTTTGTTGAACAAATGTGGGCAGGACATGATATAAATGCGTGATGATAATTTTAAAATAATGACTGATTTATTTTTGGTTCCCATTACTTAGTCTGCTAGAGAAGTGATGTCCAATATAAATATAATGTAAGCCACAGATGCAAGCCACATTTATAATTTAAAATTTTCTTGTAGCCACAATAAAAAAGTAAAAAGAAACAGGTAAAATTAATTTTAGTGGTATTTTTTATTTAACCAAATATAACCGATATTATCATTTTTATGTGGTATTAATACAAAAGTGATTAGTGAAATATTTTGCATTTTTAAAACTCTTTGAAATGCAAAATGTATTTTTCACAACTCAGTTTGGACTAGCCACATTCCAAGTACTCAATAGCCTCATATAGCTTGTGGGTACCCTATTAGACAGCACAACTCTAGAGATTTCTACTTCCATTTGGGAAGTTCCTGGGTGCTCTATAATAAATGCTTCAAGGGAGGCATGATAAATCAGAATGAGAGAAACAAGAATGTTTTTCCCCGGCTTTGGAATTTCAAAAGTCTAGATCCTTTCAGAAAATGGAAAACTTCATGCAGGGGAAATAAAATAGGTTTGGGAGAAAGCTGATGATGCAAAAAGGAGGCTTCTCACAGCATTCTCCCACACGTACACCCACAAACAAAGAGTCCCTAGACCAGGGACTCAGGGAAAACTTAAAGGAAAGCAGAAAGTGACCGCTTGGTGTAGGTCCTTGAGAAAGAAAGGTTTGTGCCTCTCTCTGTCATGTCCACAGTAGGAGGAAAACTGAAATTCAATTGGTTTTGGAAATTTGAGAATAGTGGAGGCCTGGGTCTCCTTTCTCAGCAAGAGCTTAGGGAGATGGCAAGTAGAAAAGCTGCTGCATAGTATGTTCAGGCCAATGGACTTGAGATGGCCTCAAAGAATTTCCATGTGCCTTGGAGCTTTATAGTTACCGCCATGCACCCAACAGTAGGTCAGATATGGTGATGGCATTTAATAGGCCCATTGAATTTCCTGTAAGAGAAGCAGAAGGATCCTTCACCTCAGAAAGAGAGAAGCATGGATATTAGCAGAGAGAGACATAAATAGACAGATATAAACAGATATATACAGATGGACAGACAGATGGACTAAAAGCACAGACATGGTGGAGCCTTGTGGTTAGGAAGGGAGAACAAGCGAGCAGTGACCTATATGGACATGGAGTCAAAGACCAGATAGAAACAGTACAGCTGGCAAGATGTCACCATGGATAGGTGACGACTCTGATAAAGTGACACCTCTCTTAGGTTTTGGTACCACATGAGACTTTCTGAAAATTAGACACAACTTCAGGGAGAAAATGACAGGCGAAAATTGACTTGAGCTTAAGTTTCTCTTACCTGAAGCGTGAGGATTTGAAATTAAAATTAAGTTATAAAAAATTATAGGAAGCTACATCTGAACCAGCTGATTTTGTGGACTGAGATTCATGACCACTATGTAAAGGATTCAGGACTCCTGTCAAAATGACTGTATATTTTTAACAGTTTTTAGAATATAATCTTGTTCTCACCTATAAATATTTTTCTTCAGAAAGGACTTAAAGTCACAAAAAGAATCTGAAAAATGTTTTCAATTGTACATTATTATTAACTATAACTAAATGTCTACTAGATTCAGAGCATCTAAAAAATTAGAAGACAGATGCCTCTGCAGGTACTCAATAAAGGAGAGAGATTAAACTATAGACGGTGTTGAGTGTTGAGAAATACAGACTTAGGGAAATTAATAATTGTCTCTATTGCTCTAGAGAAGTGCTGGTCATGAACAGATGTCATCTTTCTTCAGGGCTTCAGAGTACCTGTTGCTCTTGCTACCCTGCTTCAGGAGTCATTGGCGAGAAAAGAGAGGAAAATCCAAACTGTATGAAAATGAGGATCAGTTGTAAATTTTTTATAAGGAAGTAACTAGAGATTATTGGGCCTGAATTCAGAGGGAGTAGCTAAAAGCCCTTTCTATATATATAGAAATCTGTGTTTTTTTCTAACTATTATGGGAGGTTAGATGTTGAGGGTTGGGGAAGAATGCAGATTAAGTGTAGATTAAGGTTAGAATATATTTAGAACCAATATTTGATGAGGTGTGACATAAACTCTAAAATTATGTTAGTCTCCAAAGACTTATGTCATATATGTTTGACATCTTCTCTTCTAAAACTGAGAGAGAAATAATGAAAAGCTCAGTAGTTGCAGAATAAAGACCTTTAACCCACCCCTTCTGGAAAAACTTTGATTCTAATGATCCTGGAAGTTCACCTGAACCAATTTGTCATGAAGAAATAGATTCAAAACTTCCCGACAAGCTCAGAAAAGTGCAAGAGAATTAGCAGGGAAGTGACAAATTGAGGATATTCT
Source organism: Pteropus vampyrus (assembly GCF_000151845.1). NCBI lineage: Eukaryota > Metazoa > Chordata > Mammalia > Chiroptera > Pteropodidae > Pteropus > Pteropus vampyrus. The sequence goes on from NW_011888863.1 coordinate 3,803,052, forward strand.
AAGAAAAACTACTTCAAAAGATATGATTTCTCTGAGAATTAAATATATTGAAAATTTTTAAAAGAGCTAGAAAAAGAGAGACTAAATTACCAAGAAAAGAATTGTCCCTAACTATGGGGTGCACTTTGCCTCACAGACCTTGCTTTCTCATTTCTATCGTCTCCCTAGGAAAGCCCGTCTCCTACCCCTTTCCTCATGCCATCAGGGGCTCGTTAAAGACTCTTTTTTTCTTTTTTCCTTAGACGAGATAAAGGAGAGAACATAAATGTTCACTTATGGAATGGGACAGAGGAATGCAGAATAGTAGACAGGCATTTTTCTTACTTTCCCATCAGAAATCTTTCAACAGATCTGGTTTAGTGATTACTGCTTGTGCTGGGAATTACAACAGTTCTCTGCTGTTTTTTATTTCTTAAAAAGTGAAATAGTCATTTCACTTTTTCTCAGATATTTCTTAAAAGCCAGCAGAAGAAAGTTTGGAAGCTAGAGTCTAAACAAGCACAGAACATTCCTGAAGATGTTCATTCTGTGCCCATGTCAATATCCTCTCCTTGGAATTCAATGGATTCCTATGTTGTAGCAGCTGTTGTATTAATAGTGGTAGTAATAGTAGTAAGTGGAGTATTGAATATTTATTGAGAGTTGATTAGATGTCAGGCACTGTAGCAAGCACTTAAACTGGAACATCTAATTTGATTTTCATTATAACTATTATTATTTCATTTTTAGAGATGAAAAGACTGAGGCTTAGGGAGATTAAATAACTTTACCAACGTCACATAGATAGCAAAATGGCAGAGTGAGGAGGCAGTGCTTGAACCTGTGTTGTCTTTTATCTTGAAATGTAATACTGAGTGCCTACCGCAACCAGGACTGGGTATATAATTTGCAGGGCCTATTGCAAAATAAAAATGTGGGGCCCCTAGTTAAAAAATTATTAACAAAGTCAAGATGGCAACATAGAGCATTAAACCAAATTTGGGGCCTGATGTGACAGCACAGATCCCAGGCCCATGAAGCTGGTCCTGACTGCATCCTAAATTCTGGAAATACAAATGTAAATAATATCTAGTTCATGTCCTTAAGGGGCTACAGTTTAATCAGGAAAACAGATATATGACCAGAGAATTATCAGGTAAGATAAAGCTACAGAAGTCAAACACAGAGTGCCCACCACCTACCCTGGAGCTTGAGGCCATGATTAGTAATTATTGTTTGTAGTTAACACAGTAATGGAATAACCTCTCTTGGCCGTCCTTTCTTTTTTATCCCTTTCTTTCCTTCTCTGGTTGAGAAATATGACACAAGAGACTGAGAAATAGGGGTAAAATGTAGCCTTACCACTGATAAACTGATGGAGAAGTGGCTCCAGGTGTGTGGCTGAATGAGCTTGCTCCCACACTACTCCTGATTGAAGAATCCAGCTACTTGGACCCAGGCTCTGCTGGATGGTTGGGAGACCTACAGCCTATCCATGTAGGGAGACCTGCTCCACACAGCCCCATTGCACATGAGGAGCAGAACAGATCCTTTCTATAAGTGGCAGATCCAACAGAAGTTCTCAGGGTCTTCCGAAGGAGCAGAAGTATGAGTGAGCAGGGGCGAGCTGTCAGCAGTGTTGTTCAGTGTGATCCCTCTAAATGGAATCTCAAGGAGAGTGAAATGAGCATCTCTTCCAGTAGGTCTTATAATTTTTGTTTTAGGGTAGATTGAGTCACACTTTAATCTGAGTACCAAACCTTTATATTTTGGCATTTTGCAGGCCTATCAAGCAGAATGAGGGTGGTATTTTACTAGATCCCATGATTTTTCTTATAATTCTATGATTTTTGAGAAATGGGAAAAGAGTCTGTAATCAGAATATCATTCTCCCAAATTCTTCAGTCCTCAAGGAGTAGGGAAAAGGATCTTCTCTCTAGATAGTGAGAAGCTTCTAGTTTATCCTTTTAAAGGCAAAAGTTTCCATTTTAGTGTTCTGAGTTAGATTAGAGATTAATAAATAGAGATTGTTTTGAGTGGCTGTAAGTGGATGAAGATCCTAAAGCCTTCTTTGTTAGAGATGTCTATTATACTAATAAATAGGAAATTAGAAAACAAAGAAATGCTTTAAAAAATTGGCCTCCATAGTGGGCTTTCTTTCCCTCCTCTTGTTAAAGTGATGTTATGAAAATGTTTCATTTTTATTTATTTGTTTACTAATGGTGTGAGAAAATTCCAAGGATAGTTTTGTGTGTGTGTGTGTGTGTGTGTGTGTGTTTGTATCTAGGACAGTGTCTTTCAAAGTGTGATTCTTGGACCAACTGTACCAGAATCCCTAGGAAAACATTAAAAATGTATATTCCTAGATTCTAGCATATTAAATCTGCAGATATCTACATCTATATCATACTCTTTAGGTGAATTTCTTGCAAAATGAAGTCTCAGAGGCCAATAAATCCATTTAAAATGACCTATCTCTACAACATTCAATAATTGTGGTAGATGTGAAGTGGGTGTAGAGCTAATCATAATGTAAGAGTTCAAAAGAGGAAGTATTCACTTTGGGCAGAGTGGATGGGTGAGGCTTTGAGCAGAGGGAGGAAATAGAATTGAACAGGGGAAGGAAGGATATTTCAAATGGGAGAGTGGAAAGGCACTGGCGAAAGTCCTCTTCAGGAGACAGGAGATCGATATTTCATTTGTGATTGGGGTGGGAGATAGAGGCAGGGAACATATAAATCACTGATCCCTTCTGTAATTTTCTTCTTTCTAACAAAGAGTGGAAAATAGTCACTCTCTCATGGGCCTGCATAGTAGTCACTCACCTACATAGCTGATATGTAGAGAAAGAAATGATAGATGTAGATGCTATCTAGGGAGGAAGGTATTACAATAAAGATATTTACTGATTCCATGGAGAGAGAGAGAGGCCAGGCTTCATAATATCCATGACATGTTGATCATAAATTCTCATATGTTTGCAAGACCAAAGGAAATGAATGAATACATTTATCAGCCTCCTTTGAAGCCATAATTTGGGTCTTTCAATAGTTTCTAATTTGGGGATCTAATTTTATTATCGATCTGCATCCCATGTTGACTCTCCTAATAAATCTTTACTCACGTCCCCCCACCTGCAGCTGGAGCCCCTTTGCTTGGGAAATCAGAGCCAAGCTGGAGGCCTGTCCTGGGGTTTGCTTTCCAAGCTGATCTGTAAATCAACAAGCCAAAGGCTGGTAAAATAAACCCATAAACCAGGAACCTGTTTTAGAAACACATTTTAAAGTGTATTTACAGGATTCTCTGACTCCCCCCATTTCATATTTTGCAGCTAGGGTGAGCACTTTTTCTATTTAAGTTTATAGCATCATTAAAAAGAGAAGGGGTAAACCCACAACGAGGACTGTGTTTTTATTTTAATATTATCTTTAAATATAACACATTATTAAATTTCTACAGACTAAGGTGTTGTTTTATTTATTTTCACACTACATTATGAGCCCAGAACTGAGCTCTAGCCACAAAGACTTATGAACAATCTTAGAGCAGGAACACTGGGGTGGCCGCTGATATTCAAGTTGGCATAACGAGCACCTGCATAGCTGCCTGGGGGTCGTCTTACTCCACATTCCCACCTGTCCCAAGCACTTTTCTTTATTCCCTTTTCCCTTCTTTTCTTTCGCAATGACATTTATTGGCTCTGTACTCCCAGGGATATAAGAAGAGAGTAGGATGAGAGTACCTCTTTTGATCCTGAGTGACTCAAGCAACCCTAAAATGTATCTAATATTTGGATCCATACAAGACTTTTTCCACCATTTGGTTGTGTCCCAGGGTCCTTCGAGACCACATAAACATTCAATTTTCCCTCCCAAGGCCCGCCTTCACTGAATTTTACTCCACCCTAGTTTTAGAAGTGTGAATACTTTGGGGTGCATGCAGAGTAGTGGAAGATAGAAAAAAAGAATCAGAGGTTGGAGAGACATGGGCAGCACATCTTTCAATAAAGAGAGAGACCTGTTTATTGAGATTTGAGCCTTCCAGGTGAATCATTCTGACTGTTGAGCTGCTGTGGTCAGCGGCAGTTCTGGCCTTAGGCAGAATTATGGTACAAGAGGCGTTTGTTTGAGTATCCTCTACATTGCTTTAGACACCCCCTGCTCTCCAGAGTTCTCTGTATTCTGGGATGTCTTTTCTTTCTGGCAGACATACCAAGAGACCTTATAGCCAACTCAATGACATTTGCCTCGGATTCTATGATTTCCTGGCTTGAATGTTTCTCCTTAATGGCTGCAAGCCTCTTTTATTCTCCTATAACTTGCAGGGCATATATTACACACGTAAGCATATCACTTAGTAAGTGTTCTGTAAATATTTGTTCATTGAGAAGAAGGTTATTTTTTTTTTTTTAACCTAAGAATTAACTTTCTTATGGTGAAATTTTAGTTACTGTGACATGAGGATGCATGATATTTTTCAGAAATAGAAACTTCTTTACACTTCCAGTCACATATGTGGTGTTCTTACAGGCTGTGGAAAACTAGAAGCTTCTCAGAGCTCTACAGATGTCTGTTGGGACTGCAAGGCCCAAACCTTCTTAGTGCAATGGCAGTAGCAAATATGAGGCCTAAAGATTAGGTGGAAAGTAAGGGGCAGGGAGTGGGGGGAATTTCAGGTCTTCCGAAAGTATCTGAATTTCTTCTTAAATCTTTTAAAAACTTCCTTCCTACCATCCAAAAATAAACACCTTGCTTGGGATCAGAAAGTTTATGAATATCTGTGTTCTTAGCCATCTGGACTGTTGAAAAGAAGCAGATATGTGAGAACTATTTAACGACAGCACACATCCCATTATTTAATTATATTAATACTTCTTGGAAAAATATGACCTTTTATAAGTATTTTTATACCACACTCTAAAATATTTGTTCAACTGTCATAGTTTTTTAATCCTAATTAGTATAATTAATTATTAGCTAATTTTCCATTGTTGAAGTATTATTTTTATTGCCAGCTAAAATTACTATTTTCATTTGCAGCACAAAACTTTTAAGTGGTTAGGTAAAATATAAAAATATCACAAAACTTCCCTTGAGATACACTGGATACATATTGGAATAATTTTTATTCCTCCCAGTAAAAAGATGGAGAATTTGGCTCTTCTATTAATTCTTACCTCAGCTGATAGTTTTGGACAAGGGTAATTGCCATAACACAAATTATTTTTCTTTATTTTTAAAAATATTTCTTTTAAAAAAAAATTTTATTTATTTATTATTTATTTATTTATTTAGGTGAGGCAACTCTTGGTTGACCTCACAGATTGCAAGGACCTTGTCAGCTTACGATCCCTTATTTTATGTTTTTATTTTTTACATCTATAGCACCTGGTCTTCCTAGGTGGTCTCCCATCCAAGTATTAACCAGGCCCGACTCTGCTTAGCTTCCAAGATCAGACAGAATCAGGCTTGTTCAGGGTAGCATGGCTATAGACACAAATTATTTTTCTCATTTTATAAGAGACATTTTCTAGTTCAGAGTTCATTCCAGTGTTATTTCTGCTTTATAAAATGCATAGGAAATAGAGCTGGAGCTCTTTGGAAATTTCCATATGGTATAGTAGTTATTTTCTCAAAAATTTGTGGAGTCTTATATGTCACTGCTGGAGAGAAAATGCTATTTTATAAGCTAGAATTATTAAATGTATTTTTGTAGGTATGCAATGTTAATTAAAAAATTGAAGAATTTTAATTTTTAGTTACTTTTCATGGTTTCTAGGTTACATTTCGATTTACAGATGGTCCCTGACTTATGATGGTTTGTCTTATAATTTTTTTCTTACTTTATGATGGTGCAAAAACAATACACATTCTGTAGAAAACTATACTAGAATTTTGATCTTTTCCTGGGCTAGCGTTATGTGATATGATACTCTTTTGTGAGGCTGGGCATTATAACATCGGCTTTTTATTAGATGACTTTATGTAAAAGTAGGCGAATGTAAGGCACATTTAAGGTAGGCTAGGCTAAGCTATGATGTTCAACAGGTTAGGTGTATTAAATATGTTTTCAACTTACAATATTTTCAACTTATGATAGGTTTATTGGGATGTAACCCCATTGTACGTCAAAGGGCATCTGTACAAGAAGTTCCTTGTTTTGATTTGTAGCTTTTCATGGAATGGAACATGTTTTAATTAGAAAGAGGAAAAGTAGGTCAAGTTAGTTAAATAAGAATCAACAATGCCTGATTCAAAGTCTTGAGGCCAATTTATCCCACTGCGCCTCTCATTCCTATCATCCTTTGCCAAGATTCAACTGCAGAACTTATCGTCTATCTCCTGAATGCACAACCTGATATGGCACTGTGCCTTTTCCTCCTGACTCGTTCTATTTCCACTGTGTCTTCTGGAAACCCATTTAGTATATACCAAAATGAATAAATCTTATTTTTTTTCTCTTAGCAGTACCCTCATGAAGTGTTTTGTGGGGTGAATGTTTTGATGAGCTCACTCAGAGGCTAGGTCTCCTGGACCTATGGACTAACTAATGCCCCAAAAGAACAGGGTCAGAACTAAATTGCTCTGGGTAAGAAAGGAGGTGGGGTAAATATAAGAGCCATGCAAGAGAAATGTCTAGGAACAGAGAATGAGACTTAACAGCTGGTGACCCGATAAGTGACTTGAAAAACTTATCTAACGAGGATTTTTGGAAAGAAGTGCTATAGTGCTGAGTGACATAACTACCCATGCTCAATCTCAAATTCTTAAGTAAACTTTATATGTTTATCTGATGCTCTCTGTAATAGTGTTACTTTGGTGGGAGAAGGTAAAGAAGTACAGAATATTACTTCAGGTCTGACATGAGACAAAAAATAAAGTTGATCTAATGTGTTCCACTATTTCTCTCCTTTTGACCCCATAAAATTTCTTGAAAAAATGGTCTTCTGTCTCTACTGCTCTAGTTTGCTTGATGTACTCTCCCTGGTCAACTTAACCCCTGCCTATGCCTTGAACTACTATTAATAGCTGTAGATGATTCTCAAGGTTGTTCTCTAATCCAGTCTTCTCTCCAGAACTTCGGGCTTATATATCCATTTCTACTTGGATGTTATGTAGGCCTGAACTTCATGGTCAGACTTCCAGGTTCCTCATCAATGTCAACATGTCAAATATGAACACTATCTTCCTCTCCTTTTTCTTAAATCTCTGCCTCTCAGGCTTTCTGCAACCTACTGTTATCAGTATTGACTAAACATTCAAAGCTAAACATCATACTAGACTCCTTCTTCAACCACCCTATTCAGTCATGAAACCTTATTGAATTTATCTTCAATACCTCGATTTAGCGTCTTATGATTTATCACTTAGAAAACTTGCATGAAACTTATGACTCTATTTCTTAAAGGATGGCTTTTGTGTTTGTATTTACCACTAGTCTGTGAGTTTTTTGATGGTAAAGACTGTCTTTTCATTTCTTTCTTTGACTCTTTCTCTAGAGGCTAGCACTTAATATAGTGCATCAGTTATCTATTGCTACACAACAAAACACCCCAGAACTTGGACGCTACAGACATGCTTATGATTCTGTGGGTCAACATGTGCAGGGCTCATCTGCTATGTCTGGTCTCTGCACTACAGGGTATTGGCCAAGCTCATTCATGCATTTACAGTCAGTTGGCACATCAGCTGGGGACTAGCTCGTCTTATTTGGCTTCATGTACATGTCTGGCAGTTGACCAGGGCTACTGGCTCAGGTATCTTGTTTCTCTGCCACATGGCTTCTCATCTTTAAGGTGGCTCACCCAGACTGCCTTGTACAGTAGTCTCAGAGCAACAAGACGGGGAGAGATGAAGCTCCAAGGTCTCTTGAGGTCTAGACTTTGAAGTTGTATAATGTCACATCTGCTCATTTTTATAAAGTTAAAGCAAGTGGCAAGGCCAGTCCAGATTTGATGGGTGGGGAAAAAAAATGGTACCTCCTGATGGGAGGAACAATAAAGTTATACTACATGCGCATGCACAGAGGAAGGAATGATTCATTGGGGCCACACACCACTTTTGGCACATAGTTAAGCTTCACCAATAACCATAGAATAAGCCGACTAGATGTCTGGGTGGTTTGGCAGATAGAAGGATAAATGAAAGGCAGTACCGTGTGGCAGCTAGAACACTGCATTAGAATCCTGGTCCTGATGTTGCTTATCACTAATGACTTGACCCTGGGCAAGCCGCTTTACCCCTCCCATGTTTTCTCATCTCTACAGTAAAGGTAGGGGACTAGAGGTAGTCTAAGGCCTTCACTGAACTGTTCATGATTATGTAGCTGTTAAAACTATTATGCCACAAGTAGTAATAGTTGCTTACTACTTGCTTTCTCAAGATTGCTTGATTCATTCTTGGGTGCACATTGTTAAGGAAAAATCATGTCGGTGCTCATTTCATGGGAACATCCCAAATGGTGTTTCTATTGTTAGTCAGCCAGCTAGAAGCAAGGACATGCCCGTAATAGGCATTCTCTCAGCTATATATTTTTTTGTATTAGTGGTTCCTTTGAAATGACTATCAAGACTTTCTATTTAACATTAAAAATGTAATACCTGTTTTGAAATACAATGCAGAATGTATGGGCTTCCTCTTTGTTCATCCCTCTTAATGGAAGCAGTTGGGAAAATATTGTTGGGTACTTAGAAAAGATTAGATTTGCTTAGAATTGTGCTTTGCAAAATATATTCTTTCAACCCTTTTCAACTTTGACTCTGTTTGTTATAAATCAAATAAAACATGTCAACCTGTGAGTTTGCTAAGGCTTAATTGCCAGGTATCAAGTAAATTATTTCCTTTGCATACTGAAAATAATATTTAATCTTTCAAACCCCTGAAAGATCTTCAGATTACACAGTAAGACAGAGTTGAATTATATAAATATTGTTTGGGTTTTACTTTTCCAATTCCTTCTTTGATATGAAATAGTGTAACACGGTATTGATATTTTTCAATTTTCTGTTCAATATCGATTCATACCAATGGTGGTAGGATTAATGGGGGGGGGGCGTAAAAAGCAGGGGCGATAATAGTTCTAGGTGTTCAAGATCATTGTTATCTGCCTTAGTCCATTCAGAAAATTAGTCTTTTAATATCTTACTCGAAATAGTCTCTTCTTACGTGTTTTCAGGCTGGTTTTATTTAGATGACATTTCTCTCAAAGGAAGCTACGTGGAAAGTGGTATTAATAATCCTTAATAGAGAATCAGATACAATGAATTCACATGTACTAATATTAGCTGAGTCTAAGAGCCGTGTTAAAATGAACAACCTGTTCAGTTCTGTGAGTGGAATTGCTTATAAAATGAACAACTGAGTTATGTGAGTCTTGCTTTTAGTGAATGATGAAACAGCTAAAAATATAAAGCATTGAAATGGTGCAAGAAGGATTAGAGTATGGGTCACATCCTGAGAGAAAAAGGGCTGTGGGGGAGGAACGGGGGTAATGTCCAGCTGGAAGCAAAGATGCCATGTAGTTCAGCTGGCCATTAATACTTACAGTACATCCTGTGCTGAGGTAGTTACTGTTGTTACAAGTTTAAAATAAAAAGACATCATGGGTAAGTAATGCAGTAGAGTTAAGTGTAAGGGTGTAAGGTCTTTTGTGGGGAGGGAGAGGAGGTGAAGGTTGAAAGAGTAAAGGAGTTAACTTTAAGTAGCATTTGGATGGTTTTTCTAGACAGCTAATGGCATCTGCCTAATTCCTTGAATAATGTCTTTGTATTATGTATAGCTTACTTATTATGTGGTAATCTTTATTTTTATTTATTTATAATCCTTCTATTTCCAAAATGGATTGGAAAAAGATTATACTAAAAGTCACAGATGTAATAACCCCCTCATACCATTAACAGAAGAGTAAAAGGTAAGAATTAACTATTAATAGCAGTATAAGTGGAGGAATATAATTATATTAGAAACAAATGGCTGATGGCTGAGGAAGTTACTACAGCTCTAAACTTCTAATTGGTCAAGACAGGAAGTTTTGATAACTTGAAATAAAACTTTTCCTCCAAATAATCTTACGAGCTATTTAGATCATTTTTTTTTTGAAATGAATATAAGCAATTTAATAACCACATTAAAGAAAATGTGAGAAATAATGAAAGAAAATCTAATCCCATCACTCTCACAGAACCATTAACTTCTACTTTTTAAATATACTAACTTCTAGCTTTTGTCCTTATGGGAACACATTTTAATAGTAGGGCAATCACACTGTATTTTGCATTCAGTTTTTCCCCCCATAATGGCTAAATATTCTTTAGGCTTCATGGATGACTGCATATTATTGTTTTTAGATTGTGAAAGAGTCAATCATGTTGTTGTCCTTTTCTTCACCATTTCAGTTTTGTGGACCTTGTTTCTCATATTTTACTATTGTAAAGAATGCCTCCACCTATATAACTTTTTTCCTCTTCTGTTGAATTATGTCTTTATTCAGTCAACAAATATTTATTGATAATTTTTTGTGTGTGCCAGTAACTTGCTATGCACTGGGGGCACAGAGATAAATATTTTTAAACTATAGAGGAAAGGTGCATAACTGCCTGGGCAAGGAGACATAAGGGAAAGCTTCTAAGTGAATGTGATATTCAGATAGTCTTTAAGAATAATTAAAAAAACAGTGCTTGCCAAATTTTCTTCCAGATACGTTTTATCAAATCATGTCAAAATTGTAAAAAGTTTCCTTCTTTCCCACATTTTCAAAAACGATACTGGTATTTGCGTTGTTATAAAATTTAAAAAATATTTTAGAATATTTAAATTTTATCTCAATTTTCTGTAGGTTACTTAGGTTACAGTGAGGATAATATAGTATCTATTTAGATTCTGTTCATGGTCTTCATGCTTTCACTGATACGGCAGGACAAGGCGGAACAAAATGAGATTTTGGAGTTCTATTTATAAGATAGCTTTGCCACTTATTAGTGATGTAAGCCTGGGTAAATTACTTAATTGTGCTAAGCTACAGTTTTACCAACAGCAAAATTAGAATAACAGTTCTTTTATCCTGCATGATTATGTAAACAATTAAATGAGAGAATGAATAAAGCATCTGGACTATAATAGGTGTTTTAGGATGAACTGTTATTGCTCATTGGAATATTGATGTTCTCCTTATAGGATTCAGGAGTTCTTTGTACGAATTAACCCCATGTCCTATTGGCTGTAAACAACTGCCCCAACATGTTGCTCTTCTATTTTTAATTTACAGTATATGTAGAAATATAATGTTTGACATAGAAAATATTCCTTGGACTTTTATACAAAGTTTTCTACAATCAAAACTACTGTCTCAAGGCATGAGAGTTCAACATGGCTAGTGTTTTCTTTTCAGTACCTAAAATCATAGATTCCCCAAGTAGGTTACAGTAGACCTGCAGCTTGCTGAGGTAGGTTTTTAAGATGAAACCACAGATTTGATGTACCATCAATGAAATCATAAAGATAATATTTACAGAATTATTCATGTTGACACTTAACTCTATTCGTTGTATATTTACTTGTCATAGAGCATTATAGAAAAAGGTAAATATTTCTTAGAACTGTCTCTATTATGGTCTAAAACTTTAAACAACACTTCTGGGCAGTTGCAATGTCTAACTTCCATAGTCTATAAACTTAAATTCTATTTTTGACATGATTTTGAATTTTTTTTTATGATTTTGAATTTTATTATGATGAACAATAAAGGAAGAGTAACCCATTTAAAATTAGTGTTTTGTTAATGGAAGAAAACTCTTTTGCTGTCTGATCTTATCAATTTATCTAGCCTCAACTCACACAGCTTTGAAATTTATACAGTTCTTAAATCTGAAGAGCTTTTTCTATCTGATATACCTTTGCATGTGAGACTTTATACCTATAATAAACTTTCAATTTTTAGAGGTCTGAACACTTTCTTATCCTTGTAGATCCAACATAAATACAAAAACATCTCTAAAACCTTCAGGCACCATTGCTGACTCTCTCCCTTGATCATATCTGGGGTTTTTATGTGCTTTCACTGTTGACTGTGTCTGGGAGGCAGTATTCATCAGCTTTGGAACAAGAACTTTTAAATTAGACATGGGCTTGAGTTCTAGTTCCTCCATTTACTAGCCATGTAGCCTTATAGCAAATTAAGTGACCTCTCTATGACTCAATTTTCTCATCTGTGAAATGGAGATAATAGAACCTCTTAAAATTATTGTGAGAAATAAATGAGATGATGCATGTTAAAAGTCTATTAGTCTATTTTCTGACACATAATAGAGATAATGCATATGCTGGTTACTTTTTGTTTATATAACTATTCCCACCCCCCCTCCCATGTTTTCTATTGCTTCATAACAATATCTGGGTGCAGCTAAGTTGGGCGTTTGTTCCTCAAGGTTTCTTATAAGGCTGCACTTAAGATATCAGCTGGGGCTACAGTCATTTTAAGCCTCAACTAGGGAAGTTAAACTTCCAAGCTCTCTAATGTGACTGTTGGCAGGTATTAGGTCTTTGTGGCTGTTGGCCACAGACATCAGTTTCTTGTCACATGGGCCACCCATAGGGCAGCTCACAACATAGCAGTTAGAACTTCTTTCACAGAGAGCCGGTGAGAGAATGAGAGAGGATACTCAAGACATGAGTTAATCTTCTTCCTTTTTATTTTTTTATAATTTAATCTTGGAAGTAATAGCCCATCATTTTTTATTTATTATATTTGTTAGAAGTGAGTCACTAGGTCCAGCCCACACTCAAGGAGGCAAGGAAATGATACAGAGCTGTGAATACCAGGAGGAGGAGATCATTGGGGCCAACCTCAGAAGCTGACTAGCTCAAGGAGGGCTACAGCTTATGAACTTTTGTGTTTTTAGGTTCAATGCCTGATACGGTATCTGGCTCAATAAATCCTTACCCCTATGCCTAAGAACTTTTTCTTAGTTCTGGAAAGTATGAAGCAGTCTTATTTATCAGCTGCCCACACTGTATTGCTTTTGTTGTTCCTCTTTAAGGGACTAGCTATTACCAAAGCATGACACCCATGATGAGTGGAAGGATGTTGTCCACACCTTTGTAATAGGAGAGAGAGAGTGAGAGCATGCATGAAGAAAGATTGAAAAAAATGGAAGAAATTTACACACACCAGTTATTTATATAAAATAGTGTCATAGTATACTCCCTTTTTAGATCGTGGAAAGAAGAGAATGAGCTCTGTGTTCCTTCTAAAAATTATTAGATGTTGCTGCATTTTAGGGAAAGAGAAATCAAATTATAATTAACCAATTAAGACAAATATTTTTTATGATACAGCACCTGGTTGTACATCTGATTGTAACCATGGTTAGTGTTGATCAACCACCTACCAAGTGGTTAAATAAATTCCTAATATGCCAGGCTCCTGGGATGAACCTCCCTCAGAGAAGCCCTGGATTTATGGCTCCATAGAAGGAAACTTGTTTCATCTGTTCTTAAATGTGAAGGGATGCTGATGGAAAGATGGTACTTAGCAGTCAGCTACTTATTTTCTTTATTTTAGGCTTCCTACAGGGTAACCATAAAGTCAGGCCACTTAAAAAATATCCATGTGCTCCCCTTCAGTCTCAAATTTAAAATTTTCACCATATTCTTTTGAATATATTCTTCCACATTGATGTCTAGAAGTTATTAAAGTCTGATAGATATTTTTAAATCTTTAACCACTGATAAATAGAATTGAGGAATTATTTTCTTTCACAATCTTAGCCATAGAAACGGTACACAATAGATCCCCAATTAATGGCAGCTACTGTCATAATATTACAGTGCTCTTCTCAAATTATCTTCACATGTGATTGTTTCACAGCAGCTAATGATTATGCCATGTTATTTCTGTATTTATATGGACAGAGAATCCCAGAATAATAAGCAGTAGGCCTATGAAATTGTTTAAATTGTTGAGTCCAATGAATGTTAGGACCCTCCAGATGATTACCCGGATTCCCCCTTGGAGAGGTGGTGAGGCACTGGTTCTAGATAGCGGGGCTCTTCACATGGCCTTTTTGACAGGTGAACTATCAAGCCCAAGAGAAGAGGACATGAGGCCACAGAGCTTTCAAAGGAATGGCTTTGTAGTGACTTGGCGAACAGAGCCACAGCCCCACAAAGAATCCTACACCCGAATCGAGCAAGGAAGCTGCAGAATGATGAAGCTGCTCCATAGGGTGACAAAGGGTGGCACCTGAAGTGGTCAGGAGATAGGAACTAGGGCTGTCTCACGGCTGAGCTGGGGGATCAATGCATGAAGGTCCATAGATTATTCCAGAAGGACAGAGCACATGAACGATCAGGTATATTCCCTGACCCCACAACAGCTTGACAATGTGTGAACTCTTGGATCTCCCATGCAAACCTTGAGAAAAACTGGTTCCACCTAAACTAATAATTACATTTCTGTAGCCCCCAAGAAATAGGAACTCAAAATAGAAATAAATTTGTTATAGGAATAACAACTAAATAAAACATTTTCCTTACCCATCAAGGTTGTGGGCTGAGCTGTATATTCATTATAGTAAATTCGAAAACTAAATCAACATGCAATGCTAAGAACTGAAACAAAAACGAAGCTGGGAAGCTATGTGTGAACTGGAGTATGACCTTCCCTGGAATAGCATCTGCGAAGGCTCGGAAATGGAGCCTGGCTGTCGGGTTCTTTAATTCCCTGTTCTCAGCCTCAGAACAGTAAAAACTGGCACAGCTGTTCTGGTTATAAAGGGCAGCAATCTAGGGCAGTATTCTCAGAAGCTTTCTGTGCTCCCAAATCAGCTCCATAAAAAAGCTAGTGTTCTAAATATCAGGCATGTTGATATTGACAACCACAGCAAATTCAGTGCTAAAAGTTTTTATCTTTGCGGCAGATGGTGGCCTGTTTGTGAAACAGCACTTCACAGAGCAAGGATGCCCTTCAACATTTAAAATAGCTGAGACCACTTAAAATCAGAGGAAGCATCAGGCTCTGAGAAAACCTTCAGGGCAACTTAACTATTAGCACCAGCTGCCTTGTGGAAGATCATCATTCCATATCTGGCATTTTCTTACACTTCATAGCTGAGCGTTGTTCATTGATTCAGTTCATTAATATTTTTCGAACACCTTTTGGCCAGACAGCATGATAAGGGCTGGTGATATCACAGTCAAAAGGCAGGACACTTTTCCTCAAAAAACTTAAATAACAACAACAACAACAACACATTAGTAACAATAAACCATAAGTATTATTACCCTCATTGTACAGATAAAGGAACTTATGTTTAGATAAGTTCAGGAACTAACCCAAGGTCACATAGCCAGAGAAGGGCAGACCAGAATCCAGATCATCTGGATCCAAAGTGCATGATCTCTACCTAGCATCTAATGAAGAATGAATATGGTTAGAAGACAGAGTGATGGGAGCTCTGATTAGGTGCTATGTAAGAGCTTGGAAGGACCCCTTATTTGTCACAGAAAGGCAAGGCAGAATTCCTATAGGAAGCCGTGTATAACAGAAGGATTGTCAAACTGAGCATCTAAACCAGAAGATTTGCTCTGGGTCCCAGGTCATCGATGTTAGGATTTGTTCTTCAGTTTCCTATCTATAAAATTTATATTCAAAGCATATATATTGTCATATTTTTCTTCTGTGGAGCAAGGATAGTTGCTTTTTCTGGAGTCCTAGATTCTTTATTATCCTTCTCTGTAAATATAAAAATGGAATATTCCTGATCACTGGCTGTGGACTACCTAATGTGTGAGGCAATGGGCAGGGGCCAACATGGCCAGGGCCAGCTGGTCTTGCTGGCAGCACTATGGCCATGGTCGTCTAGCCCCCATCCTGTGCTATAACCTCTTGCCCTGAACAAGACTGAGCAGGAGGACCAGCCGTCAGTGGCGGCCAGCATCCAGAAGCGTCATGAGATGAGTCTGTGTGAGGCCATGCTGACCCTGCTTAACCCATGGCCAGCAAGTGACCTCACTGAGTGTCTGTGAGGACTCGAGACACAGTGAAGGAGGAAGCTTGTGAGGCAGAAAATAACCATCATTACTGACCTGCTTCTGAAAGGGAGGAAAAGGAGAGCCTCTGTTGTGAAGTAAAATTTGACACAAAACACCAGTGCTCTCATCTTATAGTCTCGAGCCCTTGAAAATGCCCAGAAGTCCCACTCACTGTCTCATCTTCTCTAATTAGATCTGCATTTCCTCAGGCATCAGAATTAAAGGAAACTAAGACCAGTTTTTAAATTATGTTTTCAACATTATTTAGCTACAAATGTTCCAACATATTTCAGAAATTACCATATGTGTTTATTTTTAAAGTATATTTATAAGGTATAGGTTTAAATATACATCTAATATTTTGAAGCCAATAATTCTATAATAAAATCATTTTCTTTTTTTTTTTATTGCAAATATACTGTGTTTCAGCTACATGTGGATCAAATACATTCTGGAAAGAAGATAGCCTGGGAATCTTACCACCATTTGTAATTTTTCTTTGGAAAATATTAGAAATTAAAGTAACCACTTTATAATCAAATTTTAATAACACATTAAGTAGGGAATGGCATGCATGTTAAATGGTTGTGATTTTCCATCAGTCTCTTTTTTAGGTATATATGATAGGTAATCCAATAATATGTACCAAATTGTCAATTGTTCTTTCTCTGTAGCTATGGATGAAAAGTGGAGTAGCTGGAGCTCTCTAGAAGTTACCAGAGTTGTTTAATGCTCAGAGAGGAATGGGCTACCCTCTGGGCTTTTGAGGCTTGCTTATGATGTTTGAAAGCAGCCTGCCAGGAACAAAACAGGCGATATTTGTGTAATTGCGAACAGATCCTTTATAGCTGAGATAATCTATACAAGGAAAGAGGCTGTCTTTATTCTTTATAATGGAAACAGGACTTCATTCGCTTGCTCTGTAACTGCCCATTAAGGCTGTGTGTCCTGTGTACAGCTCTGCCCCCACCGAGCAAATGGTCATAAAGGGATAAATCACTAATTAGTAAAGTCTTCTTCCCAAACTAGTGACATGAGACAGGTAGCACAGTAACCTGTTATTAATGTCTATGCAACTTGGGTTAGGCAGAGAGCTCTGAGAAGACCAAGGTGTGGTAGAGAAAACTCTGAAGTGGGCATCAGGAAGGCAGGTTCCAGAACTTCTACCCTTTACGAATTGCATGGCCTTGGCCTAGTCCCTTACCTTTTAAGAAGTAGGTTTTCTGGGCCTATAAAATGTACCAGAGCAGGGTTTTCAAACTGAAGTGACTGGTAAAATTTGGTGGCTGAGAACAGATCAGAATCAGCCTGTCTGAGCTCAAGTCTGGCTGTCACTTGATAGCTCTGTGACTTTCAGCAAATCACTTATCCCACCCAACACCTCAGTTTTAGTAAAATGGGATAAATGTGAGCGTTAAATGAGTTAATATGCGGAGCCTGGCACACAATAAACTCTATAGAGAAATGTTCCCTATCATGGTTACTGTTGTGTTTTCCAGAACCCAGTATTTGAATATCATATTAAAGTGTATTTTTGTTTGTTAAAAAAACATGCAAACAAAAATATATTACACGTGACAACGATAAACTTTTAATTTGCGCTACCAGTTTTATTTTATTTTTTTCTGTATAGGCTGGGACAAAGTTTTTCCTGGCAGATCCTGTGACGGTATTAATGTTGATCGAGAATGCAAGTTTCTAAAATCCAGGCCCGCACATGTACTCCCAGTGCAGAATTGTACAGGATACTGCACTATCATAGTGCATGTGCAGAACCTCAGTTAAATGACAAGAA
The DNA here is from genome assembly GCF_000151845.1 of Pteropus vampyrus. Classification (NCBI taxonomy): domain Eukaryota; kingdom Metazoa; phylum Chordata; class Mammalia; order Chiroptera; family Pteropodidae; genus Pteropus; species Pteropus vampyrus. Next base: position 3,820,854 of record NW_011888863.1, read on the forward strand.
AGCCAGCCAGGTCCAGGCATGTTAGTGAGCAAGTGGATTTCTGGCATGTCATGTTGTAATGCATATGCTATGACAGAGAGGTTTTATATTTTGGATGCTTCTGATGGGACTTTTATGTTTGTCATAAAAATGTGTTAGATATTTAGTGATTTGACACTGAAACAAACATATTCTGCTTTGATTCCTATAAGCTTCTGGATCAGTTGAGTTAGAAAGAATTCTGAGCTTCTAAGGATGACTATTAAACAGCAAACTATCATCCAAAAGTTCTGTGAATCAGAACTTCCTCAGTGCTGTGAAATCACAACAAATTGAGAAATAAACTGGATTCTGAGGCTCATGTGAGATGAAACTATTGCCTTCAATATTTTATTCTCTCTTTTGTGTTTGTTAAAATGGCCTCAATTTTTTTCATCAATTGGCTTAATAATAAATTAATATTATGAATTTTTACTTATAAAATACATTTATACTGGCAAAACAGAGCTTTTCTTATTTTATAATAGGGTGACCACTGTCTTGGTTAGCCTGGGACTTTCCCAGTGTTAGTATTCAATGTCCTTCATCCAAAAAACACATCATTGTTCTGGTCAAACTGGGATGTCTGATATATAAACAGCTGTCTATATATCAGAACTCTGTGTAAGATTTAGTCTTTAAAAAGGATTCTGTGGCTAAAATTGTTTTAAAATCATTGTGATAGATGATCTAGTATGATAAACAAATAGTTTGTTACCAAACCCTGGACAGCCTGGAGAGCAAAAGGGGCAAGAACTGGACAAGAAGCAAATCCCATCTCTAAGGTTTCTTCTAATTCTAAAAGGCTGATATTCTCTTTAATTGTAAATTAACTAAAAACTTTTTAGTAGAAATCATTCTGAATATTTCATACCACTTTATGCTTAAGAATCATTGTTTTGAGCATACATTCATACTCTTTATTTGATCATAAATATGAAAGATAAACAAGATGAGCCAGAAAAGAATCTTTATTAATACTTGGTTACACCTTAGAAATGGTTAGTTAAAAAGATAAATCCCTCATGTCAAATTATTTTCTTGTGATTCACTTTATCTCTCATTGAAGTTAAATGCAAAGAAAAAAATGTTATGTTAATTACAGTTTGTAGTAAGTGAGGCTTACTACAGATGATTAAGGCTTTATTTTGTTTAAACCAGTCTCTAAGGTGAATTAACATTAACGATTCCATGAATGGACAGAGTTCATGTGGTCTGTTACCGCTGGATAATCTCAAGGAAAAATACTTTAAAAGCCCAGCAAATTTCTGATCCCCAGAAGGATTGGTGGTGGGAGGGATGCTTGCAGGGCATGACACCCATGCCTCTCATGTCCACACCAGCTGCTTATAAGGCAAAAGGTAGCATCTAGTCAGCCAGCTAATGTCCTTTATATGATCCTGTTCACATATATTTGACTCTTCACCTACCTTTTTTAAATTGCTTTATTTCAGTGGTTACTATCTTAGCTCTCAATCAGGAAATTCATTTCCTACCTACCCACCCCTCACCCTTTTTTTTCTGGAAGGATGCTAAAAGATAATCCAGCCCACTTCTGTTAAAGTAGAAATAATGGCATGATGGCAGTGGGTCAGGAGCTGTCACATCAAATCCGGTGAGACACCCTTGATGATTTTGGCAAGGTGTGTTCTCTCCCGCCTTTAATTTGTCTCCCTAAATGTTACTAGGGCACTTTTTTTAGGTTGTAAAGAGAAATTCTTGCCTAGTACTACTTAAGAATTACATTCCATTTTGGGGGAGGCAGGGGGAGTGTGTGTATCTCTGCTTCTGCTTATTGTCTTTAAATATATTTAGGAACAAGGAATCTTTTTTGGTGAATTACACATTTATGTGATCATTTTGGGTAGACTCTACATTTTTAATCTTTTTTTCTTGGTTTGTGATGAACATCCGAAAGTTATATAAATGATGACAAATGAGTATCGCATTCAAGCCCTTTCCTTAGTGTTCATTGCTGTCAGCATTTTCACGGATCTGCATCATCACTCTGATTCACCAGCTGAATAATCTATTCTGTCTGTTTTTTTCCCCCATCTTTCCAACAACCTACTCAGGACTGTTTTAGGTGATTCCAAGACTCATTATATACTCTATGGAGAAAGCACTTTTGTGAAATTCCTGAATTGTCTCTGAGCTGTGGATTTGAACAATGTATATGTAGTTTATATGTGGATTTAAATATATGGATTTAAATAACTGAGCCATAGATTAATATAAAAATATAATATTTAAATGATCGATCAATAAATTTATATAAAAATGGCTAGGTTCATTTTTTTTTATGGCTAGTAATTCAGCTATTGGGAGGATCATGACATACATAGAACTGCTATGTTACCTAAGGTTGCATTGTTTACTGAGTAGAGATCGATCACAGATAATAAAAATCCCTCCTGTTCACTGAACATTACCACGTATAGATACTATTTTATGTACTTTATATTTATTATTCACTTTATCCTCATAGTACTGTTGAGGTGGGTACTTTTATTGCTCCCCCAGATTATAAGCAAATCTTCCCAGCTGGCCACCTGTAGAACTAGAGTTATTAAATGTCCCAGTTTGCTCAGAACTGAGGGGGCTCTGAAGAAATGAGACTTTCATTTCTAAAATCAGCAGAGTCTCTGACAAACAAGGACAAATTGGTCTCACTCTTGGTATGGCCAGGAATGAAACCCAGAAAGTGGGCTCCAGAGAGTGCACTGCCTACCATCATGTTATACTACCTCTCCTGGGCGAGTTAATAGTAAGTCACAGTTTGCAAAGGGCATGTCTCAGCTTTTTCCTAAAGAAAATATTCAAGAACTTGACTAAGCCATAAATATTAGGGTGGACTTGGGAGCATCTCCATTAACAAGGCTTCCCTGCTTCTCTTTTTAGTTGCATAAACCTGAACATGTAAAATGTTCTTGTGAAAGTCAACTCAAAATTACTATTTTCTCTTGGCAGGGTGTAATTTCTTGAATCTCTTCTCTTGTTTTTCCTACCTTACCAACCCGATTCCTGAAGCTTAGTGTTTCCAAGCACCACTTTATCCCACATAAGGAGGGATCTTTTCTAAAGTTGCTCTGCACGGTAGAGCTCTGCTGTATCAGGCAGAACATTCTGGTTACAGGTGACTTTAATCTCTTGGTTTACATGATTAAGCGTGCAGAAAACTCAAGGGTTTTCTCCCAAATCCCTAAAAGAGGAGAGCCAACATGCTTACTTTCTTTTCAAAGTGTTGTTCCTCCTTGAATGCTGAACTTTGAATTGGAGTTCATCTTTTCTTTCCAAAGGAGGATGCCCTATACAGAACTTAAAAACCCAACCTTTGCCTGAAGATCTCCCTTGCCAGGGTCGCTGGGAGTTCCAGGGGCAACCCTTTACTTTTAGAAAGAATTAATTGCGGAAAAAATTTTTCTTATATTGTGCTGACATTTGTTCATCTGAAAAACTATCGATTTATTCTCCTGGTTTCTGCAGCAGTCAGCTAAAACTACTTCTCTTTCAGATATATGAAGGTAGCTTGAATGTCTCCCTTTAAAGTTTTCTCCCCCAGACTAAAGATCTCAGTTCTTTCATTTATTCCCCCATGCCAGTGGTTTTCATGTATTCTTTTCAAATGAAATCTTAGAGAGATAAAGGGCAAAAGAAGTGTTTAATTAGTGTATAATTATTTTATAAGTTTACATTCATAATTTTTCTTTACTATAAAATCAGTTAAAAATAGTAATGAGACTAACATTAAAAACCAAAATATTGAAAGAAAGGCTTATAAAACATTGCTGCAAATTTGCATCAGCATCTAATTATATTCTGTAGAAAGGTAATCTTGAGTTGCAAATCGTATGTTTTTTAAATCAGTTCTTCTTGAAATCTGAGGATTCTTTTTAAACTGATGCAAATGTTTGAAAGAAGAGCAACAGTACAATTTTGTTTAAAAATTTAACTGCTAATAATACATATTAACTGCTTCCTTTTCTCATGAAGCATACATATGTCAAATAGAAGGTTGACAATATGTGCCAAAACCATCTCTAACATGACATCACCATGACTCAACAGATCATGGTAGTCTCTTCTTTCTGTACTATTGATTATTATGTATACCATGACACGGGCACACACTAAAAGGATGTGCTAAAGCCATACCTGACATTTATTTGAATGTGGCATACCTGTACACAACTCTCTGTACAAAAATAACATACTCATAATTTTGTACAAGTAGATATATGCAGGACAGCCTTTTGGGTGGGGCTTCTGAGTGACTTTTATTCTCTTATTTTCTGCATTTTTGGAATGTTTTATAATAAGCATGTAATACATCAACTTTAAGAAATTATATTTCTTCTTTTTAGTTATCAATATACATATGGTCTCAGTACTCTAATAATATAAAAATAATTGTACAACAAGAAACTACAGAGAAATCACTAATATAATTATGGACTAAGAATTTGGAAATGTTCCTGCTACTTTTCAGGTTTTCTTATAAGAATATGTCATTTTTTGACAGTTCGCTAATCTTTACTTAATGAGATAAAATTAAAGAATTAAAACATAGATATTTTATACAAGACTGCATTAAAAAAAGATTAGTGCAAACTTGCAGCATTTCTGATAATATTTGCAGGTAATTAAAACACATGCAGAATGATGTGAATAAAAGCTTCATTCTGAGAACTATGCGATGATGATATAACATGGCAGTGCAAATTAATGGAATGAAGGACTGCAATGGGTCAAATTTTGATACCTAATATATTTGAGTACTTTTATTAGAGTTTAAAAATATTTAAAATATAATTCAAGGTAAAATTCATATTAAGAACTTCAAAATATTACCATATAACCTATTTTGAAAACTCAGTATCTGTCAATATAGCTTAAAGATCTATTGTATCAAACAACTTGAATTATATTTTACACTTCTAGATATAATTTTAGGTTATGGAGTGTATTACCTAGGGCTATAACAAAGTACCACAGACTGGGTGGCTTAAACAGTAGAAATTATTTTCTTACAGTTCTGGAAGGTAGAAGTCCAAGATAAAGATGTTGGCAGGGTTGGTTTCTCCTGAGGCCTTTCTCCTTGGCTTGTAGATGTCTGCCTTCTTGCATGTCCACATGGTCTTCCCTCCATTCATGTTTCTGTGTCCAAATTTTCTCTTCTTATAAGGACATCAGTCATGTTGGATTAGGGGCCACTCTAATGATCTAATTTAAACTTAATCACCTCTTTAAAGCCTCTATTTTCAAATACTGTCACATTCTGAGGTACTAGGGTTTAGGGCTTCATCACGTGAATTTTGCAGGGGACACAATTCAGCCCATATCATGGAGTCTTCATGATTTTCTATATTCTCGTTAAAGAAACTTCTTCCCTTCACTGAAAGCAATATACAACTTCTCAATTTTTATTTAGTTATATATTTGTGTATGGATACATTTATAGAAGTAAAATGAACATGCATTTATGCATCACTTATTCTGCACTCATACAAAATTGTTAAACGTCTTTAAAGAACTATTTAACATTTTAAGAAAAAACTATTTGGGGGGTTCTGAAATGACTTCACCTTTGGCTATTTGCAATTATCACATGGGCTTGTGTAAACCAACCAGTATCAAGTTAAAAGAAAATCGGATCAATGGTTAGAAAAATCAAAACAGATGCTCATTAGATTCGTCTAAGTCTGAATTAACTCCACCTTTCAAATTTTGTGGGAATTGTGTTTAACATCTGCAGAACAAAGCAAATACATTTAATTCACCACAGCCTCGAGTTTATAGTTCAAATTTGGCCTCTCTGATCTATTATATTTGTGCTAAAAAGCTAAGGAAGTAAGTTATAAAAACAGAAAAACTAGAAATATTAATTTTTCTAGTCCAAGATAATCATCCTCCTTAGGTTTCAGTTTGTGTAATGGGGAAGTTTCTGGTATTCAAATGGAATACTGTTCATTCTCAACTTACAAACTAGCTATGTTCCAAAAATTCATTTGGAAGTCAGTTATTAGGCACTCTCAAGAAATTTTCCCATAGAAATAATGTTATTTATGATGATTATACTCCTAGGCCAGCCTATAAAACCCTGTTTAACTCCCATCACACAAAGTATGATATTGATGGTATAGCGCTATGAAACCTCCTTACCAACTAAAATGCTGCCTTGATGGAAAAAGAAATAGTGTCATGAGGATAATATATATTTTTAAATCTATCAGTGTGCTTTTCTTGTTTCTATTTCTCTCTGATTTGCCAGAGGCATCCATTTGTATCAGGGGGTTTAGAATTGTTACCGCAGGAATGCAGAGTCTGTATCCAGCTTTTGACAACTAGAATAGAATTTTTGAGACTATAGTCTTGAAATCTAGAATTTATCCAGAAAGGAAGGATTTTTAAATTTCTTAACCACTCATTATATAGCCACATGTCTACAAAGAATTAGATCTTCAAGGTACTATAAGCCAGGGCTGGAGAGACCTCAGAGTGCTATGGAAGAGGCATTATTGCTACAGGAAGGGTGGAGTACAGAGTAGGAGAGACAGACAGGAGAGGGGGCAAGTTAGACTTAGATTTTAAAGACCAAGGAGGAATTTAGATGGATTAAAGCAAAAGCCAGGAGAAAGGAGGCTGTTTCATTCCACTCTCTGTTATGAACACCAGCAAGGAGACAACCATGCAAGGCAGCCTGCCGCAATGTGAGACAACCATCACTGGTCCTTGATCAGTGGGACCAGCAGTCCCCTCAGCAAACTCCAGCATGACTGTTCCAGGGACTTGCCTCAATGTTTTGTGGTGGAGAGCAGTGAAAACCAAGGGGCTGGACACAGAAGGCACAAAGTTACTGTTACTTGAAAAAGGTATCCTATTCGTTTTTCTTCATTTCACCCCACCCCCAGGAGAATGGGAACTCAGGGTATTAGATTAGTTACATGAAATAAAGAAGCTTTATTTTCTTTGCATATATCATAAATTTCGTACATTTATAAATCATTTATTATGTTAAAAGTACCTACTGTGTGCTAAACCTCTTTAGAAGAGTCCTATGAGATAAATATTATACCCTTATCACTGAGGAAATTGAAGCAATTGTGCCCCAAAATTATATACCTTCTGAAGGGGAGAGTTGGGATTTGAATTAAGATGGGTCAGTCTCTGAAATTCATGCTCTTTCAAAGAATTCAGAGTTATAGTTTGGAGTATCTGGATCACATATTCCCTTTATTTCCTTTCTTTTTTTCTGGGCTAGGCAAAAACGGTGGCCTTGAGTGATAGCTCTCGGGGCCTGGGGCTAGGAATGGATGAAGGTCGAGGTATATGGAGTGAAGGGTAATGCTGAGTAAACCTTAGAAACCAAGGCCACAAGGTGATGTAATTTCTCAGTGATGTTTCTTGGTTCTAGGTTGCTTTCTAGATACCTTCATTATCTTTTCAGAGAGTCACTAACCTGCTTCTTTTTTCCACTGCCACTGCCTGACCAGGGCCTCTCTCTTCTGTTATTTTCTACATTCCTAAATTCATTTTCCTTAATCTGCTTCTGCAGTGTGGCAGTGTCTTGTAGTGTATATGATGTCACAGGACAATTTGATGTATCTTCCTGGAGATTCAATATTACTTAATGATAATTGAAACATTTAAAATATTTCTATACGGTACCTATGTGAGAAAGGGGAAAAAGTGACTTAGTAGAAATTTTAAGGTATAGTACAAAGCTGCCAGTGAGTACTTCTTTGGGCTAAAACCTAGACGCCTGGGGTGTGTACTTAATTAACTTTGCTATTTATGATAGTGTACTTTGATGGAACTTAGAGAATAGGTGTGCTAAAGGAAGCATTCTTGATGTTTTCTTAGTGGCTTTTCTGCTAAGAATAGTATGCAAGCCAGGCTTCCCCCCAGAAAGGCAACTAGGGCAGGGATTTATCCAAGGAAAAAAAATATAGAGGGAGGGTGACAAAAAAAAATAATAAAATAAAGAAAAAAAAGAAAATTAAACAATAATTTTAAAAGCTTAGCACTTACTTACCAAGAATAATTAGCTAAAATCGGAAGCTACCAGATGGCTCAGCCTTGTTATTAAATCCCATCTGTGAGCCATATTATGAACTGGGTTGCTTATTTGAGGAAGCTTTGTCCTCATGTCAGTCTCCCTGCTCCGACTTCAGAACTACCAATGAAGACTGATCCCTTCATCCCTCTGGGTCTCAGATCTCATCCTTTCTCCTCCTCTATCCACCTCCCACCCAACCTGGTTTGCTTAAAAAGGTTTGTCAAGAGAGGCTAAATTTAGGACTTTGTAATACACAAAGGAATTAAGTCATTAAGTTATTCAGCTTTCACATGCATGATGGCTTTTCTTGATTATTTCTGGATGGTTAGGGAAAATGGTCTGAGAAAGAAAGAGTAGTGGATATGGGAAGGTGGTAAATAAAATGGAGACAATGGTAATAATACTTTAACAGGAATTGTGGTGGGAGGGTAACAAGAACTAAGTGGCTTTGTGTGAGTTTACACACCTTTCCTCACTCTCTCCCCTTCTTTGGCAGTCTTTCTGCCCCGCATAGGGTGGAAGTGGACAGTCTATAGATGATCACTCAGCCAATAGCCATGTTGGGACGACTATGTGAAGTGACACATGGTAGGTGGTTGTAACTAGATATTCTATTGGATCTTCCTCCAACTCATATAGGGCCTGAATCCTATTACGGATCTACCATATATTAATTTGTCTTCATTTAAATAAGGATTCTAGGAATTCTAAGCAATTTTATTCTGAAAAATTGACCACTGCTACAGCTTTAGGCCCATGGATATCTTCCAAATCCTACATTTCCTGGAATAGGCAGGTACCCATTGCATTCTTGCCTCATATCATCTCTTTTTTCTTTTCTTTTCTTTTTTTTCTGGTAACAGTATATGCATTGTGGTTTAGAGAACAGCCTCACTCCCATTGGTTTCAGCCTTGCTGGTATAGACACACAAAATGTTTTGATCCTCCCTGGCCAACACAATTCACCTGTAGCACCTGCTTCCTGGAGCCAAAAGGGTATCTTGACTCCTGTGGATTCTAAAATCTGATTTTTCAACTTCCATTTTCATTCTCAGAATTATTCTATATTCTTCCAATAAATTTTTATCATTGCTTACGTTAGCTAGATTTCCGCCATTGGTATGTTTAGATGTCCCCTTTGCTCAGAATTTGCTCTAGTATCCCTGAGGCTATTCATATAGGAGATATCAATGTGAGTGTTTTAATGTAATTGGGAAAATGAGCAACCAGACATTATCCTAAATCTCCAAAATAGTGACTTTTGTTCTAAATAGAAGGAGATGAGCTATTTATTACCTAAGGTGAGGTGTATTTCTTTTGCCAAAAAGATGATATACATAGTCAAGTATATTGGCTAAGTTCAAATCCTGCCTCTGCAACTTACTATGTATGTGACCCTGGGAAAGCTAATTAATTTCTCTCTGCCTCTATGGGATTGGTAATAGCAGGTATCAGAAAGGCTGTTGTAGAGAGTATATGAGAAGACATGACAAGTGCTGTGAACAGGATCTGGCACATAGTATAGCAGTCAATAAAATATCAGCTCTTGTTATTTAAATAAAAGTTGCTTTAACTTGGAATTTTTTTAAAAATTAAAAAGTTTAAATACTTCTAATGACTCATCAGAAAATTAATGTGCAAGCCAGTTTGAAATATTAATCATTATATTTGTGAGCATCTTATTCTCTCTATCGGGTTATAAACTCTCCTCAAGCAAGTCCTCAATGTTGTAAAAAGACACGTAGGCCTGTGTCTTACACATGTATTAGTCATTCAGTTATATTTACTAATGAATTAGTTTAAATCTCTCACTTTAATATCATCATGTGCTACAAATGGAAGACACAGAGGAGCAGAGCATGGTCCCTGTTGACAAGAAGTTTGGTGGGGAAGACACACACACATTCAGTGGTAACATGAATTAGACTTGGCATGAGCCACCATGGACATTTGTTCACTCATTCTTTCATCGCAATCGTTTATTCAGCAAATGTTTGTTTCGTGCTGACTTGGCACAAGGCATTGTGCTAGGAATGGACATATGTTAGTGAAGAAGAGGGATGCAGTCCTGGATGTACTTTCTAGAAGTTAAGTGTTATGAGAATACAGATAAGGGAGCCCTCAATTCTGGCTTCATATCAGAGAAGGGGTCCAATAGCGGTAGCATTGGTATGTAGAATTTCTGCCACCAAGAGTAAGGAGGAAAGGGCATTTCAGGAAGGGAGAGCAGTCCACAGTGGTGTGAGAAGGTACAACATCTTCAAGAAGCAGGTAACAGCTTGGTGTTGCTAGTGCTCAGGATATTTGGAAAGAGCTCCTATGAGGCTCTTGAAGTTCAAGAAACTGTGTTTTTTCATCTCTGTAGTGTCAGCATTTACTGCAGTGCCCAACAGATATAGAGGTTTAATGTATTTGTTGAATAAATGGTTGAAGTGGGGATTGGAAGTAGATTTGGGTGAAAAAATGAGACGTAGATTGCGAAGTTCTGAGAGTGACATGCTAAGGCATTTGGATTTGTTCTGAAGCCACTAGAAGGTTATGAGTGTTTTGCATAGGGAAGAAAAACAATCACATGAATGAAAATACAGAGAGAGAGAGAACTGGATGATATTTACACAAACCTAAACTTTGGAGCTATTGAAAAACGGAAATGAGACATTCTGCAGACATGCGGGTTGTATGTGTCACACGCTGAAAATATTCAAGTGAAGACTAGCCATTTGCTGGGGATGAGGTATAGAATATTCACTTACTCCACTGAGTAGGCATTTGGATCCGATGGCATTTCTTCACCCCACACTAAAGACTTCAGTTAGCTTCTGAAGAACTAACTCTTTTCTTAGACCCCCTGGCAACTCATTACTCTGTCATGTTATGCACCTTTATGATCTAATCAAGAAGCACTGATCTTTTTAAAGAGCAGAGTCCTTTAAGAATAATGTTACTAATGAATTCAAGGAACAGTTAGATAGTAGATCCTCCTCTTATTTTTTGCAAATTAA